>NW_028186798.1:43710-49776 GCF_003343005.1 Rhea americana | reverse complement strand
CGGCTGCCTGGCCCTGGTGGCCGGTGTGGCCGCCTGCGGCGCTGCCGTCCCCGGCGCCGGCACCTTCGAGGCGGCTCTGCTGGAGGCCGCCGGCTCCCTGCTGCTGCTCTCGCCCCGGACCCGCAGCGGCGTCGCCGAGGGGCACGTCCAGCGCCTGCTGCGGCTGCGGGACGGCGGGCGGCTGCGCTACCGCGACCTCGTGCTCCTCGCCGTGGTGTACGAGGCGCCGTTCGACGCCCAGGCCGGGCTCTACGCGGCGCGGTGCCGCTACCTGCAGCCCCGTTGGCGCGAGCTCCCGGGCCGCATCCTCGACGTGGGCTTCTGCGGCCGCTGGTGGGTTCTGCACGCCAAGATGAGGGACTGCGACATCAACGAGGAGGAGTTCAGGTTCCTYCCCGAGCACCTCCGCGCCGTCTCCTTCCACCACCTCCACTCCGAGGCCAACGAGAAGCTCTTCGAGGAGAAGTACAAGCCCGTGGTGCTGACGGAGGAGCAAATTGAGCGAGCGGAGAAAGAGCTGCCGCCGCCGGGCGCCTCGGGCCGGTGACGCGGCGCCGCCGACCGCGGACGCGCGGCGGGATGAGGCAGCAGCCAAGTGACGCTCGGGCGGGGAGCGGTCGTGGCTGCGGCACCGCTCAATAAAGGTGGCAGATGCCCCAAGGCGCGCTGTTATCCGTGTGTTAATCCATTACGGAGGGGGATGTTTTATATCCAGCATCGGGGTACGTCCTTGCCGGGGAAACAGTCYGGCGTGGATCTCCCTCTGCTGCCGGCCGCTTGTTTTCATGCCRCTTGCTGGAGCATCTCTAAGGTCCAAAATCTGTGGGAAAGGGCTGCGGTTCCAGGCGTTGAGGCGAGACGGGCTGCACAGCCCCAAAAACTTCCATCTGCGCAGAAAATTCCCGGTGCCAGCAGAGGGCTCGCGGGGTGAGGGCTGTCCCACCGCGTCCCCRGACAATTACACCAGCCTCGGCAGCGCAAAAGGGCCTCGGCGCAAACCTCTGCGTCTCCRTAAACCTGAATCTGCCCCTGGAGACCTTTTCTATTTGTTATTTTCTGTTATTTTTGAGAAAAGGACCTGGCGCCGTCAGGGTGTTCCGCCCACGGTGCCAGCTCGTCCCCAGGAGACGTCCCCGTTGAGACGCAGGTGATTTTAACAGCGTCGAACTGGAGGCAGCGGCTCCTACCGCTGTTAACTGCGATGGCACCTGCCGTTATCCCGGGGGCGGAAAAAAGAGCGTGGAGAAATTAATTTATCAGAGGCGGCCAGAACCGGGGCAGTTTGCAGGGTTATGCGAAGTTTTTACGGCGTCGTCTTGCTCCCAGGGCTCCAGCTGCCTCGCACCATGGAGGTTCATGTGGGCTGTTCCCGTGCTCGGATTCAGGGAGAGCCCCCGGTCCTGGGAAATCAATCCAGGTCCCCTGGAAATTCAACGGCAAGTTGGCTCTGTGGTCAGCGGCCCTGGAAACGTGTCACGCGGACACGGCCCTGGTTTAATTAACAGCATTGCCAGGAAATGCTAATTATAGCTGGAGCGGGGGCTTGTGCCAAGGAATTACGGTGTTTGGCACTCAATTTGCTGCTTGGCTTAATTATTTCTCGACATCTCTCCCAGCTGATTACGAGCCTTTTAGGAAACGATACTGTAAAACCGGAGCGAACGCCAGGAGGGGCCAGCGCGGTTTCTCCCGCACTTCCCGGAGAGCAGCTGAGTCGGAAAAGCAGCAGCGTGGGAAGCCGCTCCTAGCGGACACGGTCCGCTGCTGCCGGGGATGTCGATGCATAAATCACGTTCGTTTACTTTGGACTCCAGCACTGAAATGCTCCCGGGGACATTGGTGTCAGGGCCGTCCAGCGGCCACCGGGAGAACTGAGGGATTTTTGAGGGGGGCCGAGCGGGTCCCTCTCARGAACACAGTCCCTGGGAGCTCACCCGCGTCTCAAACGCACCGTCATATTTTTCGGTCAGAAAAATCTCAAGCCGCCGCTTGGTGCTGCTGGAAAATGCAAGAAAATCGTGTCGCTGCCCTTCCCCGCTGGYGGCAGCGACCCTCCGCGGCTGCTGGGATGCCCAACAACAGCTTTTCCCACAAACTTTGCCCTGATGGTTGTGCTTCCTCTTCCACGGCTTGTCTCACCAGCATCCTCTCCCATGGTAGGGCTGGGAGGTCAGGGATTTATCCCATGTTTTCCCTTCCCTGGGTTCTCTGCACTGACCCTGTGCCCTTGCTGCCTGGGAACTCCTTTCTTTTGAGGCTGAACACTTGAAAAATGTGAATCTGAGAAGCTGGGAGCRTTTATGATTCATGAAAACGCAGTTGCTCCTCCCTCTGCTTTGACAGGCCTTTTTTTGACCCCATTTCCTCATTTTCCATCTGTGGCCTTAGAAAGGGAACAAGATTCCTGAGCTCTGGAGCGCAAGGTCCAGTTACAGCTGGCTTCGGGTCGGTGCCGGCTCAGTCCCAAGTGCTGGGTGATGCCGATGGTCTCCTTCCGTGTCAAGTGACTCCCTTCCAAAATATCCATAGTCTGGCAAGTTATGTCTTAAAACAGTGTCAGTCTGGCCCTTGATTTGGCATTTTTTCAAGGAACGGCACACCAGGTGCACATCAGGACTAAATTTTTGTTTCATAYGTTTGCTTTTCCACAAACTTTGGTCTCTCTGTCTGGCACCGGGGGCTCAGAAATGGCTTTAGTCTTAAAAAGCAGAAAAAAAATCTTTCAAAAATTGCCAGCTCCAATGTTGTCTTATCTCTTCTGGCGTTTGGAAGTGCCTGCGATGCAGCCGAGACGTCGAATGTGGAGATGCAGCAGCTGTGTCTGGCTCCAGAGGTGTTTCTGAGCACGGTGTCACAGGGGGATGTTTTTAATAGCATGTTCCCCAGTCAGAACAATCACAATCTGCCTCCTAAATAATAATAATAATAATAATAATAATAATAATAATAATAATAATAATAATAATAATTTACAGCTCTTCCCCATCTTGCAAACCATTAATTCTTCTGCACGGTCCCTAATTTTGTGTTATTCTTGGCATGAAAATGGCAGAATTAAAGGTGGGCTAAGCCCGCATTGTCCTTCAGGTGCACTAAGATCTCTGCTTTAAGTAATTTAATATAATGTGAGCTCCCTCACTTCAAGCAAAGCCGGGCTGATGTTGTTCTTTTGCCTAGTTCCCACAGGGAAACGCACTGAACATTTGGCCTCAATAACTTCCCGCGGTTGATTACCCGCAGCACAGAAATCGGTATTTCCTTCCCTYGTCTGGCACCGACCTGCGGCCTCTGCTGCCTCATCACGCTGGTTTAATGCTGCCGTCGCGTTTCCTCCAGGGACATGGCTTGCACGGAAGGGCACATTTCAGGTTTCACTTCAAAACAGTGGCAAAATTCATCCTGCCTTAGGGGTCAGGGTTTCATGATCTCCARACCTGAAAGGTCACAAGCGCCCTTAAAAAGAGATGCAAAATCTTTAATGACCTGAGCCAGCTACCAATTTTTAATGTGTCTGTTCAAAACAGAGTATTTGCTCAACAAGAAACACCCTGAGAATAAGGCTGGTATCATGTAACAGGAAGTCTGAACGTAGGGAAAATAGCCTAGACACTGGATCGATAGTCAACGCCCGAATGCCACGCATGGCTCATCAAGCCACATTTACACATTCTTGCTCGTTCTTTCCTACTGCTGCTGGCAACAACCTGGATTCTGGATATTTTTTTCCCTCCATGCTGCTGGTAACTAGGAGTTTGAGCGTGGCAAATCACTTCCTCATTGCCTCTACTTACCCATCTGTAAAATGTAGCCTGCCAGTCGCCAACGTGTGGAACCACCACGCTGTCCGTCCGTCCGTCCTCCTTGCCGCGATCTGTTAGTGTTCAAACGACACCTGGGCCGCAAAAGAAAGAAAATACAGAGAAGAAAATAATAATAATAAAAAAAGATTGGCGATAAACACATTAGGCTGGCTATTGCTCCACATCGGTTTTGTGCCAGCAGCGGTTCTTTGGCACCGGTGACTAATAAGCTTCAAGACAGCGGAGAAAATGCAGATCTTCCATATTGGAGGCAGCAGCTCTGCTCGATTTATGCTCCTTTAATATGGGCAAGATTTACAGATTCCCTGCCACCACCTTTTTTTTTWAATCAAGCAAACACTTAAGTTCTCTTTATGAAACAGGAGAGCAGTTTTTATTGTGAGGCAGCAGAAATCAATGGTCTCCCTTGCTGCGGTGCAAATTAATTTTTGGAGCAAAGAGTGAAGCATTCTGAGCACGGTTCTCAGCAAAGTTCAATTAATGACATGCATGTTTAATTGGAGTCTAGTGTCAGGGCTTTTCAAGAAATCATCTGGGAGAAGGAAAGACCTGAGTAACTCAACAACCCATACAGCTCTTTAATATTTACGCTGGCTGAGCTGACTGAGATTATACACTTCTGTCAGATTGGGCTGTAAAACAGGCTTTTAAACTAGCTGGCACAAAAAAAAAGAGAAAAAAAAACAGCTAACATCACCTCATATTTGCACACACACTATTTTGTAGTATACAGAAACATCAGGACATACAGAAATGCCAGAAAAAGAGAAGCAGCTGGAGGGATGTGTCCCGAAACTGCCCTCTTCGAGTGAGTCACGCATATGCACTTCAGCTGTTTTCTCCCGAAAAGTGAGTTTCTTTTTCCAGCTCTCTGTGCCCTTTTCTCTCCCTGCCTATTCCTGTCACTGCTGTGCTTATCCTCTCCCTCCTCTCCTGCTCAGTCTTCCTCATTGCGATCGCTCAAAAAAAAAAAGAGTAGGGAATGGCAGGAAAAAAGTGCTTTCTGCTCATCCAGAGAAGCACATTTGGCCGCAGCACTAGCCAGGGTGCTGCACGCTTCGCTCACGACCGTGAATCCCTTCCTCCTCCTCACCATCCCCTGGTCCCTGACTGCTGCCTCATGCCAGTGTAGCACAAGCAGCTGAGGCTGCAAAAACCGCACACCCGAACAAGCAGGCGGCGATCTTTGCACGCAACAGACGCGAGGAAAGTCCCTTCAAGACTCTCAGCACAATGTTCTGGCTTCGGAAGAGCTCCGATTTGAGGGGGATCAAGCAGCAGCACCTCCTGAAAAATACAGGATTATACCCGACACCTCAAAAAGGTGGGCTCCGAGTTTGCCACTTGGGGTTAGGACTTAAAGGATGTCTGCTCCAAAGTGCTTTTTCGAGAAGGGCCCTGTCCTGGCCTGTTGTACCTTCCTGATTTGCTTGATTTCAGTCCTCAGGACTCAGTTTCCATCTTTTGTGCGGCATTTTTTCCATGCTGCCGAAACAGGTGGTGTTTCCTCCCATGTGTCTTTCATCTGCCTCACAGAGGAGCCGGCACTGCTTAATTAGCATATGTTTAGTGAGCTTAGATGCCTGGAAGAAAAGGCAGAGCTTTATTTACCTGCACAACTACTGTCCTCTTGGGGCTGTTGGCGTGGCCAGGCCGGATCTGGCCCCAGCCACAGGACTCCTGCTGTTCCTCCTCCTCCATCCCACAGGAGACCTCATCCTGCAGCATGYCCTGCTCCCAGTGGGCACCCACCCRWGAGGGCCAGCCTTGGTTCACACCCGCCTTCTCCCCACRTACTCCCTGCTCCAAACCCACCGTCTCCCCACACGGCCCCTGCTCCCAGCCTTCTCTTGGGCCTTGCCCTCTCCCAGTCCCTTCCCCTCACAGACCCCCACCTCAGAGCCCTCTTCCCCACAGACTCCTACCTCAGACCCCCTTCCCTCATGGATCCCCTTCCCCACAGACCTCCCCTTCACTCACAGATCCCTTCCTCTGGCTCCTACCCCCTCACGGACCCCCTTCCCTCATGGATCCCGTTCCCTCACAGACCTCTTCCTCTGGCTCCTACCCCCTCATGGATCCCTTCCCTCATGGATCCCCTTCCCCAAAGACCTCCCCTTCCCTCACAGACCCCTTCCTCTGGCTCCTACTCCCTCATGGATCCCCTTCCCTCATGGATCCCCTTCCCCACAGACCTCCCCTTCCCTCACAGACCCCTTCCTCTGGCTCCTACCCCCTCATGGAT
>NW_028186798.1:0-41196 GCF_003343005.1 Rhea americana | reverse complement strand
GGCCAGCGGGGGTGGGCTCAGCCCCCTGCCCGCCCCTATCACCCAGGGCGGGCAGAGGGGGGTGTCAGGGGCGCTGCAGTGCTGCCCCCACCCCAGTCCTCTGGGATCCATCCCCGCTCCGGGTGTCTCCCCTTCGGGGTCCTCCTCTCCCCATCGCCCTTCGCTCTGCTGCCCTTCTCCCGCCCCCTCCCGCGGGATCCAGCACTCTTCTCCCATCCCCGTCGGCCCCTTCCCGGCTGCTGTCGCTCCATCCTGCCTTAGCTGCCTTTTGTGCCTCCGTCCCCRCGCCGCTCGGGGGCTCGGGATCCGCTCCTCGTTTCCGAAATACCCGCAKCGGCGTCTCTCCGTCCGCGCGCCCGGCCCCCCACCGCCGTGGCGGTGGATACAGAGGGCTTTTCCCAGCGCTCGGGGGCGGCCCCCCCACTTCTTGCTGGCAAAAAGCCCCCCACCCGAGGCACGGGGCGCGCAGCGAAGCGCAGCGCGTCTCAATGCGGTTGCAGCCCCGCCGGAAGGAGGGGGGACGGGGGCCCGCGCTCTGCGTCGCGCAGACCTGGGGGGCCCGGCCCCATGCTCTGGCGTCTGCTGGGGTTTTTTTTAATGGGGGGGGTCGTCTCCCCGTTGCTGGGTGCGCAGCCTTTGGCTGCGTCTTTTGTTTCGAGCCGGCGTCTTTCTCCCGGGCTCTAAGGCTGGCGCGTGATGACCGTTCCCCTGCGTGTCTCGGTGACAGAGACGTGTGTGTGTGGGGGGGGCGGGGGTCCTGGGGGGGATCTGGTGCCCATTCACAAGCCGAGGCTCTTTTTAGCATGACGGTCGCCAAATGTTCCATTTTTCAGACACTGCGGGGTTTTGGCACGTTTAAAAGCTTCACGCAACTGCACTAAAACGTTTCAGGCCTTTGACTATCAAGTAATACCTAGTCCTGGGTACTTCTCGTTATAAATATGTTCCCAATCCCATTTTTGAAAAGAAATGCATCATAAATGTCTGCACTGTTCTGRTCCAAAGCGTTTAAACCTCTTGAGATTAAGTGTAGCATTTTTGTGCTCCGGGAGACATGATTTTTAGTGTGTGCTCCTCAGAGATGCGCAGAAGTGACAGAGGTTTTGCATGGGCTAGGAGTTTTTCAGCTGTTTTTTTTTTTTTTCTTTTTTTTCCCCCTGATTGGTGGGCACCGAGCGTGTCTGGAGTTTGCTCCGGTTCCTCGGTGAGGAAATGGTGCGCAGCGTGCTCAGATCAGAGCAGGCTCTGCCAATCTGCTTGCCATTGAAATGGGAAAGAGATGGGCAAGTTAGCTGGGAGAATCTGTTAATTTTCTGCGTTAAAATAATTTGTATTTTCCTCCTTCAAAGATCAGAATCTAAAGAGAAGCAGCAGTGGGGATATAATTAAAGGATTTGTGCAGCTGTTTTTTAAAATTCATGAGTTGCGTTAAGATCCTCTAAGAAATGAGTGCCTTTTAAGTGTCTTGTGGCATATATGATTACCTCTCTACACAGGTTGAGTTTTCAGTATGTGCATATTGCAATACCGAGAGTTTAAAAAATATCATCCCAAATGAGACTTTCGTGGCCTATTGTGGTGTTTACAGATAGGATTTTCACAATACAGGGAAATAACTCAGCCCAATCTGTAGGTATCTTTGGGAATCCCATCATGCGTGGAAGGTGATATTGACACTGTTAAGAGGAAAATGTCTCTCTMTTTTTGTGTTTTAATGAATTTAARTTGTTCTCAAGGRTTTAAAACCTTCCCAAGTTTTCTGATTAAAAWTTCTGTTAACCTTTTCCCTCTATACAAGGAAATTCTCATAAAACTACTTTAAATGCTGAGAGATGCTTTAGTGGATAACTGTAGACTGCAAACACTGGGTTTGGTTTAACAAAATAAAGAGATTGTGTTTTCAAGGAAGCAATTTTTCTTTCCAACTGGATGATCACAGTTGGCTATTTTGGTGGTGTACTTTACAAAAAAGCACTGAAAAGCCTTGTAAATAGGAAAAATAAGCAAACCCACCCATGACAAACAATTAAAAATTAAGGAAAGCTTTTTTTCCTTCTGTAATTGAGGGCTTAGTAACAGTTCCCAGCCTCTGATCTATTTTTTAAATCAAATTATGGTTGTGAAAACACRTAAGATGCATTTGGAAAAAGCAGAAGCGTGTGAAATTTCTGTTGCCTTGACAAACACAAAGGTTATTAATTTTAATTCTTACACAGGCAGCGAGTCTTATGTATTTACAGCGCCATAGTGGCAGACATCTGGGTTGAGATCAGGCTGATACTGTGCCTGTGTGGACACAGGACGTGCTCTCATCCTTCTCCATCTCAAAAAAAACCCTCACGCATCTCCTGGGAGCGGCAGAGGGGAGGGAGACGAGCGCACGGTTTGATTGGAACATTTTGGCTTTGCAATCGCGCAGGCAAACGTCAAGCATCCCCAACTGCGTTTCCCCGTTGCTCGTGCTGCCGCGGTTCGGGGCGAGCCGCCGGGCGCAGCGAGGGAGCGCTCGTCTCCGCTCATCCGGCGCGTCCTTCGCGTGCTCCTTCCCGAGGAGCAGCCGGCGGCCTCGCGGCACGTGCTCGCGGTGGCCGTTGGCAGCCGGCCGAGGAGGCTGGCGCCGGTCGGGCTCCCCGGGCAAGCGGCGGCCACGCGGCAGGAAATTGGCTGCGGAGGTTAGTATCTTTGGGGCAAATTATGGAAGGAAAAGGCTGGAAGTGGAAACCGCAGCTCCTCTGACCATTGAGCTCAGCCTTTTCCTCTCCGTTCCACGAGAAGGAGCTTAGGTGGAATAATTTCTTTCCAGCGAGGCAGAGTGGGAATTAGACCTCTTCCTCTGTCCCATCGCTGTCCATCCGTGGTGGAGGGACGTGCTGCCTTCTGGTCTCCCTCTCTGCTTACGAGGTTTTGTCTTAAGTGGTTAACATACCTTAAATACAACGGCCCTGTCAGTACTGGATTGCTGCAGGGCTTGAAAACCAAACTGCGTTTGGAGATGGGACCAGGGAAGGGAGAGTAATTGCAGTGTCTTGTGCGTCTTGCTCCATTCTTTTAATGTTATTTGTAATGTGGGGGTTCCCAGGGAGTTCAGCTCTGAACCCCGCTGTGTAAGGCGCCGAACGAGTACAGAACGAAAGGCTGGTCTCTCYTCAGTGGGTTTATAATCTAAGATGAGAAGTGGAATGGGCAGACAAGGCAGGAGCTGCGTTCCCAGCTCCAGCACCTTTGTGCGAGGTATTAACCTGCCTGTAAGTAAATTTCCAAAACACCATAGCATTGGTGGTTACCATTCAGAATTTGTTTGTACCTTTAGTAGGTGACGAGTTTACGTGCTGTTACTACTTGCTCACCCACCTGYGCATCTGATTCTCTTCAGAGGGTCAGCAAAATGCTCTGGTCCTTGCAGTGGGACCCTGAGTGGRATGGGATGCCCCCGTTGTTGGTCCACCACACCAGTAGAAATATGGGTTGAATAAAGGGAACTTATTTACTAATTGTCATTTTTCTCTCTGCAGCACTACATTAAAAATTTGTAATCCTGAGACCTCAACTGCCCCTCATCGCCACGCTGTCACTGTGCTGTGAGATATTGGAGACCTCAATGTCAATAGGTATGTTCCAGATTGCTAGGTTCCTTGTTTCATCATCTCTGTACCAGGAAGAATACTTGATGCTGCCTAAGCTACGTTTTATGGCACTGATCAGAAATGTCCACCTAGGTGACATTAGGAAGTCAAATATCTCTTAATTCTAGCCATTAGAAATAAGTAAAAAATCCATATTACCACAATGAACAGATAATGTTTGCATTGGCCCAGTCCTGATTCTTCAGTGACACCAGCTGGGTGGCACCTGAGAAGGACAAACCTGCAGTTTGGTTCCAGTAAGCATGCTCAATTTGTAATGAAAGAGTACTTCAAAATTCTGTAATGTTCCTTGAAGTACAGTATTTATTTTAGTTTTGTTCTCAAAACAGTAGTTTGTCCTTGAAAGTGTTTGAAACCCTAGTTTGTGCAGCTGGAATATCGTGTTATCTATTAACAGCTAGAGGATGTAATACATAACCTGTGACAGTAAAAATACACCCCTAAATAAATCTCCTTTGCCGTTTGTGAGTTGCAGTTTTGTAGGTCAGCAGCTGCAAGCCACGCGGCTCCTGCTTGGATAGGGCTCAGTGCTCTGTAGGTAAGTGGGTAGTGTCCTTCTGTTCTTGTCAGAATAAATTGTTAAATACTCTTCATTCATTAACTCTAAAGAGAGGAGAAGGAAACAGCTTTTGTATGGTGGTTGTTGTTGCCTTTTTCTTTTTTTTTCCCTTCCCCTGAAAGTAGGGAAAAAAGGGCTCTGAAGGGCTGGAAGGACATGTGACTAGAAAGAAATTAGCTTAGATACAAAGAAGTTAGCTTGGATGTAAATACCTGGGTTCTGTCTTAAGACAAACTCATAACAAATTGTAACTTTCTGGCTTTCTGTGAGCAGGCTTGCTGCTCAACCCAAGTCACTTAACTCTGAAAATATGAAACTGAAACTGTAAAAGAGAAGTTTCACAGTAACTGGTTATTGGCAGGACTGTAGCTGAGGTAGAAATAGGCAGCTGCAAGCACTGTGTCATCTTTTAACTGCAAAAATGAGTGAAAATGGATGCAACTGGTAAAACACRGTTTTTCTGTTCCAGTGACTTGACTTTTTATGCAGATGTGTAAGCCCTGAAACATTCAGCTGGAATCCAGACTTAAAATGCTATTACTGTTCCCACTCTAAGAGAGRTAGCAATCAGAGGATTCAAGAAATGTCCTCAGTGACATGATTATTTAACATTAGCCTTCTTTTCAGTTGGGAAATGCTGAGCCTGAAGAGCCTTTTTTTTTTTAAGGTAAGCAACATGTCTGCATTCTTTGACAGCTCTCCTACAAGACACCCATAGAACAGAAATGGGTGTACAGCTTTTTTTAAAAACACTGAATAGATGTTTTAATAGATTAAGGCTGGTGCAGAAGGAGAACCTTGCGGGGAAGCAAAGTGCCTGGTTTACCCATCATTTCTGTTCTACAGATTCACATGTGAGAACATTTTCTGCCTAGCTGAAATACAAACTGCATGAACATAGGACAGTCACATTGGGTGGCACTGACTGTCTCGTGTGCTTATCTATAGTCCTGGTAAGTTTGCCCCCACTGATGACTGTGCCTGAACACRTTGCTTTTCATGTTGGGAATCGCTACAGTTTTTCTCAAGTCTGTCTTTAAGACAGAAACATCCGGCACAAAATTTGGAGGCAGCTTCCCATGTTATTTTCTACAGCTCCTTAAAATTAGGAGATCTGTTCTCTTGGAATTGTTACGGTGCCAGACAGGCTTGAGGGCTTCCTAGCAGGATCAGTGGAAAGTGAAGGGATTAGACATGCTTTCATTCTGCRTTCTAACAGATACTCCACCCTTCTGAGTGGAAACATCGTAGTGCATGAATTCTCCTTTCTCATGAACATGTATTAATACAAGGATTCATTTAGTCTATAAGACATGTTTTTTTTTTCCCCCATCACTTTGTATTTGAGGGAATGCACTACTTCCTCCTATGTGTTTACAAAATACCACATAAGGAAATTATAAATAAACACGCAGGCAACCACAAGCTGCTAGAACAAATCAGAGTGAAATTTCATCCAGCCCAGTGTCCTGACTGATGGAAGATCCAGAAGGATGGCTGCCCCTGAGGCAAGAAACTTGCTACTCTGCACACACTAGATCTCATCCTGAGCTTCAGCTGCTAAAAGGAGCRTAATTAATCGTGATTGTTCAGGATGCACTTGATAGCCAAAACCAATCACCTCTTAATCTTTTCAATTCATGAGGAATGTCCTCAATTTGTGTCATAGTATTTCCATTGAAGATATAAAAAAGGAGGAAATACTAAGGAAGATACTAATGCTGGATCTTAACTGGAGTTGTTGTGTTATTACCTAGCCTTTGAAAAGCAGGGCTGTCTGTTCCAGAGGAGGGTATAAAATAGCGGCTTTTCACCGTTCTGTCRGTTCTTTGACCATAAAAGTCAAGCATCAGCCTCATGGTTCCTTTCCTCTAAAGCAAGGAGCCTAAGATTTCTCCAGAATCGAGCTCTGCGAAGTAAAAGGAAAGAAGGAACTGAGCACCACTCTTGCTGTAAGAGCATGCCTAATACGTTACATTTGAGAGCCTCCTGTGCCAGCCCAGGATGGTATTTAAAGCCCTGAGCACTCCTCCTTGGTACATCGGAGAACAATTTTGTATTCTCTTCCTTCAGTTCCCACTTATGGTGCCTCGTTGCTCTCACAGCTGCAATATGTGTCRGAGCATGAAATCCAGAAATGGATTTGGTTTCCCAGGTGGCAGCTGGTTGTAAACATTTACCTGCTCCAATGTAGCTTGACAGTTCTGAGGGAGCGGATTCGGGCTGGGAGCGTGCGCGGTCTCCCCAGACTCGCTGCTCAGGGATTCTGAAGCTTTGGAATTGATAACACTGCATCCTTGTTTTATATCTGGAGTTTAATTTATATTACCTGCCTCACAAGCCAGTGAGTCTCTTTTACTTAATCTGGTTATGGCAGCAAATGGGGATTTTATATCCTGTGGAGGCCGTGGTGCGACTGCATTTTTAAGCAAAAACGCAGTGATGCTACAGATTTTTGTCTCTGTAACTCATTCTAATGGGGCTCTGAGCAAAGAAGCGTGGTCAAAACTGAATACAATAAGTGTTCTCATGCATTAACTGGGCATTATGTTCACTTTACCATTTGGAATCTTAAAAAATATACATACACATTTCCACTTTTCACCGTATTTTGAAATAAAAATAATTTCTGTTTCAGCAACCCTAAAATTTCTAAAAGCCTTGCCAGGGCTTTCCAGGGTTTATTCTTAGCTAGTATTTCACTGTTTTACTTTAGCATGCTAAGTGCTATTAAATGTTAATTGTAATTATTTATCAAAACGAGACGTACTTCTAGATCAAACCTGATGAAGTGAAAATCTGCCCATTGTGTTCTTTCAGAAAGACTCCTTTTAAAGGAGGAGGGGGAAAAAACCCACCTAAAGTCACTAGTCAGCCAGTTAGTTCATTTTTTAGTTTGGATTATCCCCTCTCCGTCGTGGAAGTATGGTTTCCTACAGCGAGAATTACATTTTTCCGTCAATGTAGTTGCAGCCCAGGCCTCGCTGCGTGGTGCTGCACCCTGGCGCTGGAAGTCCAGCCTCTGAGGCGGGCACGCTCGTCGCCGGGGTTTTCTGGTTCAGGTTTGGGCAGTGTATGCTTGTGATAACAGCGTTTTTCGGTTGGCGTTAGCCATAAACGCTGTCCGGAGCGGTGGAGTTGATCCAGTTCCCGGACTGGAGGACGAACCCRACCATCTCCGCGTTTCCAGCTTGTTTGCTGCCACGGCAGATACGTTTCGCAGAAGGGTTGAGGTCGGAAGGGACCTCTGGAGATCAGCTAGTCCAACTGCCCTGCTCCAGCGGAGTCACCTACAGCACGTTGCGCAGGATCGCGTCCGGGCAGGTTTGAGTATCTCCAGGGAAGGAGGCTCTATAACCTCCCTGGGCAACCTGTTCCAGTGCTCTGTCACCTTCACAGTAAAGTTTTTCCTCATATTCTGGTGGAGCTTCTTCAAAACCTGAAATGGGAACTATTTTTTTTTATTAGCTATATTGTGCTAGTGTAGGTCTGTATTAGCTAAAATTAACCAGAAATTCTAGTTTCACCTGAAACACATTACTTGTGGAGGGAGCAACGTAATAATGACACATTTMCACACACGCAAGCTGCCTGTTTTAATTAAATAAGTTTCTGAAAACTATAGTTTAGCCTTTGCATCTCTAATTTAGATGTTCTCAGGTCTGTTCAGAGTTGAGTATATTGGTTTAACCTGAATCTCTGATATTATCTTTTGATGGAAGCTARGCAAATGTAAGCCAATTTTAAACTGATTCAGTCTCCACACAAAAAATTGCTCCTGGATATCTAGATTGGTGTAAAATTGCGTGGTTGGTTAAACTGGAAAAACTTTTAATGTGGCCTGGATAGCAGTGTATTTTCTGCTCGTGATGCAGATAGGCATAGATGCCAGGCGTACTAAGCACTTCCATTGCAGGGAGGATTGATTTGAAAGCGGGTTTCTTGCACGTTAATGTGACAGAGAGGCGGTAGAGTTACTGGCAGTGCTGCTGTTAAGCATACTTAGCATTAACGAGAGGGAATTTTGCATGCCTGCGAGGAGAGGCTCCCTGACGGCGGGATYTGAAAGCCGCCCGAATGTCGTCTTYGCGAAGAGGTGAAAGCTTGGGGCGTTAAAAACCAGTCAGGACCGCGCCGGGGAGGATGCAGCTCTGGGCGGCTTTCCTGCCCTTAACCCCGAACAGCCCCTAATCCCTGCAGCAGCCRCTCAATTCCCGTGACTTTTTGTAGTGCTCCGAAATCGTTAACGCGCTCTCGTGCGGGTGTTGCGTTAGCAAGGTGTCCGGCCTCGTCTCCGGGCGCTTCGGTCGTGCGCTAGAGGAGCTGCCCGTGGCCGGTCCGGGGCTCTCCCCTCTCTGCCTTCGCCCCGTGCCCCGTTTCGCTCCCGGGTGGGCGAGCGGGGCGTTTGCTGAGGCCCTCGCCCCTCTTGGAAGGCGTGGAGCGGCTCCGCCGTCTTCGAAGAGCTGCGAGAGCTCGACCTGAGGCAGCTCTCTCGCAACAGGATACTCCCCGGAGCAACTGCTTTGAAGATGTCTACGCCAGATCCTCCGATGGGAGGAACGCCTCGCCCCGGGCCTTCTCCAGGGCCCGGCCCGTCTCCCRGCGCGATGTTGGGCCCCAGTCCGGGACCGTCTCCTGGCTCTGCGCATAGTATGATGGGACCCAGCCCTGGACCGCCTTCAGCAGGACACCCGCTGCCGCCTCAGGGGCCTGGGGGCTACGCTCAGGACAACATGCATCAGATGCACAAGGTAACGTGTGTAGGTAGGAGGAGATTTCTGGTCGGTCAAACTGCAGAAGTAGCTTCTATTTTAATAGGACGAATAAAAACCTCTTAGATTTTGGGGAAAACTTTTGAAGCTTACGATTTCTCTTGCTGAAAGATACAGAAAGCCTGAGAAATTGCATTAGAATTGAATTTATGCGTTTTGATTTCCTCAAATGTCAGTGCTGTCCTTGATCTCTTAAGCGTGCTGAAAACTTAGATTTCAAGTGCAGGCTGAGAATTTTATATTCTAAATATGGAATAAAGGAATGTGAAACTTCTGACAAAGATATCTCTCCTTGCAAGGGCTCGTTGGGAATTTGGAGTTAAATGAGCAAATAAACAAGCCTTCCTTTCTCTTTTGCTTTTCCACCATCAAAGTGTTTGGACTTCTTAAAAAAAAAAAAAAAAAAAGTTGTCTGACTAAAATTCCTTTTCCTAAGCAGTTCTCAGAAGTCTTCTGGTTTTTTTGATCATCTCCAGTGTCATAAGCTCAAAGACCTAGAAGAAGAAACAGGAAAATATTTAAGCAATTTCAAGTTTCTTTTAAATGTACCCTTGTGTGGCGTCCTCTCCTCACAACCCGGTTAATGTCGCTTGTTCGTATGGCACACAGTGCTTTGCCTGCAAATAGATTTTCATTTTGAGGACGTTGGTAGCATCTGGATCAGCGTGCTGCAAATGGTGAATTGTTAATGYGTTTGGAGCTCTGCTAACCTACCTACAAACTACATCTCTCAACGCAGCAGCTGCCTGTGTTCTGTTGCATCAGTCTCCGTCCCCAGGAGCTGGTGTAGCCAAATATTTGGTGATTGCTGCTTTTGAGCAGGTTTCAGGATGTCGCTTTTTCTCTTGCAGCCCATGGATTCCATGCATGAGAAGGGACTAACCGACGATCCTCGTTACAGCCAGATGAAAGGGATGGGGATGAGGCCTGGTGGGCACGCAGGAATGGGTCCTCCTCCAAGCCCCATGGATCAACACTCTCAAGGTTTCTTTCTTTAGAGAACCTTCCTTCTTCGGTGGGGTCAGGACTGCAGATCAGTCCGGAGATCCGCAGAGCATCGGTGGCTCTCTGCTTCTCTCGTCCACCGATGCTTTCGTCGGGCGTCTCTCAGGATAGCGCCTGTCGTAAGAGCGAGCGCAGACGAATCTCATGYGAGCTGCAAACTTTGTGGAGGGCCGTCTGCTCCTCTTCACGGCCCGATTTCCTCCCGCGCTGAAGCGGGCCGCTGTGCGGTGCAGCATGGTACGGGGCACGTCAGCCTGTCTGAGCGCCCGGTGCTCGTGCAGCTGGTCAGATCCCACAACCTGTGCTGCCGAGTACTGTGGCTCCCGATTTGGGTAAAGGACTCACAGCTGCAGTGAGGACGAGCAGTGCYCTCTCTCTGAGGGCACAGTAAACCTTTTTGCTTGCTTTAAATCTTTTGATTTKGGAAGAATTTAGCACTATTTCTTTCCCTGAGTATGCAGGCTAGACTGGGGAGGAAGATGTATTCTGTACCTTTTTTTTTTCTTGATTAGCCTTCTCATCCATTTTGTTATGAGCAATTTGCAGCCTGCTCCTGTATAACCAGACCTCTCCTTGCAGGTTACCCTTCTCCACTTGGTGGCTCTGAGCATGCATCAAGCCCAGTCCCAGCTAACGGTCCGTCCTCTGGCCCTCAGATGTCCTCTGGTCCTGGAGGCGTCCCATTAGACGGCACGGACCCGCAAGCGTTAGGGCARCAGAATCGGGGTCCGACCCCTTTTAACCAGAACCAGCTGCACCAGTTAAGAGCTCAGATCATGGCCTACAAGATGCTTGCCAGAGGCCAGCCTCTACCTGATCATCTTCAAATGGCAGTGCAGGGAAAAAGACCAATGCCTGGAATGCAGCAGCAAATGCCAACACTACCTCCACCCTCTGTATCTGGGACAGGACCAGTGCAAGGACCAGTGCAAGGGCCTGGACCAGGACCAACACCTCCAAACTATAACAGACCTCATGGTGAGCGCTGCCTGCCTGCTGCAAGCTCTGTGCAGGTGCCGGGTGGGAGTGACACACGGGGTGGATGGATGGAAGGATGCTGCGTCTCATATCAGGCACGCACAGGCTCATTWTTGCTGTCTAGCACGGCTTGGGCCCTCGCCACTGCTTTTGCTTTCATCCTCCTTTGAAGCTGTGCTGGTGTTGCCCAGTTTTAGTCTTCTGTTTGTGCATGTTTTAGCCTATCTGATTTGCGGTGATCAGCTTCCTGGGGGCAGGGACTTTGGGSGGGGGGAGGCTGAATCTGGGCCGGCTGATGTGAAAGGAGCGAGGCGGAGAGACTCCTCCAGGCAATTCAGRATGTAGGTGGGCTGATTCATCCCTCCAGCACTGCCTGTAACCAGCAGCGACAGGCACACCTGGCATTTTATATGCTCCTGAAAAGACCCATGCGCTGGTCATGCTCTGACTATCCATAAGCAGAAGGATAAACTTTGCTCTTGGTAGCTGCATGCAAAGATTAAGCGGTTGTAATTTTAATCCACAAAATATCTTACTGTGTGTTTGTTTTTTTCTTTTTCCCTTTCTGCGTTTGTTGGCCCTCCTACAGGTATAGGAGGGCCTAACATGCCCCCTCCTGGACCCTCAGGAGTTCCCCCAGGAATGCCTGGGCAGCCCCCCGGCGGCCCCCCCAAGCCCTGGCCTGAAGGTAAGACCCCAGGCTCGTTCATAGCAGACCTGCCTGATGTTTCCCCTCTACACAGTGACTCAGAATTAAGAGCCTGTTCTGTGCTGGCACTTAACGAGGTGACACGCTGAAGGAGACAGCCTGCCAGTGATGCTCTGTGCTACTGGCACGAGATGCAGCAAGTTCTGCTTGGCCACGTCTGCAGCATGGGAACAGCGTGGCACTGCTGTCTGAGGAACTTGGAAATTCTTAGTTAATATCCTATAAACAGTGACTAAGCTCTCTGAAGAGCTGGGTTGATTTACATATTCTTTTGCCTGAACTTTATGGGACTTTATATAAAAACTTCTATGTACTTTATGAGGCAGCTGTCCAAAGTTTAAGAGCTTAGTCTGGGTAGAAAGGCTATTGGATTTGTGCGCTGCTAAATTTATGGTTTGGCAGATGGTTGGTGGCTTCAGGTGAGAGAAAATGTAGCCAAGATTGTTGAGAAGTCAGGGTTTGTGGACACAGAATTGCTTTCCTTTTCAAAAGATGGGAAGTGACACAGAAAAGGTTCAGGARTTTTTGCCAGCCACTTTCGTGGGAGACAGGTGCCTTTTACCCTTGGAGGGAAAAGGAGAATAATGGTATTGCTCTGGTTTGTTTTCAAACAGGACCAATGGCAAATGCTGCAGCCCCCACTAGCACACCTCAGAAACTAATTCCTCCCCAGCCAACCGGCCGTCCCTCACCAGCACCTCCGGCGGTACCTCCTGCAGCATCTCCTGTGATGCCACCCCAAACCCAGTCACCCGGGCAGCCGGCTCAGCCAGCCCCCATGGTACAGCTGCACCAGAAGCAGAACCGTATCACGCCCATCCAGAAACCGAGAGGGCTTGACCCGGTGGAAATCCTGCAGGAGAGGGAATACAGGTAAGGGTCAAGTCATCTTGTTTTGGATTATGAGGTCTGGAGAGGCTCTTTCTTCACCTTCTTCAGCCCACTGGTACTTTTCATCCTCTTGAGGAAAACGATGATTCCCTGTCCTATTTTACATCTCATTAATGTGTGACATAAGGAGTTCTGGAGAGAAACGGGTGGAACTTCCTGGGAGCTTTTCAGGGCATCTCTGACAGTCTTGTCTCTCCCACTTTCTAGGGATTGTCTATTAGAGAATGTAGGTGTCTGTCTGCTAGAGAAGAGTCCCTCTGCTAAGCGAATTTATAATCTGGATACCAAATGGGTATCCAGCAGTGTTGGACTGCCAAGGACCTCCATCTTGAGAAAGGACTTGAAAAGTTGGGGTTGTATTTGGTAGCTTCCTGTCAGCTATAAGGAGTATAGGAGTATAAGTAGATACTTAGAYACTCATTTTGCTGGGTTTTGCCTACCATGAAATCCTGTTTCTTTCCTCTGCAGACTGCAAGCTCGTATTGCTCACAGAATCCAAGAGCTAGAAAACCTTCCTGGGTCCCTGGCTGGTGACCTGAGAACCAAAGCTACCATTGAACTGAAAGCACTAAGACTGCTCAACTTTCAGAGACAGGTAGGTTGTCTGGAAGTTGTCTGTCAAGGGAGATTTGATTTGTTAACTAGTTTGTGTCTGTCTTCCTGCTGGCAGATATCAGCCCCCTGACCAGGGAAAACTGCTAAATTGCTTATTTATTCTTACCCAAAGACACTACAGTCGTCTTTCTCAGCAGTGTGGCTGAGCCTCGGGTGTCATGAAACTCATGAAATTCTAATACTTGTGATGTTGCCTGCAGAACTAATTTTTTTTTTAACATCAATCTCTCAAAAAGCTGCGTCAGGAAGTTGTGGTGTGCATGAGACGAGATACAGCCTTGGAAACAGCCCTGAATGCGAAGGCTTACAAACGCAGCAAGCGGCAGTCCTTACGTGAAGCTCGCATCACTGAGAAACTGGAGAAACAACAGAAAATTGAGCAAGAACGGAAACGCAGGCAAAAGCACCAGGTCAGCTGTTATATAATGAAGTGCTTAGTGTGAGAGCTGCCACTTTCAAAGGCAGCTTAGCTGGCCAGTTGTTATTCACAGGCCTCTTGGAGAGAGCAGCCAAGTTAGTCTTCTGATAGTACAAAATCATGAGTTAAATGTTTTTAGAGAATTATGCTGAAAGAGGAAGATTGTTGCCTGTATTAAATAGGAGTAAATCTCGCTTAGCTTATGATGTTAAAAGTCAGCAGAACACACAAATGTACAAATCCTGACTTCGCCTGTTTGCCATTGCTTTTTTCCTGCAGGAATACCTCAATAGCATTCTGCAGCATGCTAAAGATTTCAAGGAATACCATCGGTCTGTCACAGGCAAAATTCAGAAGCTCACAAAGGCAGTGGCCACTTACCACGCCAACACTGAACGTGAGCAGAAGAAAGAGAAYGAGAGGATCGAGAAAGAGAGAATGCGTCGTTTGATGGTAAGGCTTTGGTGGGACTGGGAACTTGTTTGTACATAAATACAGCACATGTGCATAATGAGATGTTATGTACTTAAGGGTGTTTATGCTGCTTATGTTATTCRTAGCATACTTGCAAGGATGGCTAATTTCAGTTTTTTGTTGCTAACAGGATGTTAACATTTTTTTTCCTTAGGCTGAAGATGAAGAAGGATACCGCAAGCTTATTGATCAGAAGAAAGATAAGCGCTTGGCCTACCTGCTTCAGCAGACAGATGAGTACGTAGCAAACCTGACTGAGCTGGTGCGGCAACACAAGGCGGCACAGGTTGCAAAGGAGAAAAAGAAGAAAAAGAAAAAGAAGGTAAGTTAAAAGTGAAGCTTTGTATGGTGCTAGAATGGTGCGTTGGCAAGAACCAGGRTGGTACTAGCTGGTGGGGGCTACTGGAAAGTCAGAATGAAGTATTAGCTCTGTTGTAGGCTTCTTTGGGGGCAGGAACTTGATTCACAAGTGTGTTGCCGCTGAACTTGTTTAGCTGGGTCTACTCTTCTACCTCTTTTTCCATTTTTACTGGGATAGTTGTGTAACAAGCAGGGCACTGGAATAACGTGTTTATTGAGGCTTTGATTTTGTTTCCTTCAGCACTGAGCTGCTAATAGTTACCTTCCTTTTTTTTTTTTTTTTTTTTTTTCCCTTCCAGAAGGCAGAGAATGCAGAAGGGCAAACTCCTGCAATTGGACCAGATGGTGAAGTAAGCCCAGTAATCTTATTTCATGCCATGCCAAGTAGGATAGAAAACATTTGTTAGCCATGTGCTGGAAAGGCCTATTATAATCCTTGGTACTGAAAGGCTAACTGCAGTGATGAGTTCTAGTGCAACAGGCAGATAAATTGAGACCTCCTAAAGTAAAAATTACACCATGATGCAAAAAAATGTCTCYTTTGCCATCATCGATGTGAACAGTTTTAGCAGGAAACTCAGTCCATGCAGTCCTGCTTTAGACCTGCTGGGAAGATGATTTAGTATTTAGGACATCTGGGAGTTTATGGCCTGGAGTTTGATTTCCTTCTGTAACGCAGATTTCCTGCGTTATCTCGGACAAGTCAGTCGGGTTAAGATTCACGTCACCTTGCTCATCACTGAAAAATGATGGGTTATCTAGTCCCTTCTGTAATCAGAGACAGGCAGCTCCAGAGGACAGTGTGTTCCACTCTGAGAGCTGCCTGCATTAGCAGGATGGACCATCCTCCAGAGCTGCCTTCGCTCACTGTCTCTGGTTGATAAAGCCTTCCCTACAGACATGTGGGGAGGATAAATACACAAAAGATTACCAAATGTTCAGGTTCAGGTGCAATGAAGCTGTAAAAATGCCTGCAATGGGATTCATAAGTTATTACATATTACATACACTGCATACATACATACACTGCATATTGCGAATGCAAGCAGTCCAGATAGTGCACTGGGATAATCCATGTGCTTAAAACTACAGTGCTTAAGACTTGGCAAAATCCCTTGTGAGTTGAAGAGCTTTTCAAATTAGCTGYTGTTTTATTAATGCTGTTTGGCATCTGAATATGCATTCTTTGTCCCACATAGAGATTCTTAATTTGTACATTCATTTTTAAAAAATCAGATGTTAAATCTAGCCAGCTTTCTGTCTTTGCTTGTACTTTAGTGAAATGGTATTTAAAATGGCCATTTTCTTCCTAACTGTTGTTGCAGAATTACTTAAGTGGGTTTGGTTGAAGTGGTGGTTGTTGGTGTAAATGCAAGCTCTGTTTTGAGGTGGAAAAATAAAAATACTTAACTGCAGCATGACCTTGCTTTCTCAGCCTCTGGATGAGACGAGCCAAATGAGCGATCTCCCTGTGAAAGTGATCCATGTGGAAAGTGGCAAGATCCTCACTGGCACGGATGCACCAAAGGCTGGACARCTGGAAGCCTGGCTGGAAATGAACCCAGGGTGAGTCGTTGCAGGCTGCAGGTATCGTCTGAGCTAATTCAAGTCCAAAGGTGGAAGAGTTTGTTCTTGTCCCTTCGCTCTGTATCTTATCTGATGTTATGCCGGAGCCTGAGCTGGKATGGAAAGCTCCAATATTTTGAGATCTAAGAGTGGCTCCAGWCTCTCACTGGATTTTTGTGCGTAGTGATTCTTCCTGATGGAGCTCTTCAGAGGTTTGGGACCGATGTTCAGTACTGGATCAGCGGCAAGAAAAGCATTAAGCATTGGCATGGGCCCAAACCCAAAACCTTGGGAAGCACAGAGAGCTGAAAGACGTAGTGCTGTAGATCAGAAAGGAGAGATTTCATCAGTTGTGCTCTGTTATGCAGCAACTAAAATTATGTGGGAAAGATCTGCAGAAGTGCTTAGTGGGTGGTCCTGTACATATGCTCTCAGGCACATACATTTTTCCAAGAGCACATGTGAAAACTTGAAATAAGTAAGGAAAAATAAATAAGCGTTTTATTATAGAAGTAATGCTAACAACAAAATTCTAGTTTAATCCAAGGGTTTATACGACCRTGCTGATCTTATGTTTTGTATAGAGTGCTGTCGGTAGCAGATTTGAAATTAAATATTAATATTTCTGTTTAATTAGATATGAAGTAGCTCCAAGATCTGACAGCGAAGAAAGTGGGTCAGAAGAGGAGGAGGAGGTAAGRAGAAATATCACCAGTCATTTTTGTGCTTTAATATTTCAAATATTTTTGAGAGAATGGGAAACAGCAGTAAATGTAATATACAACACTAAGCTCATCTCAGTACTTACTTTTTCCAACATGGTTCTGTGCGAGTCCAACTAAAATAAAGATTTATTTAGGATAAACTGAAAACCTTTGTAAAGAATCACAGGCAGCATGGAGGTGGGCAAGTTTAGTTTATTATCTGTCTGGTTTTCTTCCTTAATATTTTTCACATATTTTTGAGGGATTTTCAGAAGCAAATACTGTGAAGCTGTGCTTCCCATTTTGTGTTTCTCATTTCATTTTTGGAGTTTCTTGTTTCCCATTTTGTTTTTGGAGCTTCATAACACTGTTACTTCCTTGACTTATTAGTACAAGAGGGATAATTATTCTTTTGCTTCAGTGTGTCTCATCTCCACAGCTTTCTATGTCCATGATGTGCCATTTAGCTGTTCTTGCTTTCCCATCTTGGGGTCTGGGCAGAAAAAGAGCTTTCCCAAAAATTTACTGAGAAGGTGCTCTGCACCTTTCTATTTGAGTGTACTCTGCAGGTGCCTCTGGATGTGTAACTGGAGAGTTTATCCTGTGCAAATGTTTTATACAGACTCAGTCATTCCTCCTGGTGCAGTTGTGCAGGTTTTCCTGCAGTTTCCATGGAGTGGATGAGAGTTAAGTCACTTTGTTCAGAACAGTGTACTTTGTATCTTCTGGCAGGAGGAGGAAGAGGAGCAACCGCAACCTGCTCAGCCTGCCCTGCCTGTAGAGGAGAAGAAAAAGATCCCAGATCCAGACAGTGACGATGTGTCAGAAGTGGATGCCAGACACATTATYGAGTAAGCCCCACCTCTTAACTTGCTGTCTTTGTGGTTTAAATATTGTGGTCCCCTCTTTTTTTTTTTTTGCCCCCCGCTGAAGATTGGGTGAGGAGGCAGGATAGAGTAGTTGCTCCAGGGAGCTTTGCTGGAGGTATGTGACACACACTAATACCTGGTAAAGAGAAGCTTGTGTGCTGCTGTTCCCTGGTGCAAAAATAAATCCTTTTGTTCCTTTTGCACTTGGCTGCAAGAAACTTACATTTCACCAGGTGAAGTTACTTGTAATACCATAATACCTCTTTTTGGTGCTTTGATTTTTACACTTTTAAACTCTGAATGACCTCTCCTGTTAGCACAGCGCAGACTCAGTACACCTTCATTTTGAATTATGGTTTGGGTAGGATTCAGAATATTGGAGCTTCTGTTTCAAAGTCACTTGGTCACTTCTCAAATCTCAAGTGCTTTGTGTCAAAGGAGTGAAATACAGAGGGGCAGTATTTGCTTTGCTCCTAATTCTTTCGAGCAAGCATTCCAAAATGAAAGCTGATTTGGTTTGTGTTTGGAAAAAAGAATTAACCACCCCAACAGTTGATGGGACTCCCAAGAAGATTCCTGACCTGTGTCTCCAGGAGGATCATCTTTCTTATATTCAAATCTTTTCCCCCCAGGAATGCTAAGCAAGATGTTGATGATGAATATGGGGTGTCTCAAGCTCTGGCAAGGGGCCTGCAGTCTTATTACGCYGTGGCCCACGCGGTCACTGAGAGAGTGGACAAGCAGTCCACACTCATGGTCAACGGAGTTCTCAAACAGTACCAGGTGAGAGGCTGCGGACGGCAGCGCCATCGACGCGGCTGCRCGTTATGCATGTGTGCAGTTTCCAGTGTGAGGCGTTGTGTTCAGTCTGGCTGGCACTGCTGGGTAGCCTGAGTGGAGGCAAGGTTTTGACAGGAGGCATGGAGATTTGGGCTGTTCTGGGATACTCCTGGTAGCAAGAAGCAGGAGTTCAAGGCAGACCTAGCTTGTCTCTCCTCCTTGAGGATGTGAAGCCCCTGAAGTGATTAAAAATGTGATGAGATTCGATGAGAGTGAGGTGAGGTGCGGTGCGATGAGCCAGGCTGCTGAGTGTTTTCTGGTATAAAATAATGAGTCAGACTTGCTGCTTAAAGCAAAGAATGTTAGCTTGCTGTGTGTAATCCGTGATCCTGAAAGGAGAGGAATACATTAATGCCRGTGACTGGTTTTAAATAATTAAAATAAGTTGTTTAATAGTGTATAGGGAGTTCATCTACATAATGCATAAGATAGGGGAGGGGAGCGTGCAGGTCATGAGCACGTCGTTGGTATKCAACTTCTCTGCCTGGAGTCATTTTGTTTAATTTTCATCCCTTGATTCCCCCTTTTATTCCTGTTTTCTTTAGATCAAAGGTTTGGAGTGGCTGGTGTCCTTATACAATAATAACCTGAATGGTATCCTGGCAGATGAAATGGGTCTGGGCAAAACAATCCAGACCATTGCTTTAATTACATACCTCATGGAGCACAAACGTATCAATGGACCCTTCCTCATTATAGTACCTCTCTCGTAAGTGCAATGTGTGAATTCATCACCCCTTTCAGTGCTGAAAAGCGTAGAAAATACTTGGCATGGTTACAGCGCTGGTTCCAGGGCTGTGCTATGATTCTCTGTTATGCAAGGACCAGATTTACCATTCCCCTTTTCCTCTTTTTTTTTTTCCAGAACTCTGTCAAATTGGGCATATGAGTTTGATAAATGGGCTCCTTCTGTGGTGAAGGTCTCATACAAGGCAAGTATAGGCTTTATTTTTGCACTCACCTACTGGGCTTTTTTGGCTGCTCATTTTGTGAGGATTCCTTGAATGCCAGTTTGCATTTTCCTCTCCCCAGTATAACAGTGTTTCCATTATCAAAAGGAATATGAGACTCTTCTTGGCACTAAATAGATTAAATCCACATTTGTTTTTCATTCCTTAACAAGAGAAAGAATCTGACTGYTACTGCCTGTACAAATGTTCTAGCTGCACTGCTTTTATATAACCAGAACAATTGTTGTCATGTTGATAATAACTACTCCTACCACCTCTCCTTTCCTAGGAATTGTATTCTGACTTAATATTTCTTTTTGAAATCTTTGCACCAGGGCTCTCCAGCAGCAAGACGAGCATTTGTACCTCAGCTTCGAAGTGGAAAATTCAATGTCTTGCTCACTACTTACGAATATATCATCAAAGATAAGCACATTCTTGCTAAGGTGAGTTCTCCCAGCAGAAGGCAGCAGAAGCTCCCTGTTAGGAGTTATTTATATTGCAGTAGAAGGATCATCCAGCCTCACTGTGCTAGTGGGCATTGTACAGACAGAACAGAGACAGTCTCTGTCCARAAGATCTTGCAATCTAAGTGTGAGATGAATTATTTTTTTCCTTCTCGAGTCTCTCATTATCAGGTTAGGATGAGAGGAGTTGCTGCTTACCCTGACCTGCTGGAGAAGAACTGATACAGTATTCTCTGTGCCATTCATTTTTTTGGCTGCATGTCGTGTGATAGTGCAGATTTTTTTTCTTTTTAAAAAATAAAGTCATGGGACTATAAATACTGAATGGAAATTATGCAAGGTTTTCATTGCCTTTCTACCACAGCTGATCAGTGAGGGGATTTTTGTGTGTTTAGCAGCATGCCAAAGGACAAAGATCTAGTGTTTTAGGCTTCCCTGATTTTTGAAAAGTTGTACCATTTAAAAGAATGTAGACAGTATTTCAAAACCCCTAACGTGAACTGGTTTGATCTTTGCTTAAAATTAGTTCAGCTTGGCACAATAAACAGGCAGCACAGCTTAACTTGGTGACTAGGGTCTGCACATGTTTTCAGATCCGTTCAAGCTGATGTGTCTTTTCTTACCTTGACAAGGCTTTGAAGGGAACAGTCTTYTCTTTTCTTCTCTCCTTGAAGTTTAATTGTTCATGGCCAAAAAGTTCAAAAAAATACTGAAATTCCCAGAAGCTAGCATCAATCTCTGTCATCTATTTGGCWTTAGCATTCTTCCTTTTTTCCCCACTCCCTCCTTTTCTTGTCTCTGAGCCAGAGATACAAAGTGCTCCTGATGGGAGCAGTTTCCAAGCAGCAGTTTAATAGAAGTTTGAGTGGGTTTCTATGATCCTAGTTAGCTTTGATCTCTCCTGCTCCCTTGGACAACTCTGGAGGCACAGTTTTATCAAAGGTTGTCAGCCTGATTCTCCAGTCATAGTTGGAGCTCGGTAAAAGTGCTGCAGTGGAGAGCGCTGCTGTCTCTTGCCCACACTTCTGTTATTCTCCTGCCTACAGATCCGTTGGAAGTACATGATTGTGGATGAAGGACACAGAATGAAGAACCACCACTGTAAGCTAACACAAGTCCTCAACACGCACTATGTAGCTCCACGTCGTTTGCTGCTGACAGGAACTCCACTACAGAATAAGCTACCAGAGCTGTGGGCGCTACTCAATTTCCTCCTTCCAACCATCTTCAAGAGCTGTAGCACATTTGAGCAATGGTTTAATGCTCCCTTTGCCATGACAGGAGAAAAGGTATGGATGGAAGGAAACATTGCGATGGCAATTTAAGTTGGGACAATTTAGTGCTGTTGTCACCCACAGGGCTTTTTGGTGGTCTGTGTTTGTAAACTGCAGGAGACAGATAYGCTCTCAAAATTTCTAGCTTCTGCCAGTTAATTAGGAGCATTATCTTCCTGTAAAGGGGTGTTTCCTTAGCATGGGTTTTACTGGTAGAGTAGAAAATGCAGAGCGTAATTGAATACTGGCAATGAGAGTAGATGGACTGTTCTCCCAGYACACAGATGTCTCAGCATCGATGTGAGAAGCCAGTTGAGCTCTTGTCAGTATAGATTCTCAAGCCATGAAGGTGTTTTCAGTGCCAGTATGTTATTGGTTATGTATCTGTTTGAAGAAACTGCAGCAGCTGAAGTTATACAGAGCAGTTTATCAAACAGCCAGGGGAAGATAAGCGAGCTTGAACTTAAAAATAAAATCGATGCAGAAACCTCAGGCTGTGGCAATTGCCTCAGAGACTTTCCGCTGGAAAACACATCCCAGCTACACAGCTTACAGAGGTTTTCTTCATTATGTCTTACCTTGGCTTTGGGAAGCTTGCGGTCTTTGAGGGTTTTGGGGGAAAGAGAGGAACTTCCGCAAGTCATTGCGTAACAACTTTGTTTTCTGGGTTCTGGTGAAATAGGTGGATTTGAATGAAGAAGAAACAATTCTGATAATTCGACGTTTACACAAAGTGCTACGTCCTTTCCTGCTAAGAAGGCTAAAGAAGGAAGTAGAAGCACAGCTGCCTGAAAAGGTAAAGGCTGGAAGAACGACTTTGTCTCACTTTTCCTRCATGTCTGTGTTCATTCTCACCTTGCTTTCACTTGGTGCAATTTATTAAGCTCCATTGAGAAGTAGCTGGGTTAATTTATCTGATATGAGGTTTTAGAGGTGAGAATGGTGACTCAGGCTTTAAAAATTGATGAATTTGTGTTGCACGTTAAAAGGTTTCAGTGTGTTCCTAGTTTAATGTTTTGGAGATACTTGCTCACTTTTCCTGTGGAATTAACCTCTCCTTGGGTCTTTCCAGGTGGAGTATGTGATCAAATGCGACATGTCAGCATTGCAGAGGGTGCTCTATAGACACATGCAGGCCAAGGGAGTGCTCCTCACGGATGGATCCGAGAAGGATAAAAAGGTTTGGCTGAAGAAGTCCTTGCTTTTGGTAGATGCACCTTCATTGTCAGGCAGCGGAGCTGGGGATGGGGTGCCTGCTCTGCATGTGTCAGCTGCCCTCTGGGATTTGGAAGACCTTTCCGCTAATGAAGTCAGTGTTAGTTCCTGATAGACTTCAGCCACTAGCACAAAGAACACATACAGCATGAAGCTCTTTTGTTCCCTATAAGAAAATTTAGAGACTGTGGCAACTGATTCAGAGCAGCTGTGGGCGAATCCTCTGCTGAAATGCATGGGCAGACTGTAGGTTATGGGTTGAGTTTTATCCCCTACGAATCCCTCRTGCTTAGAGGAGAGCCTTGGAGGATGTGGTGGATTTCACTGTGTGGATAGCTGTCTGCTAGGAAATTCACTGAGGCCACTGGCATGCTTTTAAAAGCCATTAAAAAGTCAAATGGCAATTAATTAAAGAGGAGGAAAGAAAGACACTTCAGTTTGGGTTAAAAGCGAAGAGATGGGGCTAAAAATTCCATATTCTTCCATCTACCTCCTTTCAGCTCTGTTCCCCTAAAGCAGCTGGCTTGTAAACACCCTTCACTCCTTAGATTTCTCAAGGTGATTTTAGAGTCTTCTTTAAACCTTGAAATTCACCCCCTAGCTAATGGAGGAAAGCCTGTCTGTCCACCCAGACCACTGTGGTTTGGGGTAGCTTTCCTGGCTGTGGGTTTGGGGAGCGCGCTTTGCCTGGAAGTCAGCCTGCCCTCGGGACGCACCYTGTGCTAGATCTGCACAGCACTTCTTGAAGTCTTCAGGACGTGCACTCCCAGCTAGATACTTCTAGAATGTTTCTCATAAACACCTGGATTGCTATTTGTATTCGAACTCATGTTTTCAATTTTTTCTTTCATTTGTGCAGGGTAAAGGCGGTACAAAAACCTTAATGAATACGATCATGCAACTGAGGAAAATCTGTAACCATCCATACATGTTTCAGCATATAGAGGTAATGTGTCATCAGTTTTTACATGTGTGTTGATTACAGGAACTCTGGAAACTTATAAAATTTATTCTGTCCCCCCTCCTAAATCTGCCGTCTGATCTGAAGGGAGGTTTGAAGAGCTGATAAGACAAACGGTTCTTGTTGCTGTATTGTGGCTGCACAGACCAGCTARGGTCTGTGCATTAAAATCATGAGTGCAGGAGCTAACTGCTTGGMCAGCTGAGCATAAACTCTGCAGCGTTGCATAGAGCTCAGTCTCCTTTCAAAAYGTTCCTCCTTGCCATCCAAAATGGTCTGAAATCTGTTCAAACATGTTCARTGAAGCAATATTGCCTAAAAGAGTGAAATCAGTTGTATTCATTGCCAGGCTGATCTCTCTGGATGCAATCTCTCTCTTCCTGGAGACAGCAAGACATTTGTTTTTTATCTGGCATCCAGCAAACCTTTCAAAACTGCTTCATTTCTGTGCATGCTTCCCAATGGCCATGGTTCCCTTCATGGATGGGACCTTTACTGTTGCCAGTTCTCCCTGTTTGGACCTGATGGCCAATTTTTCTTTTAGGGCAGTTCTAGGACTTTGTTGGATTTTTTTTTCTGGTTACTTGTGCGTGTGAGGGCAGGATTTTTGACATTGTTTTTCTTTCTGGTTGCAGGAATCCTTTTCCGAGCACTTAGGTTTCACTGGCGGTATTGTGCAGGGGTAAGTAGAATATTTCAGAATTACAGCAAATAGAGATATTTTTAGCTTTTTTTTTTTGTGGTATAGGTTATTGGTACTTGCTAAGTGACCTAGCAATACTGTAATGGGCACGGATAAYTCTTACGAGAGGAAGACACCTTGGTTTTAGTATTGAATTCTCACTTCTRCTCTTCTATACCAGACTAGATCTGTACCGAGCATCGGGGAAATTTGAGCTCCTAGACAGAATTCTTCCCAAACTGCGAGCCACCAACCACAAGGTGCTGCTGTTCTGTCAGATGACTTCCCTCATGACCATCATGGAAGATTATTTTGCCTACCGTGGATTCAAATACCTCAGGCTGGACGGTGAGCGTCTCCCACGTACGGGGGTGGCAGCCTCCTGCGTGTTACCTGGATCTTTCAGCAATGTAAACCCCACGTGTGTAGCTAATGAGCAGTTAGATAAGCTTTCTTTCTGCATTTGCCAGTGTGCACCCTTTCAGCAGCTTGCAAGGGGAATAYATCTGAAACAAACAACGCATCCATAAAGCAATAAACCATGTACAGGATGCAGAAAAAAGATAAAGTGCCAGCCTTTGAATTTATAAAATCAGATGTTGCTGAAGTTAAGATAAGTTAAACTTATCTACTATTTAACCTTAAAAAACTGAAAGATGCTGTTAAGGGCTAGCTGATCCTATACTATATTAAAGTAATGTAAATATAAAAAAATTAATTTAAAGTCCAATTTTAATTCAGACGGAGTGCATTATGAGCCATAAGAACAAAAAACCTAATCTAGTAAATAAAGCAAGTCAATTCACCATTTTGTGTTGGAATAAGACATTAAATACTTGCAAAAAGTACAYGTGAAGCCATCAGATTGCTGAAGTGTGTACAGACCCATGTCCTCCTGGGTAGCAAAAGCAGTACTAATTTTTTAGAGAACTGACCTTCTGAATAAAGATAGAACTACTAAGAAGTCAGAAGTGCAAAACAAGATTACAGCACTTATTTAAATTAAGACTTCTTGAATTAAAGAATTCCATGAATTAAAACAGTCTCTTGGAACTGTTCCCTCCTTCAGTCACAAAATCTATTGACTTTCAGTGCAGGATGGGCTTGTTAGTGCTGCATCATCCTCGCATCCAGTACGTAATCCAGCCCTTTCYATTAAGAGAAGGGTGGTAATTCACCCTACGTGTCCAAGCTTCCTGCCTTCTCCCAGCGCTGAACCGGGGAGTCTCCCTGCATGGTGCTGAGGCCTTGACAGCCGTTGTCACCCACAACCAGTGTGAATCGGCTCACATTGAATACTTGCGACTGTTCCGTTTGCTGTAGTGGTGAGCTTGCCTTAACACTCTGAAATATCCCTAACTCTTCGTCGATTGATACGTCTAGGTGTGTGTGGAGACCCTGTGCRATTTGCTGAGCTGAGTTTCTCTGGGTTCTACCTCAGAGCTGGAAGAGGATGGTCCTGGGGGAATAGAGGCTGGGAGACACCCTTGCRTATCACCGAGTCCGGTCACTTGCTGCTGCAAGCAACGTTGTTGAATAACCCTGCTCTTATGCTTACCAAATGCTGTCTTAAAACCAGTTGCATTTTTGGTACCGCTGTCCTTCTGGGAGGCTGTCCAGAGCTCTGCTACTTTGGAGATCTTCTGATCTGCAGCCTAAACTTGCTCATGGACAATATAGACCCCAAGATTTCCTTACATGAGCAATACCCACCAGCTATAGCTGTTCTTCCCATTTGCTCCATTTCTCACAACCTTTCTACAGAAAGCAATCATACGCCTCCTTAGCCTGTATTACGTTAGGCTGACCAAGTCACGCCRTAGCAGCCTCTCCTCAGATAAGCTCCGTCACCCTGACCGGGCTTTTTCCTCCATGCTTCATTCTGAATTTGTCATTCCTCATTGCTGGCACAGAATTTGAGAGGGCTCCTCGCCAGGGCCRTTGACGCTGGCGCTAATATTGCAGTGTCCGTACCAGAAGTACCTCTTCTGGGCATCCTGGAGTTGTCCTTGCCACCCCYGGAGCTGCGGTGTGGAGGACGGTGGGCAGCACTTTCTGACTGACGCACAGTCCCTTCCCCTCCTGCGTCACCAGGCCTAATGCTGTAGTGTTACTGCGTGTGTGTAACCAGTGGCGGAAATAATCGTGCCTCTCTGTTTCTAGGAACCACTAAAGCTGAAGACCGGGGCATGTTGTTAAAGACTTTCAATGAGCCAGGCTCAGAGTACTTTATTTTCTTGCTGAGCACTCGAGCTGGCGGACTGGGTCTGAACCTCCAGTCTGCAGATACTGTGATTATCTTTGACAGCGACTGGAATCCCCACCAGGTAAAAAAGCAACCAAGCAACCAACCAAAAAAAGCAGTGAAACAGATGGAGAAGACAGCTCCGGTTTCACTTGCACACCTAGAAGAACACCTCACTTGGCCTTAAGTTTTAGCACCTCTTTCTGCCAAGCCTGGAGAACTGCAGCCTGTAATGGCAGTTTAGCCTTACCACGAAGATCTGGCCTGTGAGCTGTGCGACTAGATGGGCTGCTTTGCTTCTCCCCGCAAAAGTTGCTGTTTTTGTCCTTCCAACACTGCCTGCCACGGTGTCGTGGCAGAGTTAGGTCCCTTGTGTAAGAACTGGATGTTTGCCTTCTTGGCTCCAGGTAGGGCTTAGTCCCGACAGATGACATAGRCTGGAGAAATGACAAGAGCCTCTTGCAGCTGCAATTAAATGATTCATTATGTTAACAGTAATGTTTAAAAATTACCTCTGTCAGCAGCTGAGGTCAGAGAGCCATTCCTTCTCCCTAGCACATGTTGCATTAAGACGCTGCAACTTTGCTTTTATCCTCTGATTGTGCTTTGCTCTAAGGCCAGTGCTGGCTGAGAAAGCCAGTGGAAATAACTTTCCACTGACAGAAGCAAACTCCCTGTGATAGACAGCYATCGAGAGCGAGAGAGAGTGCTCTCAAAATACTAGATGCAATTGTGTTATTTTCTTCTTCCTTTTTTATTCACRCATCAAATCTCAAAGATAGAGTAGTCATCGAAACAAATTTTGATTAACTGAATTCCCTGCGAGTGTAACATGATTCTCAGATATCACTGAGAGAGTTCAGTGGGAAGCCTGTATCCCTTTCCCATGATGTGTTTAAAGGATCAAATATTTATCTTGGAGGGAGCTGGCTTTAAATCAATTGGCAAACAATGCGCGCTTCCCCGGCAGGACTTGCAGGCGCAAGACCGAGCACATCGCATCGGGCAGCAGAACGAAGTGCGYGTCCTCAGACTCTGCACTGTGAACAGCGTGGAGGAGAAGATCCTTGCTGCGGCCAAATACAAGCTGAATGTTGATCAGAAGGTTATCCAAGCCGGCATGTTTGACCAGAAGTCCTCGAGCCACGAGCGAAGAGCTTTCCTGCAGGCCATCTTGGAACATGAGGAGCAGGACGAGGTAAGGGGCAGCACAGGCCGCTTCCTGCTACTCCAGAGCGCGAATGGCGAACGTGTGGCTGGCTTTGCTCCACTGCTCTTTGCGTCCTTGAGGCCAAGGGCATGGGGGCTAGAAGGAAGGAGCATGAACACTTGTTTCTATTTGAAGTGAATTTTAGCGTCGGTGAAAGGTGCCGGATTGACAGCCCTGGAGACTGAAGTCCTCTATTTATCCACAGAACAGATACAGCGCGGGCAGCGGCAGTGGCAGTGCAAGCTTCCCCCACACTGCCTCAACCCTGTGCCTGAACGCTGAGTTGGAGGAACCACCTCTAAAGGTGAGAGGGGTTGTTCAGTCTCCACGCCCATTCAATCCTCGGCCTTGCTGCTGAGACTGCCAACGCACGTGCCAGCTCTGATGGTGGTCTTTGCAATGTGGATACCTGTCCGCTAGAAACTGGACTGAGACCACCCAAAAATACACATCTTTCACGGGCAACCGAACAAGCGTCGGATGGTAACGATGTTCGGTGCTGTGTTCCGAGCGTACGAACTGCCGCGGCGTCTTCTCTCGCCATTGAATCGGGAATTTAAAATCTTGCAGGAAGAAGATGAGGTTCCTGATGATGAAACAGTCAACCAGATGATTGCGCGACACGAAGAGGAGTTTGACCTTTTCATGGTGAGCATGGCACAGGCTGCGGAAGAGAAGTGATGCCTGCTGTTCTTCCGAGTAGCAGCTAAAACGGTCTTTCTAACAGAAACCAACTGAGAGTGCTTAATGGAGCCGTGACTCGTTCGAGTTCAACAGGTAAAACAAAACAACAGAGCAGGGGCTCAAAGTCAGGACACTTGCGTCTGCCTCCCAGCTCTGGTAAGGGACAAGGCGCTGGGTACCGTCGGCCCCTTGGATGTAGGGAGAGCAGGAGGCTGAGCCGAGCCCCACGGCTGTGTTCCCGCTATGGGAAGGAGATGGGGCCTGGAGGTTTGAGCGAGCTCTGCCCTGTCTTGCGTGCGAGCTTTGCATGGTCTGTCAGCTTTATGCCCCTGTACACTGGGCATAAACCAGGACCCAGGTGTGCTGTGCAGTCTCCTGTTTAGAAACAAAAACATTTTCCATTCACAAGAGCTCCAGTCCGAGACAACCGTTAGAGATGAGACAAGGAGCACTTAAAAAAGAGAGAAGGAGGAAAGACTCCTTGTTCCTCATGCGAGAAGAGGAGATCATTTAACCCAAAGCCTCATTTGAGGATTACAGATCTCAGATGGCAGGCGCTAGTTCAGGCAAAGCATTAACTAGAATCAAATATTTGTGTAATGCTTTGCATGTCTCCTCCAGAGCCCCAAATTTTCCTTTCTAAATCACAGCCCCGTCAGCCGTACTAGTGCTGGCACGGGTTTATTTGTGTGCCTGACACGCCGGCCGGAAGCCCTAAAGGGATCTGGTAGCAGAAGGTGCCAGGCGACTGATTTGAAAAAGGTTGACGGAGAGATAAGAGCTGCCCAACTCTGGCAAAGCAGCTGGATTAATGAGATATAACATACTGTAATAGCTGCTTTCTGTCTCCTGTTTGGGCCCTCTCCCCTGTTTATCATACCTTGCTTCAGCCAATTTGCCCGTGCAACAGGGTTTATTTTTAAACAGTGCCTACTGAGCTGTAACGAGCCGGTAGATATCAAAACACTTTCAGTTCCTCACGTGGTTCCTCCTGACACAGGCCACAGACACTACGTGCCCCGGGGAACCGAAGGGCAGCGTCCTCTGACCCTGGCGGCTGCACAAACRGCCACGCTGCTTTCCCTGCCCGTGCCAACACCTGGGCCTGCTTAGAGAGCCCTGAGCCAAGTCCTGCCCTGTCCAAGGTCTATCCTCAGAGCACCTCGGCGCTCTCGTAGGCTGTACCGCGCCTGCAGAGCCGCGATGCCGCTTCAGACTCGCGCGGGCATCCCTACAGGGACGCGCTTGGCGCAGAAATGTGTTAGGGTGGTCACCGCGCTCCGTAGCGTTGCCAGCAGCCCCACAACAAACACCTCTTGTTCTAGCGCATGGACCTAGACCGCAGGCGGGAGGAGGCGCGCAATCCCAAGCGCAAGCCGCGTCTGATGGAAGAGGATGAGCTGCCATCTTGGATCATCAAGGATGATGCAGAGGTGGAGAGGTTAACATGTGAGGAGGAGGAGGAAAAGATGTTTGGGCGAGGCTCACGGCACCGTAAGGAGGTGGACTACAGTGACTCGCTGACTGAAAAGCAGTGGCTCAAGGTATACATGGTACAGCATCGTTCTCCAATGGCCTTCTCAAACCTATGCTTCAGCGCTCATGTTTGTGTGTGTTTGTGCAAGAGCAAATACCCAGTTGCAGAGCCTCTGTCGGTGCGTGGCCGCACTAGCAGCGCGGTGCTCAGCACCCCCCAGAAGAGCTGTTCCCACCAGCTCCGGAAAAGCTGCCCTGTACCACGGAGCTTTTCGCATGGCTTGAATTTGGCCTGCCACGAAGCCTAGTTCGTTCACCCCTTCCCAAGCGGGYGCTGCCCCGCGAGCCGGGTTTTGGTATCACCGTACGAGGCTGGTACTTGGTATTTGAACACCTCACGTCACCRCATTGTGGGGTCCTGGAAGTTTCCAGTCATGATGCCATGTCATAGTCGGTGGTTGCTCTGACAGGGTTTGAGCATCCCAGTAAAATGCTGCTGGGCAGACTCTGCACATCCACGTACGCTGCTGAAGGGTGTGTTTGTGAGCAGGAAGAGGGAGACGGCCTCGGCTGAAACGTTTTTATATCAAGGCTGGCACATTGAGATCTTTTGGGAAGTGGGAGTCTAGAGAGACTGTAGAGATGCTATGCCTAGTTTAGGTATTGTCTCTCTTGAGCCATGTTTCCTCCCCATCCCACAAATACCCTTTCAGCAAATTCACCCCTCATCGTAAAATACCTTCATGGTCACCCAAAAACCACCTCAGTGGCTGGTATTCCATTATTTAAAGCAAAATTAGGGCACCAAAGAGAGTCTGGGTGTAAGGAGCAGGTCTCTACAGAGCCTCCTCCTCAGGAAACCCCGAGTCACGTGTCTAGTCCTGCGCTGAGCCAAGCTGCGTCCGTAAGACACCTTGGAGATGCGCCCAAGGGCAGCTACTGAAAAGTGCCCCGAGCTCTTCGGCAGGTGTTCGCAGCCCCAGCTGCAAGCGCTGGCAGGGCTCGCGGTTAACTCTGACCCGCCGTAGGTGGAGGGTGGTTGAAGAAAGCCCAAGAGCATCTCAGCTGCCTCCTGGGGTTGCGGGGAAGTCCCTCAGCGAGCAGAGGGGCCCCGGCAGCCACCGCGGTCCTCGGTGACGCAAACCACGTAGCTCCTCATCGCAGCCTGGCCCCAGGCGTCCTCGTGCCCGGTGGCCGCTGTGCTAGCAGTTCCTGTGTTGCTCCCCTGGGTTAGGCGATAGAGGAGGGCACGCTGGAGGAGATCGAAGAGGAGGTGCGCCAGAAGAAGTCTTCCCGTAAACGCAAACGGGACACGGATGTCGGCTCTGCCACTCCTACCACGAGCACCCGCAGCAGGGACAAGGATGACGATAGCAAAAAGCAGAAGAAGCGTGGCAGGCCGCCCGCGGAGAAACTCTCCCCAAACCCGCCCAACCTCACCAAAAAAATGAAGAAGATCGTGGATGCTGTGATCAAATACAAGGACAGGTAAGAGACGCAGGGGCAGGCACCAAGTGGAACTGTTCCTGCGCGGCGTGTGCCGCGCCGCGTGCGGAGGCGGGAGCGCGGGCTGARCCCTGGCCAGGGAGCCGAAAACGCCACCGTTCTTCCTAATCCCTGCTGCTCGTGGGTGGCCTTGGACGAGAGCCCGYGCAGCGGCTCCGGCCCGCCAGCGCGGCGGGAGTCCCCTCTCTTTTCTTGGCTGGTTGGGGCAGCTGAGATTTGCAAAACGCTYTGGAGATCAAATGGACCGAATGCTGCGCGCGTCCAGCTGGCAGCGTCGTTTGGAGGGCTGGACGCGAGGAATTAATCGTCCGTCGACCTCCCCGCGGAGGGCAGTTCTGCCGCGGTCCCGCATTTGCCGAGGCTGCTTCACGCAGCCGGGGCAGAGCGCGGCGCTTGCAGCCGCGTGCGACGAGTGCTGGGGGGGGAAGGGGAGCGGCTGCCTCCCGCCCGGTCCGTGCCTTGGCACGTGCGCCGGCTGCGAAACTCCTCGTACCCTCTGAGACCGTCGGCCGGTCCGCCGGCGCTCTCGTCAAGCGCTTTCCCTTTCGCTTTGGAGCCGCAGCGGCGCGTCCTCGTGTCCCGCTGCGAGGCGGTCGCCTCCTGGGCCAGGCAGCCCTGCAGGCAGCAGTCTGCCGGAGCTCTGCTTGGTGCAGAGCACGTGTTTAAAGCCCCAAAACATCTCCTGGGCAGACGGGTTCGCAGCTCCTTTCAGCTGGCCGGTGACCACGTCCTTTCTCTCCGCGTGCCTTTGGCTCGGAGGGGCAGAAGGCAGCTCTGGGCACGAGGCTTGCGCCACGCTTGCGCGGTGGCCACACGGAGACACGGCTTTCGCGGTCCAGGCGGCTCTGTGCGGCTTTTTGAAAGCCACTGGARTATGAGAGCTGCCTCCCAGCGCCTCGCTGTGGGCGCCCACAGCCCCTTGCCAGAGCAAAAGAGTAACTGGCTCCCGATRGGAGCTGCACCGCTTGTGTTTCCAAGCATCCCTGGAGAACGAAAACCCCTCTCAGGCAGACGGGAAGGGATCTCCTCCGCTTCCAGAGAGCGAGCTCAGTTGTGTGCCGTTTCCCTCAGAGAGGGCTCCGCGCCTCGCTCCCCCTCCGAGGCAGAGCTCGATCGCCGCGGCCCGGGAGCGGTTCTGCCGCGGCGCTCTCCGCCGAGGAGCGGGCTGCCCGGCTCTCGCCTTGATGTGGCATTTCTCTTGTTTTGCAGTAGTAGTGGACGCCAGCTCAGCGAAGTCTTCATTCAACTGCCTTCTCGCAAGGAGCTGCCCGAGTACTACGAGCTCATCCGCAAGCCGGTGGACTTCAAGAAGATCAAGGTAACTCGGAAAACGCATCCTGCCCTCCCTGTCCCTCGTGCTCGGCTCCCRCTTGAGGAATGCTGGAATCGGCACCGCTCTGCAGCCCGCGGYGTACAGCTTCCTCCCGGCGGCTCTTTGCTGTCCCGGTTCGAGCCACGCTGCAGCAGCTGGCCCCGCCGCTCCGTTGGGATCCCATCCTTGGGATGCAGCTGCCGGTGGCTCTGTGCTCCCAGGAGTGTCCGGCACTTGGAGCAGACGAGCAGCAGCGTGCGCCGTTCCCTTTGCTCCCACAACACYCCGAGTTCCCGGGGGGGAGTGTGTCGTATCCGTTGCAAGGCCGCTCCGGCAGGCRAGGGAGTGCCTCGAGGAGGGACCAAGGGCAGGCTCGGAGCGAGCCGAGGGGGAACGGTCCCATCAGCCGCTGCCCAGCTAACGAGCGCCGCGGTGCCGTGCGGAAGCAGGACTGACATTTCCCCTTCTCCCGCAGGAGCGCATCCGCAACCACAAATATCGGAGCCTGAACGACCTGGAAAAAGATGTCATGCTGTTGTGTCAGAACGCACAAACCTTTAACCTCGAAGGCTCTCTGGTAAGGCGCGCTGCCGCCGCGGCCTGCGCGACRGCMGGGCCGGGCCGCKGGCAGCCCCGTCCTGCGCGGGGTGTGGGCTCCGCTCCGGCGGGTATTTCCCCGCTCTGACCCTCGCGCGGCTTCCGCAGATCTACGAGGATTCGATAGTGCTGCAATCCGTCTTCACCAGCGTGAGGCAGAAAATTGAGAAAGAGGAGGACAGCGAGGGCGAGGACAGTGAGGAGGAGGAGGAAGGAGAAGAAGAAGGATCTGAATCAGAGTGTGAGTACTCTTCCGYGCTCTCGCCGCTCCAGCAGGAGCGCGTGTTTCCAGGCGGGAGCGCTCTGGCTCCTTGCGCGCGCGTGTGCTGGGAGCAGCCCGGGGAGGGCTGCGGACCCTGGATCTCCTCCACCCCCCCGGGGCAGGGCCGAGGCAGCGTGTCCGGGGGAAGCTCACACTGCCTGTGCTCCCTGCCCCGGGGACAGCGAGGACGTCYGGCGCCGAGGGGGGCGGTTCTGAGACAGCGAAACATCTCGGGCTCGGGGAGAGCTGCCGGATAGGGAAAAGGGGAAACCGGGAGGCGCCATGCGGAGCCTTGTCAGGGCCTGGCAGCGCCGAGCCCGCGCCGGCGGTTGCTATCACGGCGCCTCCTCCTTCCCCTTGCAGCTCGATCCGTCAAGGTGAAGATTAAACTGGGACGGAAGGAGAAGGCGCAGGACCGGCTGAAGGGCCGCAGGCGCACGAGCCGCGGCTCCCGCGCCAAGCCCGTCGTCAGCGACGACGACAGCGAGGAGGAGCAGGAGGAGGTAACGCCGAGCCGCTCCCCGGCCCCCGAGCCGAGGGGCCGCGCCACCCCCGCGGAGGCCCCCTGCCCCGCTCACCTCTCCCTCTCGCCTTGCAGGATCGCTCCGGAAGCGGCACTGAAGAAGACTAGAGCGACATTCCACGGGCCGATCTTTCCAAAGCGGAGATGCCGTATTCCCTTAGCTCTAACGGGTAGCAACAAAGTAGTATCAGACTTGAGTAAACTGTATAAAACTCTTCCATATTTATACCGCAGAGAGATGTAGGACTGTTTGTGTCTTGCCTTGTCCTGACATCAGTAGCGTTTGTAACAGCATTAACTGTTTAAAAGAATTACGAATCGGGGAACACTTGATATCTATTTTTTCTTTCTATGGCAGTACTGTTTCAGTTGCAGTATTGAATCACTGTAGTTTTAAACCGTGGATGCATGTGCGTAGCAGTCCACTCCTAGTACTGTATTTTATTAAGCAGGTCAAAGCGCCAGCCGCTCGCCGGAAACGCGGCGGGCGGCAGCGCTGACCGCGTGTGTCAATGTCACTGGATTTCAAACAGTAATAAATTAAACGAACGTTACCTGGGTTTTATTTGGCGGGGAGGGGAGTTTCCCACCGGTTTCGGTCCCCCCCCCCCAGGCAGGGGCTGCCCGCCGCTTGCTTTGCGTGCGGGTTTTGCGGCTTTCCGTCGTCCCGGCGCCTCTCCTTCCTCCGCGAGTGGCTCGTCCCGTGCGGCCCCCGGGGAGCCGGACCCGGATTCTGCTCATTCCTGGCATATTTCCCTGCCTCCTTCCCGGAGGGAGTGGTGCCTGGGCCGATTTCCCCAGCACGCGGGCGTGAATCCCGTCCGTGTCCCTGTGCCGGCTGGAAATAACTAATTAACAGCCAGCGCTGCCTGCCTTCGTTAGGGCTAATAAGGGCCCTGATAGCCCCTTCCCACTCCAGGTTTGCACCAGGCTCGGCCTGGATATCACRAATATTGTGTAGGATCCTGGGAATATCACAGGGGAGCTCGGGAATTCTGGCCCCCCGCGAGCCGGGAGGGCTGGGATTCGCGAGGGCGCTGCCGCTCAGGGTGCAGACGCGCCGCCGAGGCCCGGGTGCGATCCGYTCTCCGGACGCTGAGGCAAGCGGGAAGGCGCCGGTGGCTGCAGGGTGCCGGGAAGCAGCCCCGACCCACCGGGGCTCCCGGCTCTGCCGCCCCTCGTACAGATTTTGTGAAAAGCAGAACGGCGCCGGCCGGTTTCCTTTTCCCGGATAAATAAAAACAACCGACAAACCGCGGCACCGCTCGCTTTTCCCGCCCGAACTGCCGCGGAACTCCCCGTTTTGGGGCCGTTTGCGTCGCGCCGGAGTCGCTCCGGTGAAGTTTGTGCGCGGGGCGCTGCGGATCCGGAGCCGATTTAGCGGCGGGGGGGGGGATTTGGGGAAGGGGAAGGGAAGCCCCGGGGGGCGGGAGAGGCGGGCCGGGGCCGGGGCCGGGGCCGGGCCTGGCGCCGCCGATGTCACATCGTGCGGCCGCCGCTCCTCCCCCTCCTGGTGATGCGGCGCCGTCGGGGAAAATCACCCCATGCGAAACCCCTCCCCGGCGCTGCCCCTTGAAATGGGCCGCGGCGGGGCCGCCTCCTCGGCACCGGCTCCACCGGCGGCGGCACCGGCACCGGCTCCACCGGCACCACCGAGGCGGCGGCGGCGGCAGCACGTGGCGGGCGGCAGCATGGCCCGAGCGCGGCTGGCGGCACCGGTGCTGACCGCGCTGCTCCTCGTCGTCCTGGGCGCCGGCGCAGGTGAGGGCCGGGGGCGGCACCGGGAGGGCACCGGGAGGCACCGGGGGGACCGGGGGGACAACGGGGGGCACCGGGGAGCCGCGGGAAGGCAGCGGGGGGAACCGCGGAGCCGCCGGAGGGGGACGCGGCGGCACCGGGGAGGCCCCGGGGGGAACCGGGACCGGGGAGGCCCCGGGGGGAACCGGGGAGGCCCGGGGAGGCCCCGTGAGGGACCGGAGACCCCCGGGGGAGGCCCCGGGGAGCCCCAAGGGGCCCCACGAGGCCCTGGGGAGGCCCCGGCGGCGGCCATGGCGGCGGCGGCGGCGGCGAAGCTCCGCCCCCTTCCTGCCCCTCCCCCGCGCCCGCCACGCCGGCCAATCGCCGCGCGCGCCGCGCCCCGCGCCGCCGCGCCCGCACTTCCCATTGGCCGTCGGCGCAACTGGCCACCGGCGCGACCCGTCGCGAGTTGGCCAATGGCGGCGCAGGGCGCGCGGTGGGGGGGGGGAAGGGGCGTGGCTTCGGCCCCGCCTCGCTTTGGGGGCGCCCGCGCGGGCGGCGGCGCTTGGGCCGGGTCGGGCCGGGCCGGAGCCCCCGGGACCGGCCCAGCCCCGGGGTGGGCCTGGGTCTGCCCCCGGCCAGGCTCCTGATACCCCCGCACACAGCAGCCGCCTGCCCCACGGAGCTGGGGCTGGGCCCCACGCCTGCCCCATGGAGCCGGGGCTGGGCCCCACACCTGCCCCATGGATCCTGTGGCTGCCCCACAAACCTGGGGCTGGGCCTCACGCCTGCCCCATGGATCTTGTGCCTGCCCCACAAACCTGGGGCTGGGCCTCACACCTGCCCCATGGACCTGGGGCTGGGCCCCACACCTACCCCATGGATCCTGTGCCTGCCCCACAAACCCGGGGCTGGGCCTCACGCCTGCCCCATGGATCCTGTGCCTGCCCCACAAACCTGGGGCTGGGCCTCACACCTGCCCCATGGAGCTGGGGCTGGGCCCCATGTCTGCCCCATGGATCCTGTGCCTGCCCCACGAACCCGAGGCTGGGCCTTACGCCTGCCCCATGGATCCTGTGCCTGCCCCACGAACCCAAGGCTGGGCCTTACGCCTGCCCCATGGATCCTGTGGCTGCCCCATGGACCCGGAGCTGCCCCACGAACCTGGGGCTGGGCCCCACGCCTGCCCCATGGAGCTGGGGCTGGGCCCCATGTCTGCCCCATGGATCCTGCGCCTGCCCCGTGGACCCGGGGCTGCCCCACAGACCCAGGGCTGGGCCCCACACCTGCCCCATGGATCCTGTGGCTGCCCCACAGACCCGGGGCTGGACCCCACGCCTGCCCCATGGATCCTGTGGCTGCCCCACAGACCCGGGGCTGGGCCTCACGCCTGCCCCATAGATCCTGTGCCTGCCCCACGAACCCGGGGCTGGGCCTCTCGCTTGCCCCATGGATCCTGTGCCTGCCCCACAAACCCGGGACTGGGCCTCACACAACTGGGGCTGCCACATAGACCCTTTGGGAGCCCCACACTTGCCCCACAGACCCTGGGGCTGGGCCCTGCGCCTGCCCCAAAGATATCAGGGAGCCCCACACCCGCCTCAGAGCCCCCAGGGCTGGACCCCGGAGCCCCCCAGGCAGCAGCCGGGCTGCCCCGAAGCCCCCCAGGGCCCCGTCCGCGCTCGCTGGCGCCCCTCATCCCCCCCATAGCACGGGCACCCCACGGCTGCTCTCCCCCGGGGGCCTCCCGCGAGGAGGGCTGTGGGGCCGGCGGGGGCAAAGGGCCGGAGCAGCGTGGCAGGGCGGCGGCGAGAAGCCGCGCGGGCTGTAAACACGGTTCCAAGGTCCGGCGGCGGCGGCGGTTCGCGGAGGCCGCGCGGGTCCCGCGAGGCCGCCTCGCCCCTGCCGCCGCCGCCCGCCCCGGGGGGCTCAGCGCCGCGTCCCGGCCCCGCAGGCGCCGAGCAGTGCGGCCGGAACGAGTTCCGCTGCGGCGACGGGAAGTGCATCTCCTACGCCTGGGTCTGCGACGGCAGCGCCGAGTGCAAGGACGGCTCCGACGAGTCGCTGGAGACCTGCCGTGGGTATCCGCGCCGTGCCGAGCCGTGCCGTGCCGTGCCGTGCCGCGCCGCGTGATGCCTCGCTTTCCGCCTCCCCGCAGGCTCGGTGTCCTGCAAGCCGGGCGAGTTCAGCTGCGGGGGCCGGATCAACCGCTGCATCCCCGCGTCCTGGCGCTGCGACTCGGAGACCGACTGCGAGAACGGCTCGGACGAGCAGGGCTGCTGTGAGCGCCGGGGCGGCCGGGGCGGGGGGCCAGCGCCGTGGGGCCGGGGCTGGTGCCGGGGGGCGCTGACGGCGCTGCCTCCCCGCAGCGCCCCGCGCCTGCGCCGACGACCAGTTCCAGTGCCGCAGCGGGAAGTGCATCACCCTGGACTTCGTCTGCGACGAGGAGCGCGACTGCGAGGACGGCGACGACGAGCTCCGCTGCCCCGTGCCCACCTGCAGCCCCCTGATGTTCCAGTGCAACAACTCCGTCTGCATCCCGCGGCTGTGGGCCTGCGACGACGACCCCGACTGCCCTGACGGCTCCGACGAGTGGCCCCAGACGTGCGGGCCCCGGGCGGGCGCCCCCAGCCCCTGCCCGCCGCTGCACTTCCACTGCGGCAGCGGCGAGTGCATCCACCAGCGCTGGCGCTGCGACAGCAGCGCCGACTGCCGCGACCGCTCCGACGAGCCCCGCGCCGGCGCGGCCCCCCGCTCACGCCCTCCCCGCAGCGGCGTCCACCTGCCGCCCCGACGAGTTCCAGTGCGACGACGGGAGCTGCGTGCACGGCAGCCGCCAGTGCGACCGCGAGTTCGACTGCAGGGACATGAGCGACGAGGTCGGCTGCGAGAACGGTAGGGCGGCCGGGCCGAGCCGGACCTGGGGGGGTGGGTGGGGGGCGGCCTCGGCCCCGCCGCAGCGCTCGAGCCCCCCCCCCCGCCGCCCGCTTCTCCCCGCAGTGACCTCCTGCGACGGCACCAAGTTCAAGTGCCGCTCGGGCGAGTGCATCACCATGGACAAGGTCTGCAACAAGAAGCGGGACTGCCGGGACTGGTCCGACGAGCCCATCAAGGAGTGCGGTGAGCGCCGCCGGGTTCGGACGCGGCGCCGCCGGGGCCGGGCGCTCCCGCGGGAAGCGGGAACGACGGGGCCGGCACCGACGCCGCTCTCTCCGCAGAGGCCAACGAGTGCCTGGACAACCGGGGCGGCTGCTCCCACATCTGCAAGGACCTGAAGATCGGCTACGAGTGCCTCTGCCCCGAGGGCTTCCGGCTGGTCGACGGCAAGCGATGCGAAGGTGAGGGCTCCCGGTGCCCCGGCGCCGGCCGCGTCCCGCCGGCCCCCGCCGGCTGACGGCCCCGGCTCCCCCGGCAGACATCGACGAGTGCCAGGACCCCGAGACCTGCGGGCAGCTCTGCGTCAACCTGGAGGGCGGCTACAAGTGCGAGTGCAGCGAGGGCTACCGCCTGGACCCCGCCACCAGGGCCTGCAAAGCCGTAGGTGAGCCGGCGGCCGCCCGGGCCGGGCGCCGCGAGCCAGCCGGCACGCGGCGGCATCGCCTCCTCTCGCCTCCCCAGGCCCCGTCGCCTACCTCCTCTTCACCAACCGCAACGAGGTGCGGCGGATGACGCTGGACCGCAGCAACTACACCAGCCTCATCCCCCACCTGAAGCACGTGGTGGCTCTCGACATGGAGATCGCCAGCGATACCATCTACTGGTCCGACATCTCCCAGAGGAAGATCTACCGGTGAGGCCGGGCCCGCCGCGCGCCGCCGTCCCCGGGGCTCTGCCCGCGAGCCCCGGCGAAACCGGCCCCGGCGTCTCCTCCCTCCCGCAGCGCCTCCATCGACAACGCGGGCGACGCCAGCCACCACGCCACCGTCATCGGCGCCGGGCTGCGGGCGCCCGACGGCCTCGCCGTCGACTGGGTCCACGGCAACATCTACTGGACCGACTCGCAGCTGGGCTCCGTCTCCGTGGCCGACGGCGCCGGCTCCAAGAGGAAGACCCTCATCCGGGAGCCGGGCGCCAAGCCGCGGGCCATCGTGGTGGACCCGCTTCGCGGGTGGGTGCCCCTCGCCCCGGGGTGGGGGCGGACGGCTCGGCCCCGGCGYGACGGCCTTGGCCCCCCCCATCTCATTCCCGCTTCTCCATCCACCAGCTTCATGTACTGGACCGACTGGGGCGCGTCGGCCAAGATTGCCAAGAGCGGGCTCAACGGCGCGGACAACTTCGCCCTGGTGACGGAGGGCATCGAGTGGCCCAACGGGATCACGCTGGGTGAGACGGGGATGGGACGCGGGCGCAGGGGGCGTCTCGGGCCACGCGGGGGCTTTTGGCGCTTCTAGCAACCCCATCCAACAGCCCCCGGTCCTCATCCTTGTCCCCATCCCGCTCCTCCGTCCTTTTCCTGGTCCTGTCTCCATCTTTGTCCCCATTCGTGTCCCTGTCCTTATTTCCATCCCCGTCTCCATCCTGGTCCCCATCCTGGTCCTGTCCACGTCTCCATCCTTATCCCTGTCCTGCTCCCCGGCCCCATCTTTGTCCCTGTCCTGGTCCCATCTCCACTGTCCCCATCCTTGTCCTTGTCCCTGTCCTGGTGCCCATTGCCATCTCCATCCTTGTCCCTGGCCCCATCCTCATCTCCATCCACATCTCTGTCCTCATCCCCGGCCTCTTCCCCATCCTGGTACCTTCCTTGTCCTGGTCCCTGTCCTTGTCCCAGCCCTGTCTCAGTGCCCATCTTGGTCCCTGTCCTCGTCCCCCTCCCGTCCCTGTCCTTGTCCTGCTCCCCGTCACCGTTCCCATCCTGTTCCTGACCCCATGCAGTCCCCGTCCCTGTCCCCGTCCCCGTCCCCTGCTGTCCCCGGGGCCGTCCCGGGCCCCGCTGACGGCTCCCCGCAGACCTGCCGTCGCAGCGCCTGTACTGGGTGGACTCCCGGCTCCACGCGCTCTCCAGCGTCGACGTGGACGGGGGCAACCGCCGGACGGTCCTGACCGACCCCCAGGCGCTGGAGCACCCCTTCGCCGTCACCATCTTCGAGGTGAGCCCCGGCCCCGGCCGGCCCCGGTGCCGCCTGCGCCCCCTCCCCGCCGCCGCCCCAACCCCTCTCCGCTTGCAGGACACCGTCTTCTGGACCGACGTCAACAAGGAGGCCATCTTCAGCGCCAACCGCCTGACGGGCGCTGAGGTGAAGACGGTGGCTGAGAACTTGTTCTCCCCCGAGGACCTGGTGCTCTACCACGCCCTGAAGCAGCCCGCAGGTACCGGAGCCCAGCCACATCCCTCCGTCCCGCGTTCCTCCGTCCCTCCATCCGTGTCCTCCTGCCCCTCTGTCCCTGCATCCCTCCATCTCTCCATCCTTATGTCCTTCCATCCCTGCACCCCTGAAATCCTCCATCCCACATCTGTCCCTGCATCCCTCTGTCCCTCCGTCCCGCGTCCCTCCCTCCCTCTCCCTGGCTGACGCTGCCTCCCGGCTCCGTCTAGGCGAGAACTGGTGCGCGGACGGCAACGGGGGCTGCAGCTACCTCTGCCTGCCGGCGCCGCGCGTCTCCCGCCGCTCGCCCCGCTACACCTGCGCCTGCGCCGACGGCCAGCGCCTGGCGCCCGACGGACGCGCCTGCCTCCCAGGTACCGCCGCGGCC
>NW_028186797.1:20809-64828 GCF_003343005.1 Rhea americana | reverse complement strand
AGTAGTGCTGGTGGGTGTGGTGGTGGTGGCTCTTGGTGTGGACTYGGTGGTGGTGGTGCCTTCTGTTGGAGTGGCCGAGGTTTTTTGTAYGACTGTTGTGCCCTCAGTGGTTGTCCATTTTGACGTGGGGAGGGTGGAGGCAGTAGTAGTTGATGCTGGAGTCTCAGGTGCTGACGTGGTGCTTTCCGGAGGATACGTCTTTGGCTGTGAACTTGTCATTGGGACATGTGATGTTGCTGATCTGGCTGAAGTTTGAGGTAGAGAAGTTGTGCTTTCTCTTTCTTCAGGTGTTGTGGAAGGTACTTCTGTTTTTTGGGCTTCGGTGTGTGTGTTTGCTGTTGGTTTAATTTTTGTCTGTAGTGTGACAACTGTTTGTGTAAATGGTGTTGATTCTGCAGCAGTGGTTGTTTTTATCGCTGTTGTTGTTCCTAGTGTTGTAGTTTGTATTTCAGAACATGGTATATAACTACAGCATAATACTCGTATTTCGTAGTTATAGCAGTGCTGATTTTTTTGGTCTTTGTTATTGCATATCAGTCCTGTGCTTTGACTACATGTTACAGTTTGGTTCAGGTTTTGTAATAATATATCTGGGGATTCTTTGGCTCTGCATTCAACACTGCTTGGATTTTTGCATACGCTGTATCCTTTGTATCTGAGATTTTCAAATGTTTCATAGTCTCCGCTGTCCTCTCCATTTTCAGGCTGTGTGCTATCGTACCATTCCGACCACGTACATATTTTCTTCACACATACAGTTGTCACTGGTGTTGTGGTTATAATTCCTGTAAAATAAAAAGTAGAAATGTAAGTCGTGTGCACTCATACTTAAGAAAATACCAAGAGGCAATTACTTATTTTCCATGCATTTTAATGAACGTGCTTCTATCATCTAGAATTTCATTTGTAATGCAGGTTTTGATGTAATGTCTATATTTTCTGTTGTGGCACTTAAGATGACTCTTTTTTTGTAATTTTTTAGTTAAACATAGTAGATATCTTTTTGTGTTGAATGTCGCTGCATGGGATAATGCTATGTTGAGAAATGCATTTATATTTGCTATGGCAAAAGTACAGTGAGATTTGATTTCTTACTATTGTCTCTGTACTTATTTATCCCCTTTGTTCTTGGAAAATTGGAAAATTGGAAAATTTTAATCACTCCTGTTACTATAACTACACAAATTCTAAAGTATTTTTACCAGTTTACTGACCTCAAAAATTACTTATTTTAATAAAATTTCTTTTTCATATTCTTAGTATTATGAAAATGTCAATGTGAAATATATACCACTTTCTTCATATGATGGATACATCTGCTTAAGAGAATACTGAAGCTGATTAAGTTGTTCTTGCAATAGTATAGTGCTGTATAATTCTGTAAAAATATTTCTCACAATTGCTTGGTCAGTATAATGAGTTAACATAAAATTTGTACCACTGGAGAATGGATCTGCTGATTTGATTGTTAAAGACTAACACTTAGGAAAGGTTCCAAAGAATATTTTTAAATACTTTGAGCACTGGATTTATCTTCAGTTCGCACTAATATGGTCATTAAYTTTCAAAGCGGCAGTAATTGTCTTCCATATGTTCTGAACTGCTGGTTTTTTGTGTGCAGGAAAGTGAGGATTCTCCAGAATGCAACATTTAATAAGACATATCGTTTTCTCCCTGGAAAAACTATGATCAAACATCARGGAGACTGAGTTTGTAAGAAATGCTGCATTCATTTCTGTGTTCTTGATTATGATCTTAGCAATGGAAGCTGTCAGCAAAAGTCAACAGTTTCAAGTAAAAGTATATGCCATTAGGTGATGAAATGGCCCTCCTTTCTAGGTATTTCTCATTCCCTTCCACAGATTTTTCAGGTATTTTGAAAATATTCATGAGTACCTGCAGTAGTAGATGTGGGCTGACTTGTAGAAAACGTAAATGGGATTGTTGTTGAGATGCCACATCTAAACATGCTTCTATTTATTGTTCCATTGACATCGCAAGTTGCACTAAAACACCATCCAGTTCCATCTGTGGTGTTGTAAATCAGCTCACCATATTTATAGCTGTTTTCTTCGTAAATGCAGTGACATGCTGTAATTCAGAAAAAGGTTACTGTCAGCCTATGAAAATAATCTACAATATTTCATTTTCTTAAATCTTAGCTATCTTACCTTTATCATCAAACTTGCAATGTAAACCTTCTGAAGTGCATTCACTGAAATAAATAACAAATAAAAACATGTGTCTTGTAATTATGAGGAAATTTAATACTGTTGTCTTTCTGCTAGATACTAATATGAAGCAGGATGGGATAATTATGAATGAGAATTCATAAATGAGAATTGTCTGACTGAAATACTCAGATTCAGAAGAGTATCCACATTCCAGATAATTAATAATTCCTGGTTCCAGATTAATAAGTAGAAGGCCATTTTCCCCTCTCCATAGCTTCCAGCATATGACTCAGCTAAATGCTGGTGTTCACTTTTTCTTTTTTAGTCATTTCTGACAATGACCCAGTCTGGATCATGGTAGGATCCACTCCTAACCCTCTTTCTTGTAATTGACATCACTTTATTTGTATTTATTCCTGGAATGTCCAGTTCATTTTGGCTTCTTTTTTTGCCATTTTTTCCCCAAATTTTTCCTTTATGTTAAAAATGAATTTATAAATAAAAGTGAAGTTAGGATTAGAGGAAGCTACAGCTCAAGGTCTTAAAGAATGCTATGTACTGTTTTGCTTATCCCTGTAATGTTTTTGTAGTAAAAAAGGGAAAGACTCTAAAGACTGGAAGCAGTATAACAGTGTAGATCCCTATTTGATAATATATATACTCCTGTAGCAGTATTTTTCTGGCCACAGGAATGGGGACTAGAGGAAACCTGGTCATAAAGTACTTACTGTTCCTGTTATAGCATTGTGCTGAGGGATTTACGGTATAATCAGGAACAAATTCAATAGGAGAAAAATCACATAACAGAACTTCTTATTATAGATGTAGTATGAAAATTGGCATCTGATGGGCATTATTTTTTTACAGGCAGCATAAACTCATCCTGCCATGTAACAGCAACATGCAATTTCCCAGTACTGCTTTGATCATATCTCCTTGTACACAGTTATGTCAGTATGTTAAGCCTTACCATAACTGACATTCATCCCGTCTATATATCTTCCCATCTTCATTATCATAACAGTCACAGAGACTGACACACGTCATTTGATCCTCATGAAAATATGGCTTGTCTGGTGGGCAGTTTGGGTAGCAGCCTGAAGCAAGGAAGAGGACATACAGAAGGCAGTGAGAATGAGAATTACATACCATTAGCAAAAATTGTATTTGTGTGAAATGTGTTTGCAGGTCTTATTTTTAAAAGTCAATTTTTTTACTATTTCTTTTTTCCAATAATCCTAGGAAGCAATAAACATTATAGAATGCAGAGTACTATCATTAGCAGAGCTTCCAAGGCCTTAGTCCTAGAAATATATTTAATTCAATTTTCTATACTCTGCTTCCATTCATGTGGTTGCAGTGATGTTGAAGAGAATTGAATGGCACAAATGGAGCTGAGGAGGGAAATATTAGTAACGATTAAAAATTATTGTAAAATGTACCCACTTAAAAGTATGTGCCCACTTAACAGTACTTGCAGATTTTTTTACCTTCTAAACCTGTCACATTATGAAGGCATTTTCCACTTGGGTTCCTACAGGTCTTCATGCAGGAAGCTCCACAAGGCTTATAGTGCCATTCACATTCCCCTTGTTGATTGTAGTAATCACAGAACAGTGCTAAGGAGAAATAGAAATGTGGACATGTTCAGCAGGAGAAAAAAAAAAAATCTTCATTTGATTCATGTCTGCTCATCATATCACTGCCATGCTGCTTGAACAGTCTTGGAACCCAGGACTGAATAGGTGAAACTGGGTCACTATCAAGACAATTTAGTTTGAAAAGTCTACACAGTGAGATTATAGTGCACCCTGGAAAGATACCTAGAGTGTATGCTGAAGGACATGTGCCAGAGCATTGGCATATATTTAACTGCACTCTCCGAAGAAGTGTTTGAGAAGGAACTCACGACAGATTGATGGGGTTCTCCAGGCTATGCAGACGCCAACTTCACTACAGGCTTGAGCATAGGCAGCTACTGCAGTACAGAAGCAATCACAGTCTCCTCCAGTGTCACATGCACAAGCATCTGTCACGCATGCTTGGTAATATTTTCCTGGTTCAACCTGTTAGAAAAAAGAAAAGTTATAATATACATCCTGCCTTCTCAGCTCTTTCCTAGCTTTGTTAGACCAATTTTCTTAAAATTGTAATATATCAGAAAAAAAGGCTTAAATCAATGATTTATTTTTCTTATGTTTGTATACACTGTTAAACACCAGAAGAGATGCCATATAGTGAATCTAAGTCATATATCCAGTAACTAGTATTGCCACATTTTTAGACAACTAGAGTCATGTCTYAGTAAAGAATTAGATTCATGTTCCCAAGCAGTCCCGGGCAACCACAATTGAAAATGAAGGTGTCTATCCATGGAAAGAACTAAGGCAATAAAACAACATGAATCTGTCCAATATCGTTTGGTATGTACTTAGAAGCAGTTGAAGGCTATGCTGAGACTTCGTCATTACCACACCAATATGTTACTATTTTGTTGAGCTTGTGTTCTGTACATGGCATATGAGAGCTATTAATCAAGTTACACTACAAGGAAATGTATAGTCATTCTGAAATTTTTATTCTTTCTTACTAATACAATGCTATTTCCTATGAACTAAATAAGCTGTTATTTTCTGTAGGTAGGGACTAGAAATATGCAGGTCATGTATATTCAGAGGAATGTAGGTAGACATGATTCAATGCATTAGAAGCTTCACTGATACATAGACGTAATCTTCACACAGTAAACTCCAGTCTTGATGATACCTGAGAGTGACAGGCAGCAAAGATGTTGCTGTTGATGATGCTACACTGCTTCTCTGACCAGGACTTTCGATAAGGGTTGGTAGAACACGGGTCCTTTATGCAGTCAGCATCGGGACATATCGAGGATACTTTCCAGCTATTTGCAAATTCTAGGACATTCTCTACCACAGACTGGCTCCTTGTAGTAAAGTCATTGATGCCATTGCCATCATAATTTCCACAGAGGCCACAGATCTGGCCCTGTAAAAGGAAGTAAATAAAATAATGATGGATATGAGCAAACTTGAAGCAACATCTGAGACGGAAAGAATACTTGACTTTCAGCTCTTTGAATGGAGTCATTCCATTCTAACTTTCCCCAGCATCTTCAATGACYACTAAGGTTAGAAGGATACTGTTACTGATTTTTCTTCTTTTAAATCTGAATGATGAAAACCATCTTGGTTGTTGTATCCTACTTTATTTGAAGTATATCTTTATCAAGGAAACAAGAACTCAGATGACTCAGCTTTTAATTTATGCCTTGCTTTATACCATGGGTGCGCATATATAAAACACCCTTACAAATCTGTCATTTAAAAACTACCAGTCAAGCCACATAATCCGCTCATTGAGTCTTTGCCTTTATGACTGCTAACAGGGATAAAAAGAAACAAGATTTTCTTTGCACATCCCAAAATATTTTTCATTCCAGATTTATATGGTATATGAAACCGTGATATGCTACAATAGATGCTATGCTTTCTTTATGAATCTAAGATATATATTTCCGTATTGCTATTTTTCATGAAATTCCAGTGGTCTACACAGCAAACAAACCTATGGTGGCAAAATAAATTCATTCTAAATTACAACACATCTGGGTGGTATACCCAGATATGTATACCATATAAAATGTCAGTGTGGTATGCAATTAAGATAGCAAATTTCTCATTTTCTACACTTTTTGGTACCTACTTATATGTCATAAGCTAGGAAAAAGGGCATGATAACAGACATACACTTTCCTTATTGCCTGTTTAGGTATGTGGTTGAAAAATGCATGCTAGCTTTTTACAAGAGGCTTTCACTAGTGGTATTCCACTTTCTTGTTCTTATTTTCTAAGTATGATAATTTGATCTTTGTGTCTGTGATAGCTGGAAACAATGGATTACCTTCAAGAGCAAGACTACTCAGTTGATTTTTGCTCCCGTAGCTAGGTAATTATAATGAGGTCTCATAATCTTTACCAAGGTTCGCTGGGTAATTTTAACAAAATCAAATCAGCAAAAAGCAATATACTCATTTGAGTTCTGTCAGACCAAAAATGTATTGAATGCTGCCTTCAAAGCGCAGAACAGCAGCAGAGTGTTGATATGGCTTCCTGAGGTACCAGAGAAATGGAAAATAATATGGAATCTCCTGCAGGAATGCTAAAGGCATTTCCTGTTTGGGATCTTAGAGTCTAAGCAAAACTCACTTCCTGTCCAAATCTGGACTGTACATTGCCATTTAACTGCTAGGTACACACCTTAAAAACAGGGCTGAGCTTGATAAAGATGCTGGTTTTCTTGTCCCACATGAGGATTAGTCCACCAGTGGTCTCAATTACCAAGTACATACCCATGTAGCGGACTGTAAATGGCACCTGACCTTTTTGTCCTCTTTTTACCACACTTACATTCTCCTCACCAAGTATCAGTTCGTAGCTCTGAAACAGAAAAAAAGGTAATTAAAAATAAACCTGGTAAGTTCAGCTATGTCCTCAAACATGTTTCTCCAGTTTTAGGAGTGCTACAACTGGTTTACATAAAGAAGGTGAAAAATCCAAATGAGATAAAAGCTAAACTCCATAATTCAAATCTCACTTTCCTGGAAYTGAGGTAATAAGTGTACTTTAAATGACGTAGGTCAAAGAAGGATATATATGTGGTCATGGAGGAACTACAGTACACAGAATAAAACCATTTCTTGACATTGTACACTAAATTTCTGCCAGAGATATTTCTCCTATAGAGTTGTACTCAATAATAGTACAAGATAGTCTTGTAGGGGTGGGGAATGAAAATGGTAGGAAGCTCTAACAAAGATTTCATTGGTTTTGCTTTAATATACAAGTTGCTTTACTTTTAAAACTATTTTCTGCATGTAGCAATGGATATCTTGGCTTCTGCTAAGCTTTAAACAGATATAGACCAAAACTGTTCTGCATGCAAAACCTATTTACCTCTAGAAAAACTTTGATAGATTTTGAGCAGGTTGTCCCAGTGTTGCCACAGGGAATGTTTTCAGTGATAACTCTGAACGTCCCATTTACTGTGCCATTCTTCCCACAGTGGTTCTGRATAGAGAATAATATTAAAAAATGTATTATTGTCACAGACATGATCAAGGTTATGTCTCGTTTACTATTGCAAATTATTAGTACCTGGATAAGTGTGTATTCACAGTTTCCATTGAAGCTGAATCTTTTGTCATCAAAGGTGATATAATGTCCATCTCCATAAACAGCACAAGTACCCATGCATGGATTATTTGTACATTCCCACAGTCTATTCTTACATACACTAGGAATGAAAAGAAAGCATTTTAATAATAGAACAACTCACTATTTTGTGCAGGGACATCCCAACACCTCAGCATTTGTTTAGAATCTCATCCACAGTAAGTGTATACTGATTCTGGAGTTAAAGTAGTCTTTTACATTTCTCATTTGAAGAATTAAAGCAAAACTCTGTTCTGTTATCCTGAATAAATTAACTGCAAAATAGGATACTACTTCAAGAACAGTCCCGATTTCTTCCCGTATTTTGTTTTTGCCATCTGTCTATAAATAGAAGAAAACCTGCTCATTCTAACGAATCCAAAACTGAAAGATCCATCAGCTGATGAATACACAATTCAAATCACTACTGTACTATTTAAGATTTTGGAAAGGCAAAAAATGGAACCAAGAATGCTGCTGCCCAGGGAATACTTACCAGGTGTTACAGTCAACTTTGATCTTTTCCCCAGGCTGATACATGGCCTCATTGTGAATACATGGACATTCGTCTTCAGGAATACAACCACCCTTCCCATCTAACACAAGCCCAGCTGGGCACACACAGCCAGATACACATTGTGTGCTATACTGGAAAAGTCAAGAGGAAAATATAATTTCAGAATGAACTCATCACAACAGAGAAAGAAAGATTAAATTCTTATGAAATATCTTTATATGGAGCTTATTTCTGTCCAGCTTAAATAAGAGAGGACTCTGAAGCCACAGGCAATAGAACAAAGAAGAAGTTATTAGACATTGATTTAATAGAATATCAGCCTATTAAAGGTAGAAGTTTCACATACTAATCCTGATTACTGTACTGGAGTTTTTGAAATCTGAAACACATTGAATCTTATGTCTTGGCATGTGTTACTGGAAGAAACCTGGTACTTTGTATTGGGTGATGTGTAATTGAATGAATGGAGATTTAAGAAGACTAAATATTTTTATTTTTTTTGTGAGTTACACTGATATATGATTTCTCATGTGGGGTATTTATTCACCAAGTGGCATGTGGTGCATGGCAATGCACCTAGATGGAGCATAAATAGATATGTAAGAAATTCATGAAGACAACTTCACTGTGGTGTGAGGAAGAAATATTGCTCCTAGCCAAATTATAGCCAGTAATTTTCTCCTAAAAAAGTAATATGTATGGTAAAGCATAGATGTTTTCTAGCATCCATAGCAGCCCTAGATGTTTTCACTGATTACTGTTACTTGCAGTAGATGAAGAAAGTTTGACACTAATCTTATGAACTAAATTGGATATCAGTTTATAATGTTTTGATCTAAGGATCCCATTGTTCATGCTTCATAACATAGTTTTAGGCTTTCACTATATAAAGTATCGTTGTTGTAGATTCAGAGTAGAATAAATGCATTAGCAGTGAATGACTGTAGCATTAAGACTATGGACAAAACCTGGAAACACCACCTGATCCAGCCATGACATACTTACACACTGCATATCCAAAGTATGGCAACTTTTTTGACACTCTGCTCCCGTGGTTCCTGCAGTGATGTTTCTACAGTCAAAGTAGACCATGGGATATTCACAAACTAGAAATAAGAGCAGTATGAAATGGCACAAGATTTATTCCACATTTGGAGCCATATGAAATATCTAGAAATTCTTTGGGAGTGCACATTTTAATTACTACGGAGTGATGTTCCTGTTCAGTCTGCTAAATGGGAATCTAATTGTTTAGCAGCAGAGTTCTGTGAATTTCCAGGAAAATAGATTTCTTTCTTTTTTTTTTTTTTAAAAAAAATCTTTTAGAAGAAGAGGTCTTACCATTAATTCTATTACCTCTGTGTTCATTTTTGCCTTTTATAGTGTCTGTTGTGCCTTAACTGAATGAGAAATGCTCATATTCTTTAAAAAATAAATTAAGAAAGGTCAGTTCTACTCTGTCTACCCAAAACCTGGTATAGAGAAAAAGACAAGCCAAAAATGCATTTTTACCTGTATTTGGTGCTCCAATGCAGTTCAGTTTGCCCTGGATGCACGTGCTGCAAGAGAGGAAAAACTTTTTTTCCCTCCAAAACAAAGTGTTGAGCTCTAAAAGTGTTGAGAGTTACTTATTGCTTATAGGAATACACGGAATTTCAGATGCTAACTTGGAATCTCAGAGAAGAATTTCCCCTCAGCACAACTACTGGGGTGCTTTCATACAACATCTATTATGGCTTAACAGGAAAAAACATAGTTTAAAATGGGAATATGTCCCTGTTTGCCATTTCCTTTCTTATACAATCTCTTCTTGCTGATGTAGTGATATATTTTATATAAGGAAATTCTCTGAATTAAACAGAAGATGCACCTAAATGCAATTGCTTTACTAAGCTGGAAACATGCATCATTCCTGAAAACTGACAAGACTGTTTATCCAAGAATGCTATATTGAAACTCACAGGGCAGTTTAAATACAGCATATTTTTAAAGAGAAAAAATATATAAACAATATAGTTTGAATGTTTTGCAGAAGATCCACTTACCATACAAGCCCATTTTCATGGACAACTTCCCCAGATGGTATGGGAGATCCTCTGTAGTAACAGGGGCATGTATTAGCAGGCACGCATTTGCCGCTATCATCCATGTAAGTTCCATTTATGCAGGTGCAGCCATCAACGGGGACAAACTTGATACTGCATGTGACATCAGGCTCACTCAGAGACCGGCAAGTGGGTTGACAGGAATCGATGGTATAGCTGTAATTTAGGGATTTGGGACACAAGCTGGTGTATTTTGCTTGAAAAAGGAAGAAGAGATGTGTTAATTAATTAATGTGTTAATTCTAGATGTGTTAATTCTAGATGGTAATCTCTGATGGGAAGAAAGAAACAGTAGGCAGTAGAAGCAGCAGACAAACATTACTGTACTTTCCTGTGCCTATGTTGCATCTTTCTTGTAAATGTATTTCTGAATACCTTTGAAACTAGACCTGAAAACCTACAGTACATATTGAGTAAGTCAATACTTGTTGAGTAAGTCAATACTTGTTTGAGTAAGTTCAAACAAGAAAATACTTTTTCAAATGAAATTTCAGAAAGAAATCTCCACCAGGCACTGCCTTTCATCACTGAGATTTCTAAACCTTTGATGTGTGAGACACTATATCTTGAATATCTCCCAGTATCCTAGAAACAGACCTGTTGGAAACCCAGCATGTGGCTTCAGACAACTCATTTGCAGGTGTTCTGCAGGTGATATTGTTATTCTAATATGTCACATTTATCTCTGTTGTAACTTGTGATATGCAAGGCTGCAGTTAATTCAAAGTTGTTCAGAAAAAGGTAGAGGCACTTCTATAACAACTGTCTCTTTCCTCAGCTAGCTACATCTCCCATCAATTTGTATTCACTCTTGCTAGTAATGGCTTGATTCTAAGGAACAGTAGAAAATTACTTCTGGAGTGCACTTATACAAATCCCTTCCTCAACACTATGTTTGCCTAGAAATCAATATAAAATAATCTTTGATGGACAGGTTTTATTGATGGGCTTTCTTAGAACAGGAGATGATTACAGCACTTACAACAGACATCAGTTCTCCATCCACTCAGCTGGATTCCTTTTGCAGCACATGCTCTCACATAGGAAGACAGAGCTGCACACAGGCAGTCCTCACTCTTTTCACAGTTACATGTGTCAAACATGCAGTTCTGATAATACAGGGAAAAATAAAGTCTCAACATTTGTATAACTGTCAATTCAAAGAAAATGGATGCTAGTTTATGGCCTAATTCGTTACATCCTTCTTCAGATATACTTAGTCACAGACAATACAAACATAGCTTTGTTACTTTCCATTCTTCCTGTAAGTTTCCTGGTAGAGGAGAATGAAGGTAATAGAAATTCAGTTAGTGTCTGCAGTTATTGGGAAACAGTGGTCTTAACAGTTTTGTTTACCTGAACCTGTATTTACAAATATGCTGCACAACAGCATAGTCCGTTCACAGTACACAATCTAGCTGTGTCATCTCACTGCATCCATATCTAGATGATTCATAGCAAGAAGAAAGACGGGCAAGATATGGACAGCACAATGATGCCTCTTAATTAGACATTGGGCTTTCTCTGCCAAGTAGTTATTAATGAGATACAAGGCTGAGGAGAAAACAACAATTCACTGTAATATTCAAACAAGCATTTGACATGCTTTTACATAAACTTCCTATTATACGTTGTAAGCAGCCTTTGCATTTGCAAGCAGGTTAGCATGATGATGCCAAGATTGTCAATGGAAATAAGGTAAGGTTACAACACAAATAGGAATACATGTTGAAGGAAATGTTGCAATATGGAAATTAAAATACAGGCACGGCATAATACAAGAAACATGTCAGGGACAGTTCTTTACTGACTGATCATCACTATTATACTATTTTTAATCTTTGTAAATGGAGAAACAGTCTAACAACATACCGTATGGTAAATTGAGGGATTCACTGCATAGTGGCAATCAGCAAAAGGTCCTTTGCTGTTGGTTAGGAGTCCACACCAATACTGAGCATACTTTTCTGTGACGAGAACAAACCATACCAATTCACATTAACCTTTGTATTTCATTAGTCACAAAACCCCACTGACTTGGTCTGTGAAGACAGTTCTGAAACTACATCAAATCTCTCTTCTCTTTTTTCACTCAGCTTGTTGGCTAGGGTTGCTAAGACCTWAGGACCATGGAAACAGACTTGCTGAAGAGGATGAACAAAGGATTACCAAAATACTCCTGCAACCCGCTGCACTGATACCAAGTTGTGGGCTTAGACACTCTCTGATTTTGGTGACCACATAGTTTCCTTCATTAATGTTTCCATGACTCCTCTTTTACTTCTTTACCTATCCCTAGTGGTTCCATTGTTAATATGTATTTCTGACTTCAAATGTTTTTACCATACATTTATGGTTTATTGACCATGTAAAGTTCCTTGTTCTCTTATTTTTGCTTTCTTTTGCCAATAGAATTGTTTTGCTGTGAGGAAAAGGAATAGAAAAATTCTAAGAAACACTTACCATTTTCAATGCTGAGCGCACAAGGGTTCTCAAAACTATTTTGGATATTAGGGCATGAAGCCTGAGTTTTCCATGTATTAGCAAATGCTGCTGCTGTTCCTTCCACTACTCCAGTAATGGCCTTGAAGTCATCAGCTTGGACATCATTGAAATTTCCACAGAGACCTGTTGAAAAGCAGTGAAAAGTTTATACTACTCACACTAGACAAAACATGTTAAGCAAGAGATTAGTTTTATACTTCCTTCACCTACCACAAGTCTGATCTTTGAAAATAGGATCAAGTCGCACAAACACTTGCATGATGGGTGTGATCTGGATTTCAAGCTGGAGGCCAAAATTTGTATGCAGAACAATGAAGAATGATGAAGGTCTGAAGATGGTGACATTAGCTGTGGATGAAAAATAGAATGATCACTTTCTGGATGAGGGCAAATGCTGGAAACAGTGTATCATTTCATTATTCTTGAATTTCTATTGCAATCACTGCAATGCTGATATGAAATAAAGTCAACATTTTGTTAAAAAAGAATCAGAAATATAAATCAAAATTTACAATTCAGAATTTGCTTGCAGCTACCAAGTTGCTAACTTTATTTGCTGTTCCAACATTAAATACTTGGAGATTACTCCTTGTGAGAAAATAAGAAGAAAAACTGGATGGCACTGAATATTAACAAAAAATCTTTTATTCTTGTTTCCAATCTTGTATAGCATACATTCGAGCCATTACTTTGCTGGGAAGGGAAAATAAGCATCATAGAGATGTCACAGATATCAGGTAGGATCATTAGTTACTGAGATAGACAGCAAAAAACAAAATCAAAAAAATCAAAAAAATCAGAATTTCTATCTGAACAAGCAGGAGATGAAGTAATTCTTTGGGCAGTGATAAAGAAGAAATTCTTACAATGACCAATTCAGAAGAATGTAAATACTGTTTACTTCTGTTTGAACTCTTGCCTATGTCTGTATGGCCTAACATTTCTTTCTGACACAGAACTTCACACTTCTGCTTCAAAATCACTTGTATGACTCTGGCAATATCCCAGGGAGAACYAAGGCATGAACAATATGAGTTTGGAACAACGCAGAGTACTCAGCTCTGCTGTGATGTAAAATAACAAGCAGGTGTAGGGGGAAGTTCCGAGTYTATTGCTTATAAACTTTTAGAGAAAATATACCTGCTGAGAAGGGCAGCTGAGTGTAGATCGAGTTCACAAATACACCACCATCAGCTTTGGCCACGATGAGCTGGTAAGTAAGAGCAACAACAGGCAGCAGTGTAAAGGATTACTGTGGTTCAAAGAGTAATAATGGTGATGACTTAGGCGCACTCTGAGGTGTTCATTAAAGGGAGTTGTTTTTCTGATTTCATCTCCTCCCTGTTTCCCTTACAATCCTTTCATTTTCTATTTATTAATTTTCTTTGCTATAAAAGAATTGTTTTTAAAGAGTCTTCTCACCTCCTTAGCGAATTATATCATCTTGGTTTCTGCAAATGTGGGGCCTTACATCTTTGTGATGAATTATATCCCTTACTGTTCTTTTTGTAGTCTCTAACCTAAAAGCTTATAGTTTCTTCATGTAATTGGGAGAAAAAAATAGCTTTTCTGCTGCTTTATTGAATACAATATTTTTATCAATGAACTTATACAAAGCCAAATTTACTACTTATCTTGTTTTCATAACAAAATACATTTCTTGATTAAAAAATAACATGTACTTATCATGTGCTGACCATTGGAGGGAGAAATGCTGATTAAGGCTGACTGATTAAGGCCTAGCTTCTTTGCTCCCCACATTTTTTATACTTGCTCTCCACAATTATTTTGCATTCTTACAGTTTGTCCTTTATTCATGCTGAGGGCCACTGTCTTCAAGCACGTCTCAGTGTCTGTTAGGCCACACTTGCGTATTTCTGCCAGGATGGTGAATAGGTCATCTTCACAGAGCTGAGAAAAAAATGCAACAGTTATTTCATGAAAGGCTAATTACAGAAGTCTTCTGTGTCAGATTCCCTTTCAGCTCTAAAAAAGTCTTTCTGTTTCTGGAGAAGATCCAGACTCTCCCAAATCCTGGGCCTTCTTTGGCCTAACATTCAGTTTTGCCTTTTGCACTGAATAGGAACAATGAGAGAATTTGAATCTTGTTCCGCATCTTCTTTCATGATGTCCAAATTCATGCCCTCCTAATCTTTTATTCAATTCTACTGTTTTTTTCATCTTCTGGAGCTGGTATCGATTCTAGACAAAAGTTTCAGATAAAACATTTTTCAGGAAAACAGTAATGTACAGTGATGTTGGCTTTTACTGAACTGTGAAAATGGAAGAAAAAAAGCAAAGACTATATAGAAAAAGCACTCAAAAGATCAAGGCATTTCATTTGTACATTATTTTAATGAAATATTTTGATTAAAATTACCTTTTAATTTCATTATTTCTTCTGGTTTATTTTTAGAAGTGTTTTAAAATTTCAGAATCTAATTGAAATATATCATTTGTCTTGAACTGATTTGTCTATATTTGAACTTACCAGCAAAGAAAGAAAAAAATATTTGTCCTATTAATTTGAAATTATTTTCCTTTTATTTTTCAGAACTATTACTGTAATTTTTCAGAAATTGTTGAACCATTTAATGCAATACTGTATAATACAGAAACATGTCAAAAAAATACACAATTCAGTAAGAGAGTAGGATTAATCACACTGAAGAATGTAGACTAAGCAAATCCTTAAAAAGGCAAAGTTCTTCAGCAATTATTATACCGCAGAATTGGAAATTCCCCAGTAGCACACTGTTGCATCATATCCTGTAACATCCGACCCACAGAGAGTTAACTCGTTTGAATGACAGCACATGCTTTAGTAATCTAGTTAGTGAGAAACCATTCAATGTCCTTTCGTAAAAATGGTAAGTTTCATAGCGTTGATTGAGATCACCCTTTCCTTCTATAAATGCTCAAGGCTTTATGCCCTCATAATATCAAACGGTGCCCACCTTAGACAGGACATAAGTGCAGTCTCCGTGGACATTGTAATGCTTTTTATCGTATGAGGAAATGTGTGAACCTCCCTCTACTGAACATATTCCGGAGCATGGCAGGTCTTGGCAACTCCATTGACCTCCATTACAGGTACTGGAAGAGAGAGGATGAAGTTAGCTGAAATTAGTGACAATAATCCAGAGTAAAAGGATTTAATTTACAGTGTCAGGTTCAGCTCTTTTGCTACTGTTTTTCTCTTCAAGTTGTAATTTGAATGCAAAGTAAGCCTAAGTTTAGGACTTTCCAAAATGCTGCGACGATATGATGCAAAGCATTGAAGCGAATGACTTGGTATGCAGTTACATTGCTCATTCAATTTTTTTCCTCTTTTGGACAGGTGGACTCTGTCGCAATAGGTACTACATGAGCAATTTCTTGTCCTTTCCAGCTAACATGAAAGCACAATGCCAAATTAAAAATTTCTCTTCTGCTTTGTTATACCTATGTGTCAGAAACTGACAGAAGCATAACTCCATATCTGCTCCTGAGACAGATGAAATCTGTTTTCTGCGGTATATGGTAAAGCACAGGTAGAAGATTAATTACTGGGAAATCAAGGTTGTATTGTGTCATCCCTTGTTTTCTCCAGGGAAAATAAATATTTGCAGATACATAAATGACTGCTACTTCATTTACCTTGGAGAAGTCCCAGTGCTTGAACAAAGTAAACAAAGAAGAAGCATTTCAAGTCACTGGTGAGAAATCTAAACATTGTAAATCCTTACTTTGATCAACTTCAGTTAGAGTGAAAGCCAGGTTAAGACTGTTACTAATAAAACAAAGTATATTCTTTAGGGTTATTTTGGAATTGTAGTGATCAGTAGAATAAACAGATAGATTATTGGTGATGCAATTGCAAAGCATAAGCCAGATATAGATTATCGATGATGCAATTGCAAAGCATAAACCGTTAAACTTATTAAATAAATGAGAGGAAACAGCAAGTTAGAGTAGTAAGAGAGGTTACCAGGAATGGCAGTGGGCTGAAAAAGAAGTTCCTGGAGCGTAGGTGTTGCCATTATAAATACAGTGGCACTGCTGAAGGGGGATGCAGCCAGAGTTGTTGATGTCATCAAACACAGTTCCTAAGTAGAAAAACACATTGATCATTTAAAGAGGKCTTTCACATACATGGGAAATTTTTGTTTTGTTTTGTTTTGCTTTAYGTAGTCTGTTACAAATCCTAAAGATGGTTTTGGAGACAGATCTGCAGCTGTCCTAATAGAGCATAGTTCTGCTGAGGACAGCATGACTGTATCAGCTTGCACAATGAAGGATTCAACTTTTGTATCCCTAAATTCAACTTGGTTTGAATGTGGGACGTATTGTAGTATAGTTAGCTTGTTGAGAGGGGTCTTGATTTATATTTGCTGTTCTGTTTTTCTTGCTTTTGAATGTTGCACATATGCTGGCAATTAATTCAGATGCCTTTTTTTAGTCGATAAATAATGAACTTGTCACTTGCAGCTGTGAAAAATGCAACTGGAGGAACGTTAAGCCCTGGAGGAACGTTAAGCCCTATCAGATCTGTCCAAATCCGACAGCTTGGCTGTTGTTGTTCATTGAGATCAGAGATATGAGGACATAAGGACTTGCCTGTCGGGCAGAAACACCCATCCATACAGTGCTCTTCACAAAACTGAGATCGTTCGAGATTGGTGCATGTGTCAGTGCAAGGAGAGCCACACTCCTGGTACTGCATGTTGTGAGGACATGTCTTGGCTAAAATTTTAAAGGAGAAGATTTTTTTTTCAGTCAAAAGTATTTTTAGTTCACTGTGTATGAAAATATGCATTCATTTGAGTTTGTCAGCTAGAGGTAAAGGCACACCAAACTGCAGATCCACCCTCAGACTTCCTTGAAATTTGCACTCAGATCTGTATTTCACAGTTTAGGTTTGCTTCCCATGACTGTGTCCAAAATGAACTGTCTGGTGCTGAACTGGTGGCTCTCTGACTGGATTTCTAGGGATATCAGGATAATGTCCCCATAAACCAGCAAGGCTTGTGTTTCTACTGAAGACATCCTTCTTGAGAACATTGCAAATAAAATACAGGGGTTACGTTCCTAAAGCTTTAGTGTATTTGAATTTTTCAGATATCATTGGAAGAGCAGATACACAGGTGCCACAGGGAATTTTATTTTGGAAGAAATTTTGGTGACCTCAGTTTCAGCAGCTATACCCCATAATCTAGTATATATTTAATTTATATAATATATTTAATTATATATAAATATATATAATACTATATATATTTAACTATATATTTAATTCAATGCAAATTTCTGTGAAGATTACAATGGTGCAAACTTCCTATTGCCAAGCAGGAGATGGTAAACAAGTACCTAGCCAGCCAAACACCAGTGAAGACTTGATCAGTTATTACTGAGGATAAAAAAATACTGTAGCCACCATGAGAAAAGGATGAGAACAAAAATACAAGTCATCATGTACCCCTCATTCTTTCTCCTTCTCTTCTCCTTTACTTTTTCCCTTTACTTTCCCGGTTAATTATATTACACTTTAATTCTGAATAAGACTGTCCACATGAGTGTTTGACAGTGTTTAATCCATTTTGCATTAAAAGCTTCATTTTTTTCCTGAAGTCTGCATGCTAGAGGTTGTATATTGGAACCTCCTGGAGAATACAGTCTTGAATTTCCTGTAATTTCCCATGCTTCCTCAGTATAATTTGGGCCCTTGTTGCTTGTTCATCACTGAGCATGAAATAAGACTAACTCCAGTGATACTTACGGCATAGTTTTGAGGTTCTCCAGTTCAAAGGCTCCCCACCTGCATGAGCACACTGCCGAGAGTATTCAGCAAAGGTATCACAGATACACGAGGAGTTCTTAGACACCTCAGAGCGGCACAAGTCTTCTTGGCAAGCCATAATGTACTTGGTAACATCAACAAGATCATTACATTCTGCAAATGCAGAGCTGGTCAATGTTTTCTGGCATATGTTACCCTTTGGAGGAAAAAAAAAGAGTTATAACTTCCACAAAACAAAGAGGAGCAACTTTTTAGTATTGTTATTCTGTTAAATTATTATTTAATAGAATCTTAGCTCCCTTTTCAATTTACTATCACCCTATGGCTTTTTCCTATCAAAGCTGCAGAAGGGAACAGATATATTTGAAAGAAAAACAAAGGAACAATCAAAAAGATCCTTACAAAATTTTCAGTGCAATTATTTGGGAGGGAAGAAGTAGGGTCTTCGCAGTTTTCTGTTGGTCCATCAATTTTCTGCATATTCCCAAACTGTAAGGCTGTCATCTTCATATCTGTATAAAAGATGTTTAATAATGAGGGGTTTTTTTAATTGCAGCTGCCTTTTATCTTTTTCTGCTCTCAAGAATTTTGTTGTAGACTGGTCAATGCAGCTAGCTCCCTTAATTAAGTCTTTTCATTTAATCACTACTTCTTCCAAAATAAACACTGACATCACAGTCTCATTTTACCTTGCACAGCTCCCTTGAAAAAGTACATTGGAAAACAATTCTGTCTATTATATCTAGATGCAAACTAAGACTTTTACTGGAAAACAATGAACTGTTTTCAGATAATATTGAGCCCATAYAAGTAAGAGAGAAAATACTTTAAATGGATTTGGACAATGGAGACAGCTGTGACATAAGGCTTAGCAAAAGGCTCAAGCTGAGACAAGAGAGACAGATGAAGAGAAGATTTTATGCAAATGAGCAGGCAAACATGAATTTACTTTGTGGAATAGGATTACATATTCAAGATTGTGGCACTGTGCTTAACAGCTCATTAGTTCTAGAAAAAATGCCATTTGCTAGGCATCACAAGTCAGAATAAATTTTTTATTATTAGAAGCATTTCTAATTTTAAGACAGAAACTTAAACAATAAATGTACTGACTAGATATTACAATTACCTTTTGTTTCATTGGATGTGTTTCTATATTTATTTATACCCGTAAATGTGAACCTGGCTCATCTCTATGGGGTTAGCTGAATAGGTAAATAAATGAATGGCACACAAGAAACATGCAATCAGTTGTTAGCACCAGTAATATATTTATACTTAAAATACTAAATTAGGTTATCTGATCTCTGGACTACATATTTTTCTACAGAGATTGGATCATACTTCTGGGTAAATCCTTCAGCAGGATAGGAAAGAGAAATTCTGGTGAGAATAGAGCTAAAAATAACAAAAAATGTTGAGGATATCAGAAAACAATTTTTATTATTTAAAAAACTTACTGTTTGAATAGAACTCATTGTAGATTGGAATGCCATTGAAGTCTCCACAAAGCCCACAGGTCTGATTGGCATATTTCTCATTCAATTCCAGCTAAAACAGTGGAGAAAAAGTTGACAGAAGTTAGTATACACATTCTAAAACATATTCAAGACCAGTGAAAGCACTTGCACCTGATGCCATAAAGTATTTTTTATCAGAGCTGTGTAATTTAATCTGCATTCTAATTCTAATCTGTGCAATCTGCTTCAAACCTGGGTGATAGAATGAAGAGTTGGGTTGGATTTAATTAAAAATGTAGAGTCCAAGCTATTCATGGACAAATAGTTTTCTTTGTAATATCTATATTACTCTCAGCCTCTTTATACCAATTTTTCAGAAAGAAAATCAAATCCATGATGAAAATGAAGTCCAAAGAAAGTGGAATTCTACTAGAAAATGACATTTGAGGAGGTACGTGAGTCCTTCTATAACAATGCTAATATGTTAGTGGTATAATGAAAGTGATTTTTCACCTCACTTTTAAAGCAAAAGTCTGCTACCTACTAGAAGCAAATCCATGTAATTTTCTTCAGGATGGTCTGGATAAAAACCTATCTTAAGGAAGAATTACTTGACAGTAACAGATAGGAAGGCAATAGTAACCCCAAACAGATGGGGTATAGTCTAACCAAAGAGTAGCTCTTTGGTCTCTGAATGCGTAGATGTTAGGCCTATACACCTAGGCTATATATGCAGACATTAGGCCTATATACCTAGTTTCCCTTTTATATACAATCTTTGTTTCTTTCAAATTTAGCAGCTTGATGTGCACATGCACAAGCTCTGAATGTTCACAGTTATGAAAGTAATGATGGACTGACTAGCTGGATAGATGAGGGCAGAGCAGTGGACATTGTGTCCCTTGACTTCAGCAAGGCTTTTGACACTGTCTCCCATAACATCCTCATAGGCAAGCTCAGGAAATGTGGGTTAGATGAGTGGACAGTGAGATGGATTAAGAACTGGCTGAATGACAGAGCTCGGAGGGCTGTGATCTGCTGTGCAGAGTCTAGTTGGAGGCCTGTAGCTCCCAGGGGTCAGTACTAGATCCAATCTTTTTCAACTTATTCATCAATGACCTAGATGAAGGGACAAAGTGCCTCCTCAGCAAGTTTGCTGATGATGCCAAACTGGGAGGAGTGGCTGATACACCTGAGGGCTGTGCTGCCATTCAGAGGGACCTGGACAGGCTGGAGAGTTGGGCAGAGAGGAACGTCATGAAGTTCAATGAAGTGCAGGGTCCTGCACCTAGGGAGAAATAACCACATACACCAGTACAAGTCGGGGATTGACCCACTGGAGAGCAGCTCTGCAGAGAAGGACCTGGGAGTGCTGGTGGACAACAGGCTGACAGTGACCCAGCACGTGCCTTTGTGGCCAGGAAGGCCAATGGTATCCGGGGCTGCATTAGGAAGAGTGTTGCCAGCAGGTCGAGGGAGGTGATCCTGCCCCCCTACTCAGCCCTGGGGAGGCCTCATCTCGAGTACTGTGTCCAATTCTGGGCTCTCCAGTGCAAGACAGGCATGGCACTACTGGAGAGAGTCCAGTACAAAGATGATTAGGGGACTTTAAGGTGCTCTAGGTGACTCTGCTTGAGCAGGGAGGTTGGATTAGATGATCTCCAGAGGTCCCTTCCAACCTCAACCATTCTGTGATTCTGTGATCTGCAAATGGCCCACAGAAAAATAAGGCCCATGGAAAATATAACATCAGATTAAAAAAAAAAACATAGAAAATTAACATTTTGGCTTAACAAAATTAACATTACATGCTTCTGTGTAAGCTGTCCTGAAGTGTCTGTCTTCAGGAGCTGTTCTTACCAGRATACTGTCATCTTCATTCCACATCAGCACAATGCCTATTTTGCTGATTACTTTCATGTAAACGTTGCTTCTCTCTATCGTAATTCCAGACCGGCTGTATGGCAGTTGAACCCTGAGAAAAGGTAGAAGGAATCCTAAGAATTTTCTGACTCAGATATTTGATAAAGAGAAAAAATGGCTTGTGTGATCCGGTATCTATAGGGATACTTCAGCCATGCAGTTGTGTGGAAATAAAGGTATTCAAAAAATGGGATGGTCCCAAACAGTCAAATGAGGAGCTGAATTTGGATCCAACCTTGATCCAACTTTTAGTTTTGAGATCGTCTCCAAGGGAAGGATGATTTACTGTAGAATAAATTTATAGCAACTTATTTCATTATTTACCTGGTTAAAATTGTCAGATTTGTTGAAGTACGCATCATTTCCATCCCCTAAAATACATGGAATTATCTGGCTCATTTAAGAAAATTATTTGTGGTTAGCATGTGAGTGTTACAAATAAACTTACCTGTTGCTGTTGATTGTAACAGACTCCTTTGTTAGTTCAACAGCTACACCTTCAAGTTTCATGGTGATGTGACTAATCTCTGGAGTATTTCCCACCACTGTGCGCCTAATCTGGATGTTGAAGTCCTCATAAGCAGCATTGCAATGGGATGCAAAAACATAATTACAGAGCCCAGGGAAGTGGAAGATGTCCCCATCAAAGGTCTTGAAGTGGAAGTTGCCCCATGTGCTGCACACACGGCCATTATGAGCAAGGTTGGAAGCTGTGAATTTAAAACTAGCTGTAAAAAATTACTAAAACTTCCCAGCCTTAACATGATATATCAACTTGTCCAAGCTTCATTTTGTCATTGAATAATTTTCTCTGCCTACCTCTATTTGTTATTTTCTGTCCACTTATCCATTATAAAACTAGTAACAGGGTATTAATTCTTCCCTCATCATCTACTATTCATCCTATATAAACCTATAAATGGTTTTAGTTATGTTAATCTACAGCTTTATTTAACTATTCATATTTCAGCTAACTGTTCAATATTTCCTCAGGTTTGATTACCTGTCTCTCTATTTTTCCTCTTAGAAGTTCCTGATTTCTTTTACCAATGTCTTTCCTTATTTGTATTAACTTTCTCATCTACATCACATAAAATTGTATACTTTTAAAATACTTTTTATTTTCTTTACTTACGTGTTACTATTGGATTTGTCAGCATTGGTGGAATGACATTCACCTTAGATGAATTATTAGAAGAAGCTAGAAAAAAGTAGAAAATTAAAATTAGGATAATAATTCCAAAGCTCCCACCTAAAATTGACGTAGCAAAGACTAGAAAATTAATATGTATGATCCAGGGAAACAATATTAAGTCTATTGTTGTTTTAATTAGGTCTTGGATCAGGTTAAAATTCAAAATTAGGACAGTTAAATCATAAGAAATTGTTTTGTTTTTAATTGTCGTGATTTGCCTTTTCTACCTTGTAATTTTGATCCTTTTATGAAAATCTGCATTCTGTTTGGAGAGACAGAAATTTGTCACTCCACATGCTGGAGTGCTTCAGACACACTGCACAATACAAAGGATTAAGCTATACTAAATTAGTCTATTACTAATACAAAAGTATAGTTGTCTACTTATTACCTCTCTTCTTTCTAAAGAAGGGTAAAAAGTTATTACTCCCTTTAATCTCTCTTTGTTATTTTTCTGTTAAGGGGCGAAAACTCTTTGAAATGACCATAAATCCATTGTATAGGATGATGACAAATCATTAACTGGTGAAAATCAGTGAAGGCGGGTTGTCATTTTGATTCCTCAACAATAGCCACTGCCAAAAGATTTTCATTTCCATGTATATAAGGAATAAAATATCCTGCACCTACATTCCTGCATACATATATTCAAACATGTGTATGTGCATATACCTCCTATGAATATACATCTCTTAGTTACTTGTTATTATAGAAATATAACCATATATTGGGTATGTTTATTAATATGTATCTAAGTGTTACAATTATTTTATTTATAGTAGCTTGAAAATACATATATCTACTTTACCATCTATATCCTAAAGAGTTTTTTTGGTTTATTTATTATTTAGTAGAGATGCAGAAAATAAATGCAAATGCACATGCACACAGTATAAACCAACTTACTGGTTTGTTCCTGCTGAACAAGTTCAGGGTAGTTGTTTCCTGTTTCCTGTTGGCTTTGACTCTGGGCTCCTGTGAATAGATTTTTGAAAGTATATTAAGTAAAATGTCCTATATCTGAAATCTTCAAGTGAAGCATTCAGATAGGATCAAAGGACCCAGATACAATATCTCTGTTTAGACAAAGGGAAGAGTCCTTTGTCACATCAGAGAAAATGAATCAAACCCAAGCAGAAAAGTAAAACGTAACTATGGAAATAAAATTTTCTATTACAAATAGATAGAGTTTGAAATCCAGATGAACTTTTCATATGTATATGCTTTCTTTGTACCCCTTAAAACTCATATAAAAGACTAATGACTGGATCACAGCCYTTATTTCAACATTGTACTAAATATTACTAATACGGGGAAAAATTACAGGAAGAATTCACAGATTGCAAGAGTTATTTATTAAAATTTCTGGGCAGTAGGTAAGAAAAAACACAGAGCAGGTTAAAACAAACAACGTTCTTCAGGCTAGATCCAATAATGGGCACTGAACTTTATGCATCAGTTTCTCTAGAGCTTAAATATAAAACCTTTACCTTTGAAGCCAGTCCAGACCCCTCAGTTAGGGATCTTGATTTGCTTGACAGTAGGACGCAAACAGGCACTTCAGACTGCTAACTGAAGGGCCCATATGCTGAACAGTAATCCAGGAGAAGTAACCAAAAGAAACACTTTTGTAGCACAGTGCTACAGCCCCACACATTTTAAGCATCATTGCCTGACTAAAGACTAAAGGAAGATCGTGCATCTATTCAGGAGCCTGCAGGTTCCTGCAGTCAGGATATGCGAAAATGAGACACTCTCATACTTTTGTTTTAAAATACAACTGTTAGAGGAGATGATACTTCCCTCACTGTTTCATACAACAACCTTCTATGTAGAGCATTCACCCCAAAAGCAAAAAAAAAAAAGGTCTTTACCCTCTTCTCAGTCTGATATAGTTCAAATTTGTATCTTCGCTGGAGAAAACCTCTAGCATCAGGCTGTAAGTGTATTTGGCCAAGGATGCTTGCTACCCCACCTGAAGCTAAGATACGGTGCAGAAAATAATGGGACAGGGACAAAGGAGATAAAAACAGGCTGCGACCACATGGCCAAATGATTAGGGCACTCAGCCACATCAGAAAACTCCTATTCTTGTGCCCCATTTCAAGGATTATTTCTGTACCTCCAGTTAAATGGTTAGCAGATCAACTACATAAATTGTCTTCCAGAAGAGTTTGCTCACTCATAGTGTGCTTCTCCTTCTGGCTGTCCTGTTTCTGACTGCATGAGTTTTGAGCTTTTTTCTGTGCATGGCCAAATTGTAGGAGGAGGTGGTAGCAAGGACTTTTGAGAAATGAGACATATTGACCTGAACGCTTTCAGGCTGAGAAGAAAACCATTCCTGAGCTCTGAGATTTATGCTCTAAGTTCTTATCTTTTGTAAGAGAAAAAGATGGGCATTTCTCGTTAAAGTAAAATGGTCRTAACTTCATTTTGTGAAGGACTGGATCCTGCCAGCATGCGATAACCATGCCTGGAACTGATCTACTAACATGTACTTGCACACTTGCTAGGTCGAAATCCTCAGAAGAGTTAGGCAGCAAAATGACTAATACCTGGCTCCTGATCAGGATTATCCACCTGAGTGTTCTAGGTATCTGGGTAATTTCGCAGTCAAAGAGAAACTGTATATGTAATTTAACCCGAAGTAAAGCCTCTTCTTTCCTCATACAATAGATGGAGAGAGGTCACAGGCTCAAACTGGATACCCAAAACTTGTCTCGTTGAGTGGGAAGCCGTAGAGGCAGAGGGAGGGAAGTGCTGAAGTCAGGGCTGTGTTGCAAATGTCACTCCCATTTGGTGTTTGCGTTCCTTACTGAGCTCAACTGGCAAGTATTTCCTCCACTGACAAATCTCAGCCCAGATACCTGCACGAAATTTGGGCAACTACCTTTGCCAAAAATATAACTGGAGTGAGGTAGATTTTTCCCCCAACATAAATGCTACAATGCCAGCAGGTTGCTTACTCTATCCCAGAGGTGGAAAACACCTCTCTGAAGCCCCTACTCAATGAGAAGCCCCCAGAAGACAGCCAGCTTTGGAGGACAGAGCTCTGGGCAGCCTCACCATCTCCTCTAGAAGTCCTTGCAGTTTCTGCAGAATTTTCTTTTTGGACCTGAGCTTTCACTCTTTTCTCATTTACCTTTATGTGTGGCCACTGGTGGTGTATACAAAAGTAGCTGGGACAGAACTTAAGCAATTTCAATTTCCTGTTGGTCTCTCAACATCATAGATAATATCACCAGATAAATACATTCATATCATTATAATAGATACTGATCAGGTGAGAAAATCTAACAAATGCCTCTGCAAGTCTTAGTAATAGGCCAGATATGGCTCTCAATATATCTATAGCAATCTCAGCAGGCATAGATCCATTCTGAATTCATATAAGAAGACAACAGTCTTCAAAATACTTTGAATGTTTGTTTATTCTAGCACAAGAACTTTTGTAACAGAGCAAAAAAAGTGTATATATGTATTTTGGTCTGTTAATTTTTCTCAAGGAAATAGCAAGCGCTTTTGTTCATTTAGCAAATATATCATTCCCAAGGAAATTCTAGCTGCATTAGTTTATTTAGCAATTGCACAATACACGTTGTTGACCATTATGAAGGTAAGTGCCTCTAAGTATCACAATCTTACTTGCAAGAATGTCTAGGAAAATTCACTATTTGAGTATTTGGGAACTGAACTAATATTTAAGAATATTTCTGGATGCACCTTGCCAGGTCTGTATCCTACTGTCAGTCCACATATACAATTCACATTGAAATCAATATACATATATTAGAATTTGACTCAATATACAGAGTCAAGCACAGAATGTTTGTGGAAATAGTATGGGATTAGGCTAATATTTTGTAGTCACCCAGGACATTCGAAATATTTTCCACAGCGTGTGATTCAAGTAAAGAGGAGTTTGATGGACTAGGTCTAACCTCTATCCATTTTGCAAAACAATTTATCAGTTTAGCATTATGCAGTACAAATAACTTTCTTATTCAAGGACATTATAGCTGAATGTATAAGGATGCTGTTGATTGACATTGCATAACTCTAAATGTAAACTTACATTGTACCTGTTATACTTTGTGCTAAATCAGCTTACCAGTATTTCAGTGCTTATTTCATGAAATATAAAATAACTGAAAATTGTATTTGCACTTGTCAGTGTTTTTAAAACAATAAATAGATAAATTTACATAGGCAAAGTAAGTACATGAATGAGATTGAGCTGTCAAGCCAGTACTCATGCAAGTAATCTCTACTTGAGTGGTCCCACTGACTTAACAGGACTACTTCTATTAATAAAAACTGCCAATATTGGCCCTGATCCATATAATACTGTCAAGAGAAAAAAACATACAAAATGATGGATTGCATGCATCAGATAATCTGCTAGTCCCTTTTCATACTCAAAAAACAATAATTTATATAATATATAATGTATTAACAGTCACAATTAGTTTGTGAAAATCRTTGCCACAGAATATCATGGAGTTCCCTTCTAATCTCCCTTTTCAATGGATGTTGCAAGAAATCTTGAGGAATCTGGTATTAGCTCCTGATAGGTGACAAGATACTGGAAAAAACTGAGCAGTGGTCTGATCCAGCAACTGGAAAATGTAGCGTGTTGATTTCACAAAAAACATAACATTCAAAATCAATACCAAATGCAGCAGAAATAAAATGATTTTGAAAGGTATAAGTGATACTGAAAAAGTGACATTTTGAGAGAAGAATAATGATTCTTTGGCTACCTTCCAAATGCTGTCATATACAGTGGCTTGAGGCAATATTAAATCAAATCTATCCAATTGATAGGCCGATATTAAATATTTAACAAAAATTGAAATAAGTATAAAGAAATCTCATTTAAAAGAACAAAGAAATTTCATCTAAGTGCAGGCATTGGTGATATGAAACAATGAGTTCGTATTTTAAAACATATTAATAAAGCTAAATAGACTATTTTTTCTTTTCGCCATAAAAAAGAGAATGAGTCCTTACTTATCTGATGGATACAGCAAACTGCTAGCAGGAAAGCCCATTCTGGTACCCGTATCCCCCTGCCAAACCCCATCTTGAGTGGAGTCTGGCAAAAGGATACTGGGTTCGAAGTTGGTCAGGAGGATTAGTTCACCTGTGCTCTCTTGGTATTATATAGCAGGTGACTTTGGCATCACTCCCGGATTGATTCAGAGAGTCTAGAAAGGTGGGGTTTGGGGGATTTTAGTGGATGAATACGTAAACAGAGGATGCTCTTCCTTCCTCAGCAACTGGCCGATGGTATTTGCATTTTGGGAGGAGTAAATACATATATGTGTGTGTGTATACATACATATATATATATTTAAGGTTCAGCCTAATAAGGAAACATAACTTGATTTGAAATAAAATACAGCTTCTCCTCCACTAACAACAGGACTAACAACAGGTCTTGGAACAAACTGAATTTAGGTTTGCTTTGCAGTTATGTGGGCAGCATGCAAGTAACTAATTAAAGGTTTTCAATACTGGAAGTGATGCCAGGACCTCCTTGGTTAAAAAAAAAAAAAATGATTTCTTAAATCTGAGGAGAGGTAGAGTACTTCATGTGTGGGGACACAGCAGTAAGAAGTCACTGTGCCTCTTGGTGCAGCTAATCTTTTTGTAAAAAGAACAGACTAATACCCTTGAAGGGTCCTGCACTGTCATTCAGTTACATTGAGTGCATGCTGTGAAAACCCCTCCGTGTGGTACTGCCAAGCATTAGGCACAGTTCTGATGAACATTAATCCAGCTTTATCCAGATTGTATCCTACGTTTATTACAGATGGACTCAAACCTTGAAATCTAGTTCTGAATTCTCCTCAGAATCTGATTTTGCCTTCTGGTAGAAAATATCAGGAGTAATTTCTGACCAGTCCAACCAGCCTTATACCAGCTTTGTGGGAGAGAAAAGTTAAACTGTCAATGACCTCCAACCACAATCATATTATCCGAGCATCAGTCCTGGTAACTCTATTCATATCCATTGGGTCATGGGGACTACAAACTGGAGAAACAGACAATGTACTAGGCATATAAGGCTTGCCACTAAATGTGTTTAACACATTCTTTCTTTTCTGAAAGTTTGCTTTTTTTGTTTTATGGGGTTATCATTTCAAAAGCATAAATGAATGTATACTTTGTAAAACACATCCAGCTTGCTATTTTATGTCCCTTTATCCTTCTGTTTTCGATTGGCATTAAAGGTAGGCAGGATGAGTTACTCTGTGCCGATTTCTCTCTTTCCAAGGTGAATAGACAACTAATTTAGACTAGAAGTTTTACATTAAGATGGTTAAAGATGAATGAAAATGTTCAAAGTGAATGATACCATTCTTTTAAAAAGCTGTTAAGTTTGGCAAAAAAGTGCACAGTCCAGCACTTGGTATACATATCACTGCGTGCATTTGCCCATTCGTTCATCTTCAGCCTCCTTCTAGTTTACAAGAATGAAGATGGCTGATGGATCCAGAAATCTTCACCATAAAAAATGGAACAAGAAGACTGCTGTTTAGTGGGGAAGTTAGTACAAGGCAGCTGGGACATGTGACTGGGAAGGAGAGGTTGCCACATGAGAAGTAGCAAAAGAAAAAAAAATCATGTATATCAAACTGTGTAGAGAGGCAGAAAGGACGTGTTTTGAATAAAATGGGGCAGTTTCATTTTCTGCACATTTAAGAAGATTCAGATCAGTGATCTCTGGCATTCCTGGCACACCTGCTGAAGTTTGGAACTACTGATGTTTGTCATTACTRCTGAAACAGGTGAAGGAGACAGTTATGTGTCCTGAAGACAAAATACGATCACAGCTGGATGCCTAATTCACTTGTGCTCTTATCAAAATCCTAGCCTGCAATTATAAGTTAAGAAACATTTTCCTAAAAGAACAGGGGAATATAACAGCATATTAAATTCAGATGTTACTGAATGAATTTCGTCGATCTTTTCCAGTTCATTTACTGCCCCTACTTCCACTTTTGCTTAACACTGAACATATTGGATACTCACTCATTTTATTATTATAAAAGAAACCAAAAAGAGCACCTTTCTCGAGTGTTACCTGGATTTAATTTTTCAGTTGAACTCAGTGGCAGTTTACTGTGGCAAGTTAGGGTACTTAAATCAACATATTAGGCTGCTATAGCACAGAATATGATCCCTATCAAAATATCCAGGATGTTTAATGAAGTTACATCTTCAGAATCAGTAGTAAGCTCTTTACACACCCTAGATTTATATCTTCATGGTTCAGAAAACCAGGAGAAAAGAAAAGACTGGATTTCCTGCCCATAGAATGTTGTTTTATCCTGTGCCAGTACTCATAATGAATGTAAATTCATCTGTACATAGAGAAAGCAAATGATATCTTGTTTACGTGACCAGTTAGATGTTTTAAATAAATATACACTAGTCTCACTTAAGCAATTAAACAAGCTATGCAACAACCTAGGCTTTCAGCTATTTCTCTGCATATACCTATAGCAATGGGCTACACATAATGCTCAGAAGTGGTAGAGGTTTTCTTCATCATACTTGACGTCCCCTGCACAGCTGAGCAGCAGATCCTTTTCTTTTTAATCTCTGAAAGATAATTATAAACTTATTCCAGTAAAGCAGACTCTGCAAACACTTAAGAAAGCAGAAAATTCTAGGCATTAGAATTCTGTTGGAGTAAAGCCAAAAATGCAGAAAATCGTGAGAAAATACAAGCACACCATTCATGAACAGAGGATTTTATTTAAAAATATGGAAGTTGATGGCATTCATGTAAAGATATTCTTGGAGGTGATTTAGATCCTTGTACTTCATAAGATAATATTAATTGTGTAGTGGAAAAGGTGATAATTGTCATGTCTTTCTAGCATGAAGACAAAAATGTTCATAAAAATACAGGGCAGAGACCATATTATACATTGTCCTGTGTCTTGTGCATTGTCCTATTTTTGTATTTATTTTACCCTGGTGTGGCCCTGCATCTCAGCAAGGAAGAGAAAGATTTAAGAGTTAAATGCAGAAAAGAAATGAACCTTCAAAGGCCAGTGAATGCTTCTCATCTTGTTCACTTCATAAGGATCCCCAGAACAGGGACTCCCCATCTCAGCTACACCTCAGCTCTGCAAAGGGGAGTAACAAATCAGAATTGTCTTCTGTTTCTTTAGAACACCTGGAGAGATTTCTTACTTCCTACCATGTATAATAGAGTGCTGTTAAAGGGAGGAATTTTCTGATGGAGAAATTAGCAGTCTCAATACTCATCTGGGGAAGGTTTCACTACCTAGGATGGAGTCAAGACCGTTTTTTCTTTTGATTTGTCTTTTTTAATTGAGTTGCTGCTAAGCAGCACGCTGGCATCAAGCACTTCTTAAGCAATTTTTAGTCTTTGCTTATCATAACTCTTTGTGACTAGAGCAATACATATTGACCTTGAATATTCTACTTCCCCAAGCATTTAAAAGTGATCTACACTGTATAACTGTTGAAAAAGTTGTCCCAGCTGTCCTTGTAGGCATTCTTCCAAAGATGTTGCTCATCTATTTTACTCAAAACTTCACCTAATCTGCAATTGCTATGATTGCTACTGCACAGGTCTCCAAAGAACAGTAACATTCAAGTGGTGTTCCAGCAGTCACATTACCCAGCCTCTTTCTCTTTCTCCCTTTCCATCACAGGGAGTGAGTGAACAGGCATATCTGGGACCTCACTAATGTTATATTGCATTACAAACTTGTGAAGTCCTTACTTGCTATGTGGACTAGGAAAAGGAGAGACTAGCTGGATGAGTCAAAAGAAGAGAATATTTATTGTGGTGTAGAGAGCAATGAAAGTGACAATCAGGCGCTACAATTAACGTAAAACGAGTTGGTGTTAACTTAAGCAGAGGATCCGGCACACCCTTCCAACCTAGCTCTTACCAGATCTGGTTGCTCTCCTTGACTTGTTCTACTCACAATATTTTCACCTTCCTCTGTTGGTTCCATAATTTTTGCCTACCATCAATYTACAGCTGATTCACTAGGGTTTGTGCTTCTCAGCCCTACCCAGGGATTCATGCGTTGCTCTCCACCCTTTTTTAAATAGCCTGTTGACTTCCCTTTAGTAAATATATGCACTGCCACTGTGAAAGGATATGGTGGACATATGCTCTGCCCATAGATACCCTTTGTTGTTTTTTGGAATAGGTGATGCAGTCTTTTGCCTGGTTAATATAATGTCACACCTCTTGGGAGGTTTATTCATGAAAACAAAGCTGTGTTTTCGCCTCATGGTGAAGAGCATTTTGAGGAGAATGTCAAAATCTTACAGTGAATACTATATGAGCTGCATATTTTAGATAATTCTTATCATTCTGTAGTCTATTACAGGAGTACTGGTGGACCCCAAATGAGCTTTAGATCTGCTTATGCAAGGTACTGTGGAAAGTGGAAGAAAACTCTTACTGTGGAGATTAGATCATCTGTTTGGAAAGCAAGTGAGAACTGAGACTAATGAAGTGTAGAGGAAATGAAGTAACTTGGCTGATTTGTCCATGACAGTAGTCACAGCTTCTTAATTGCAGAGTGATACCTTAAGTGCAGTTATGATGTCTTCCCTTTTCTTGCTTGTGTTTTAAAGTCTTTAGAGGAGGAGACTATAACTGGAATTACAAAATATTGATAGACAAGAAAGAGCCCAACTCTTACTCTGCTCACCCTAACTAAGGGGAAAGAAAGATGCAGGAAAAATAAATGAAACTCTTACCTAATACTTTGATAACAATGCCTTCCTCTGCATTTCAGCTTGAAGTAACAAAATGTACTCATTCACCTTGTGGTTTTCAAATTTAGTAAGTCTTCCTGGTCAAGTCTCATTATGTTGCACTTGGTTGCTAGCTGTCTGCTTCAGTGCCAGGAGCTCTTCTAAGGTGTACTGCCTCTTTAGCTTCTATGTGGCCAATATAGATCCAAAGTGAGCTCAACACCTTCTTTCTCTCCGTGACTCTCACTCTTGGGTTTTAATGCTATGAGTACTCAGTTCTACTGTCTGAATCTTTTTTAATCTATTCCCAGTCCTTCAAAATCATCTTGATAATCTTTCAATAGCTTTGTTCCTAGGAAGCTGCAATGCCTTGTCTTGGCATTTTAGGTTTTTGGGTCTTGGGTACTATTTTTTCAGTTGAGAAAATGTATGTGTGTGAACAGTTCATGCACAGATATAGTTCAGGTGAAAGCATAGCTTATCTGTTGTATGTTGCTGTCTTTGTTCTGTGGGATACTAATATCACACATGAGCATAATCTGATTCTTTGAACCATGGATGGTAACTTAGATATGGTCTGTTTTCCCTCTTTCTTCTCCATAAGCTTTGGCGTAATTATTTCTCCTGCCTCAGTAATTGTATGTAGCCCTTTGTACACATCATTTTCATTATTTTTTCCCCCTAAGTACTCTCAGGTTTTCATTTGAATTTGTTTTTCCACTTCAGAATTTGCTGTTGAATGTTTTGGTGTATTTTCCCTTGTACTGTGAGGCTTTCCTAATGCGACTTGATGATTCATTTCTGCATCCACTCCAGCAAAAACTGTCCAGATTTGAGTGTGCTTGTTAGTGCTGCACATACCCATAACCTGTGACAGAATAGGTTTATGCCAGTACTGAAAGGTAACTTTTAAGTTCAGCTTGAAAACTGYATGCAGGGACCAGACTTTCAGGTTGACTCCTGTCTATACCACTGACCGAGTCYAGAAGCTCAGCTGAACTCCTGCATAAGTCAGGCCTATTATCCCTTATCTCCTTGTCTGCCTTGTTCTTTAGATTACTGGAAGCTATCTGGGCATCCATGCTGTGCACACAAGCAATTCTATATTTTTCAGTTCATGGCTTGTCTGCTCTCTCTTCCTCTCTGATGCCCATAGAGAGTGGAGAAAAGTCTTGTATAGCTGGACTCCTTAAAGAGCCCCAGTTTGCAAATAAAGGCAGAACATAGATAGTTTTGTTGTGGGTTACCAAGTGTGCAATGGAGACCATGTTTGAGGATGTCTGATCAGTGCACACATCCACAGTGTGGTTCCTCCAGCTGCTCTCCTCCATGATATCCTTTTCTTAAGAAAGGGCTTCGACAGTACTTCAAACTCACCTAAGGCAAAGCTGTTGTGATTTCCTCTTCCCCTGCACTGGCCACATGTATCAACTTCCTCCCTTGCTCCAGCCTTGGCACTCTTATGGCCCTCACAGAGACCCAGCTCAGTGAATGACCTGGCTCCAAAATTTCATTGCACTTTTGAGCAAGTTTATCCATCATGAATTCAATTATTTTCTGAAGTTTGACAGTCATAGCAATCAATCATTTTGTGTGGTTTGCCAATACAGCAATCTATTGTTTCTCCAGATTCTTGAGTACACACACTGAAAATACACCTTTTGTAGATGACATATTTGCGGTTTGCAAGTTTTTTCGGACATCTTCTAGAATTTCATTCAGGTCTTCCCAATCTGCTCTTAGCACACCTGGATGCTGTATAAGCATGTGTAAGACTTTTTACCTTCCAACAATTTCTGTATCAGTCTTTTTTATTCCTTACTCATTCTTATTGCAATTTTGGAGTTCCTCTTTAATGTTTAAAAATCACCATGAGATTATTAAGTGCATGTCTGTCTGCTCAGGGACAGGGAATCARCATTCTGGTTTTATTTGTCTTTCTACACATACAGTCTTGTTTCATCAAACACTTCCAAAAAATATGTTTTTCTGAATATTGAGGCATTGTTTTGTATGTAAGTCATCATAAAGGCTTCCATAGCCATGGAGAAGAGGGTTGTGATCTATGCAGCTGTGGCTGCATCACATAACAGGAGAGCCTACACACTACACTGGCTCAGCAAATCTCAGCATTTCTTTCTTCCTCACTGCAAATCCCTATGTGTTATTTTATAATATACATTATCCTGTTACAGTGTTCTCCATATGCTATCTGTTAAAACAGGAATAAGGATTATCCATTAGAACAGTCCAGCCTGCTGCTGAGTCCAGCCTGGTACTGAGTCCAGCCCTGCTCTCTGAATATGCTCTGCAGCCAGCAAGAATAAGAGAGTAAAGGATTGGATGAGAGTTTGGTGTTCTTCCTCCTGCCCCAGTCTAATCAGACAAAGAAGCGAAGCAAGTATAAGGGTAAGCAAATTTCTGCTTTCTGTGGACTGCAGCACTATCCTTTATTTTGAGATCAAGCAAGAAGAATGTGGTTGGAATGGAATCCTGTTGCTCAGGATGTTCCTCACACTGCCCTGTTTGATTGTTTCCAATTGTAGAGAAAAGCTCCAAAAATACGTATTAATTGCTACTACTATTTATTACTGAAATGAGTTTTTAAATATCTTACCTTACAAACAGAAAGAACATGCATAGCAACTCAAACTTGGTTTAAATTAATTGCCATTCTGCTTAGGGGTTAGATTTAACTCAGTTGGTTAGAGCATGGTGCTAAAAAATGCCAGTGTCACAGGCCTGATCTCCACATGGGTCACTTGTTTGAGGGTTGGACTAAAGGATCTCCAGAGGTCCCTTTCAACCTTACCGATTCTATGATTCTTATGGTATTTAAGGACCAGCCAAAGCAGAATGTCAACAGGATCTTACGTGATCAGGCTTTGCTCTGGGTGAAGCTGTAGGTCGCCCATTTTATTTAGTATTTGCACATCATTACCTTTTGGTATATGTGTGTATATATGTGCTGCTCTGCTAGTTTCCCATAACTAACACATTGCAACTGCTGTAGGCAACAAACCTAATAGCTGTAAGAGTTTGTTTTTTCATTTCTAGCTTCAAATTCCCAAAGATAATTTGAAATAAACCAGTCTTCATTTGTTCTCATCCTTGTGGCATACATTAGCAAAGAAGGCAATATTAACATCTCTGATGATAACTGCATTTCATCCAAACCCAGCTGTACTTCAGGACCAAGTTCAAGAACAATGCTGGCTGATCTGGAAAAACACTACTAAGAGCAGTAAAACCTACTCTTGTGGCTTTTTAAACTTTATGAGCCAGATTCTGATCATAATTCCATTCTTGTACCTTATAGCCAAGGGTGCTTGGATACCCTGCTGACAGGTAAGAAACTTGAGAATAAGATTAAATGCAGATAGTGTGATATTAAGTGGCTTAGTGCAGACAGAAGATTACAAAATGTTTAGGAGCTGGCCTGAGATCCTGGATGTTGAGGTCCAAATAGCTGTTCCATCACAGGCCTCTTTAGCAAACTCATGTCCCTGCACACTGGATCTCTTCAAATTTGCAGGTGAAAATATCACAGAATATCTGGATATATCTTGGATATTTGGTATTTGGTTGCCGCGGGGAAGGGGCAGACTAACTGAAACCAGTCCTTGGGAATAAAAGTCTTTCTGCCATCTCACTGTTTTGCTTATTGGATCTCTGTCAACAAACAATGGCCAGTGGTATGAAGGGCAACACATTGCTGTGGATTTTCTCGAGCACTGTCTCATTTTCCTTTGCTGATGCATTTCTATGCACATCAGCCACATACTCTACAGCAGCCCTCACACCTAACTCTTCAATGCCACAAGTGCTGTCCCACAGCAAACAGCCTTCTCTGCACTGCTAAGCTTTTTGTGCTGACTTATTCATCCTTCCAACCCCCAGCAAAAGCTAGGCTGCTGCAAAACCAGTCCTTGTACTCCAGTACTCATCCTGTCTATTGCTTAAGTCCYTCCACACCAGTGTCTCATACTTTCCCACCCTTCATAGAAACAAGATCCCTGGATACATGCCCTGCATATACTTTTAAAACAATCTCTCTGCTTCTAAATCAGTTTCTGACTGTAGACACACAAAGTCTTGCCTTTCTGGAAAAARGAAGTGGAGAGGGGTATAATCTGGGGACAAGAGAAAAAGAAATATTAGGAGAAAGGAATTGGAGAAAAAAAAATACAGTTCTGTCCCATAAAGACGTTTTTTTCCAGCTCCCCTCACAACAGTTCCCAGCAGTAGCATATTATAGCTCAACGAACTACTCAAAAACTAGTAACTCTACTATTTTGAGAACATCTAAGTGATAAGTAAGTATGCAAAATAGCTCATTTAACTAGTGTCACATATAAAATTACATGAAACTTTCCTTCCTAATGAAAAAATGAGGATACGTATCTTTTCACTACGTTTCTTACGGTGTCCCATATCCATACTGTCATGTGATGGTGTAGCTTATTGTATATGCTGAGCATAATATTTAAATTCATGTGCCCAGTGCTTAGGACCAATATGAAGTGTTTTAAACAACCTGCAAAGCTCTCCCAACACATCTGTTGATGGGGTAGGTAAAACAGTTGAACTGAGTTTCAAACCACTTGCATCTCACTGGAAGGATTTAGGAAACAAAAGCTGGGTACTTCTGCCTGAGTATGGAGGTAGACAGGATGCAACTTACAGTAAGCATCTTGATGTATCTTGAAAAAATGGTATTCCTAGAAAAAATAACAAAATAATTTGGCCCTAATTTAGGATTAAAGTACTGTCATGAATCCTCACAGGAATCTGCTGGGGGCTATAATCCTCTATGGAAGGAGACCTATATGGTCTCCTATAGAAGGACACTCCTGCTGAGAGTCAGGAGTCCTTGGCTATTTTTCAGCTTTATGATTCACTTGCAGAATGCCATTGGACAAGACTACTCTGTGTGTTTTATTACCCATCTGTATTTAGTCTGTCCAATTTAATTTGATTATAAATGCCTTGAGAAGGAGCTTACAAATTTAACATTTACATGCTGCAACAAGTACAGTAGGAACTTACTAATAGTTGGAGTTACTAATAGTCCTGGTTGCTACTGGAATAAAAATACTACTTATTAATAATTACTAATTAAAAATACTAACCTCTTTTTTCCAGCTTTTGGTATGGAGAAGGTATGACTGGGCTCTTGTATCTGCAATGACTTTGTTGTATCTTGGCACTAGGAGCAAATTAAAATATCTTTATGTTTTTCCTTGGCTCTAATCTGAGCAGAGGAACCAGTCCTTTCTGGCTGCACTCATGGAAGCAGTGTTCCCTCTCCCTCTTGGACTGAGTGATCCTCAGATGAAGCCAAATGTCTGCCCTGCYGTGTCCTTCTATATATGGAACTGTGTGCAATGCATCACCTTAATCTTTTGTACTTCATAGGTCCATATCACACCAGACCTGCTCTCGATACAGTGGTTCAATGTCACTTCAAAACTTCACTTTTACTACATGATTTCAAAATAATATTTAATGTTTTAAGGCATAAACTTTGCCAACACAAGGACATGCTAGCTGCATTTTATACATTCAAGGTAACACGAATTCTTTTCTGCTCCTTTTTAAGGAGTTTTACCATTCAGTTTGAACATAATCATAGCAACTGTCAGGTAATCTTTTGGGATGCTGGTATGTGATGAAGTATATTGTTAGATTATTATCAAAAGCACCTTAAGTGTGAAGACTATACTGTTCTTAACCACTGAGCATGCTTTATACACACTTTGGAAAATCCAACGGGTTTTTCCATTTTGAGCTACTTTGTTTCTAACAGAAGCAATACCTTGTATATATCAAGATCAGAGACAAGTGCAACTAAGGCTTTGGGAAGGCGTTTCCAGTTTGACCATTCATAAAATAATTCATTCTTTATATCAGAGACATTAATGCACCTGAGGAGACTTCTGACTCTAGAATTATTTGCTAGGATGTTTTTGACTCAAAACCATATAAAAGTTGTGAATGGAGTAAAGTATTTGGTATGTTATATTTTGAAACCAAGGAGAGTAGAATAGAATGTCAGGAAACTCCCATGATTGTTCTTTTCAACGTAACTGCTAATCAGTCACTATTTTAGCTAATATTTGCTCATAACAGAAAGGAACATAAGTGCGTTTATGCATGAAATTCAGACAGTTTTACATTAAAACTTACTAAATAAATCATTTTCCTAAGTCTTTTTTATTCAATGGTCTTTAGTATAGTAAAGTTGTTCCCGTGGGTTTAGAGGCAGGAACATTTGCTGAATTGATTTACGGAAGAACACCTGGGAGAAGAACTGTCTACAGATACTTTTTCCATGGACCAGAGATCCAGATAATGAAAGGGATGACAAAAAAGTATGCAAATTAATATTTTTTCTTAAGATGTTAATTTGTTAAATGTAATAATTAGCACTTGTATTTGTAATGATTAGCTTTAGATTAAATTTTTGCCAAACTGTGAAGAATAGAGGATATCTATATAGAATATTATTCAATTCTCACTCAAGTCAATGCAGAGACTTCTGTGAAAGCTGATAGAAATATATACTTGGATAACAATCATATCTTTTCACAGACTGGCTTACTAAGCAGGCAAAACTCTTCCTATCCCGAGGCAGAGTATTGTGCAGACTCCTTGAAGCTGAATGAGAGGGTATCCGCTGATACAAATTATTATCTTGAACCATCAATTATATTTAAACTAGAAGAGGAATGATTCTAATTTTGATTTTTTCCTGAATTGTTCTTATTATACATTTACATTCTAGTACTGCCAGCATTGATTAAACTACATTTTCCRTGATAAGATCCTGTTTCCAACTGCTTATGACTTTGTCAGGCATTTCATCATTTAGCTGACCTTCTACAAACTTTTGATCTACATGGGCAAATTCTTTTTTGGAAGGAAAAGAGGGAAATACTTCAGCTGGAATGATCCAGCTGTTCAGAATGTGGTAAAAGAAGAAATAGCTTGATTCATTGTTTAACCTGTCAACATGTTGCAGTACAGGGGAATTTGGGGGGTTTTCCCTTCTGTTCAGAAAGGATAGCTTAACAATTATACTGGCAAAGCAAAACACTGATTTACTAGGAAACTTTGGAATTCAAGTTGTTCATGTAGCTTCTGGTGCTGTCCTAAGGTGTTTCAAGCTCAAAGAGATCTTGGATTTTTCTTTTGTGTGTTAAAGCATTTAATGGATGCCAAGTCAAACTTTCAACCTCTCTGTAATTCAGTGGGAGGGAAAAAAAACCCTAGATAATAGGAAATAAAATCAAATCTTTCCGGTAAATATCTGTTTGCTTTGCTAATGTGTTGGGATTTTTTCCCCCCGATGCTAATGTAAAATAAGGATAGCAGATAAGTGGTTGCTGCTTTTACCCACCATGACAGGGACATTCATTCTGTTCATTTAGCTTGAGGAGGACCACAGTAGATCAGAGAAGATGTCCATCTAAGCCAATACTCTATTGGTGGTAGTGACCAATGGTGGATGTCAAGGGAAGAGCTGAACAAGCACAAACTGGTAATTCTGAGCAGTACCCTCCCAGATTCCATGTGGCTCGGGGAATTCTGATGTTGTGCCTTTGGGCTGGCTATCTCTAGGGCTTTCTGTTGTTAGTATTATTTTTAATTTAAAAGAACATATGGATCATGGTTACAGTCAACATGGAGGAGAAGCAAACTTAAAATCTGAGTTAAAGTTCCTTACAGACTGATCAATTTCATCTGTTTATGACTTTCCGTGGCAGTTCAGCTGCTGCCAGCAGAAGAGCCTCCTCTTCGCTGCTCCTTTTCTTTTCTCCCTTTGCTGTTGCTGCTGCCATCAGTGCTGGACCACGAGGGTGGCAACTTCATCCTACAGAAGCCAAGGAGAGAAAGAAAGTAGAGCACTGTGTGGGAGAGCAGAAGAGAGTGAGGTTTGAGGATCATGAAGGGAGAATACCTATGAAGAGTAAGTGAGGAAACAGAAAGCAGAGAGGTGCTGGAGGAGAATAGGTATGTATGGATAAATGAGAAGCTGAGAATGAGTGTGAGGTAGCAAGTTAGAAAATGAATGGGACAGTACAGCTATTTGTACCTCCAGATCCTGGAGGTCAACTAAATGAAACTCAGCCAAAGTTACTAGCTGGCCATTGTGACTGAAAGAGTTAAATATCTTTTTGTAAATGATTCCTTTCAATACTGTTCTGGGCAAGCCATGGAGAGGATGTCATGCTACTGAATTTTATTTGTCTTGGAGGTGGTGTGCGGACATCCTTGTAGCTTGGAGTCTCCTTTAAGTGACATTGCTTGCTGGACTTTAAGAAAAGGTTCTGTCCCTAGTTAGCTTTGACTCCCTCCCATTTTTTGACAACTGTCCACTGCACAAACACTGTAACTTGTGTCCCAGAATTAGGAGAGCAGGGGCCATACTACTACAGAAAAAACTTGCAAAATCACAGTTCCAGGTAGTTGTCTCTTCCGTTTAAGCTTTATAAATATCATATGTAACTTTAGATGCCTATTACCGTTCTCCCTCTCCTCTCTTCCGTATCTTTATGTTACCTTTCATCGCTAAGAATTCTCACATTTAATGTTTGGATAACACAGCAGGCCCTAATCCTATGCTATTCTACTACCAGCGCTACCATGGCATAATAAATATTTGGATAACTAATCACTGACAATGCAGAGAGATGAAAGCAAAATTAAACTCTAATCTAATTCAGCAGAGTGTATATGTACAAGTTTTAAAAAAATTGATTCAGAGCATAGTTTATTATGGTGCCTATAGCACAGGAAAATCCTGGTCTGTGTGAGTAGGATTCATAGCTGTTAGAGTAATGGAAATGCCAAAAAAGGGTTAGTTTACTCTGAGATGCATATGTGCCTAAACAATCTCTGTGAATAACTACGCAAAATGGAATTGGGCGTGAAGTGTAATCTGGCTACAGATCAAAGTAATCCCATTTGTTTTAGAATGGCTGTTGTAAGTTTACAGTTTAATAAATTATTAAGAACTTTGCTGAGCACCCATGAGCTGAGAGACAGTATCTGAGGCAAAAGACAAAACCCCACACCCACAAAATGAGAATATTCTTAATATGAATCAGAAAACAAGCAAAAATAAATGCACAAGGGAAGTAAGAAAAAAAAAAGGAGAGAGAAAAAAATAAGATCAGTTTTCTTGCTACTCAGTCCCTCCTATAAAGGAATGTTACTCAAGCTGTTGAATGAATTTTTATGGAAATCTTTCAAACAAAACTCTAGACTCAGAACTCCTAGTCCTTGTCTTGTATTTCTGTACCCTTCACGTAGTTTCTGAGCTATCCCCATTACTCACATTGTGATCATTTCATCAGAGAGCACGTTTTTGATGAGGATTTACGTTAGTTGCCAGTGATTACTTTACAAGGTGTGCAAACTGTCAATGTGGGCATTGTGCTGGGGCAGAGCCAACACCACACCTCAAGGACATTTCTAGGCACAAGGCTGAAGCTCATGCAACTTTTCCACAATGGCAGTCTCTGTCTGACTGTTTGTTCTGTATGGATTCGGTCTGTGTGACGCCTGTTAAATATCTAAGCCTTTGTGAAAACGAATAGGAGATTTATTAGCAGGAATAAAATGACGACTACTCTCAACCTTTGCAGAACTCGAGGGCAAAGCAGTTTTTCCTGTTAGGATGAGGACTTTGTCCATTACTAACAACTAATGATATCACCAGCACGGATGGAGGATCCTGAAACAGACTACTGAGAAACCAGATTCAGTAGAACTAATAATCATCCCTTTCGTTCCCAACCACCCCAATGTCAATGCCAAAGGGACCAAATTCCTTCACTGGGAACAGGCCCTTAGGAGGCCAGGAACCTTGTTAGGATGTGCTTACAGATAAAATGCTGGCTGCTTTTGCTTAGAATTTGTCTACAAGGGTTGTTGCATATATATGTCTTACTAGCAGCATAGAGTCATGTCAATGTAAAACTACTGTACAACTGGAATTAACAAAAAAGAAAAAATCCTTACACTAGTACAGCTGGTGTGATTGAGACCTGCAAGTCCCTTCAACATCTAGCAGCATAAATATGTTACAGAACTGCAGTAGCATTACTGCTTATTTAGAGTGTCTGTAGTGGTATAAAAACATGTGGAGGAAGCAACCCTTTACACTTATTGCTGAAGTAGTGCAGAACTCCTCTGCAGGCGTCAATGATGCAAGTGATCCTTACTGGTGGCCAAGCTCTGTCCTGACTGCACAAATTCAGTCCTCCTGGCTTCAGCTGAATGGGCTAGAAGCACAGGATTTGGCTGGATTTCATCCATTTCCTCAGATAGGCAAGTCTGACTGACTGAAAGGTTTGTCTGCCAAAAAGCTTGCCTAATTTTTCTAATTATACCAGCCAAGCCAATAAAACATATTATGTCTACCTAGAAACCTTACGCTGCCTATGACCTTCAGTTGAGGCAGATAAGACTAGATAAATTTCAGGAAAGTAATGGTAAAAGTATCTCTAGATTGATTAYTGAAAATAAGTGTTGGGGGTGAGTGGTTGATAGAACAGATTTGAAGAGATAACAAACCTACATTTTCTCTGTAGATCCTTTCACCTTTGAGGAGTTCATTGTGTGTTAACCACAGAAAGTATTTTTAACATGAAAATTTATATAGATTGATACAGACTGCCGGACAGCTGAGATATCCGAGTTGCATCTTAGATTACACAGGACTTTTAGGGAGAAGGGAACAAAATAATCTGTTCCCTCAAACAAAATGCTTGATTTTCTTTTATGTTGTACGAAAGTTAAGTTTGATGGGACAGAACAATAGTCCTCTATGCAAGTGCTAGTAGGTGAATAATAAAATAAATAATGAGAAGGAAGAGATGGCCTCAAGAAATTTAAGTGAAGACAGAATTGGTGTGTTAGTAAGACAGCAAATTGCCCACGGAAAGAAAGAGATGGGGAAAAAAATGAAGAAAGGCCTTCAAGGAACAGCTGGGGACATTTTCCACCTTGCTCTCTTCTCCTCCTTGAATCCTGCAAGCAACCAGAGCTCTACCTTGCTGCAGTGTAGCCTGCACACCGCCAGGGCCTCACGAGGCAGAAAGCTGTGACGTGGTTGTCACTCAAGGGCCCATTTAAGCGGAAAAATATGAAGATTTAGGATGACTCTAGAGGCAAAGCATGTGGTCGGGGCTGGGACTGTGGGGTGACACTGCCTGCATGGGGTGAACCACCATTCAGGCAATGCCTTGGAAAAGCCAATAAGCAAAAGAAGCTGCTTCAGGTTTGCAGGAAAGATGGGAATGAAACCTGCAGCCTTGGCTTCCCTGATTCTGCAAGAGAGGATTAAAAGGTA
>NW_028186797.1:0-20769 GCF_003343005.1 Rhea americana | reverse complement strand
AAGAAAAAAAGGAAAAAGGAGAAAAAATAAAAAACGAGAAAAATGAGGAAAGGTTTAAAAAAGGAGAAAAAGAAAAAAGAAAAAGGAAAGAAGAGGAAAAGAAAAAAAAGAAAATATTGGGAAAAGGAGAAAAATGGAAAAAGGAGAAAAGGGGAAAAAAGAAAAGGGGAAAACAGGGAAAAAGAGAAAAAAGAAGAAAGGAAAAAAAGGAAGAAACCAACACCCAAACATTCGCTTGATCTAGCATCACTGAGGTCTCTGGGGGAGGGGGTCCAGGCTGCCCTGCAGTGGTGGCCAGTGGCAGTGGCAGGAGGGGATGAAGTAGTGTGAAACCGTGTGGTGTGACAGTCYCCCCCTCTGGCCCCATTACCACTGTGACCCCCTGAAAAGTTGAGGGGGAGGGAAGAAAAAAAAGCCTCCCCGCTGTTTATTTTCATTTTAGGTCAGCTGAGGTCATATAAAGAAGAGAGGCCCTGAGGTCTCTAGAGTGAGCTCAAAATGGCCGCCTGTCCTGTGGCCGTTGCGTTCGCTGGGCGCGTGTGGGGCGGGGCGGGGCGGGGCGGCGTGGGTGGCGCAGCCCCTCACAGGCCTGCCACCATCTTCCTGCGGCATCCTCGCTGGCTGTTGCAATGGCGGTGGCCGTGCTTTGAGCTGAAAGTGTCTCCAAAGACAGCGGATAGTGGTTTTCTTCCCTCTCTCACACAACATATATATAATATGTGTATGAGTATATGTATGTATATGTATGTATATATATTATACATATAAAATAAGTGAATGTACTGTGGCACCTTCAAATAAATTACTCCATCCATGGGGATGGATTTATTGTAAAAATAGCTGTTGAAGGGCACTGGGGAGGCTCAGTGAGGCTTGGTTCAATAGCACCAGTGACTAAAGTGTGTGTGAGAAATGGTTTTTAATGCATTATACCAATTCTGTCTTCGATGTAATCTTTAAAAAACACAGACTCTAGGCTGAAGCAATTTGCTCCCAGGCAGCTTTATTTATTTATTTATTTATTTATTTATTTATTTATTTATTTTTATTGGCAGTCAGCTTAATCTTAAATTGCTTGAAATGAATTGTAATTTGAAAAACTGGAATTATCTATAAGAAGAGGGTCATTTCTTTATTGTGGCCACTGTAAACATAAGAAAGTGCATCTTCCTAATGTGTGCTCTGTATAATTCCAGGTGAGTGCCACGAGGGGGCAAAACAAAGGACACCATGTGGTATTTTAATCAGCTGAAGTCCTCCTTGTGGCAGGTATGTCCCCTTAGGGCTGTTGGATCACAGGAGGACTTGGAGGATCTTTGGCCCAGACTTTGCACAAATTCATAAATAAATGTTATCCCTGTGAAACATCCCACAAGCAGAATGCATTTAACAGAATAAGACAAGCAGTAAGATAAGTATTCCCATGGTGTGCTTTTTTATGATGTTCTCTCTGCTCTCTGGCTTTTCTGGTGGCTCTCCAAGGGCTCTCATAGAGTAGAAGTCTCTCTTTTCTAGGGTGCAATTCAGTGGGGATGGTGCTGATTTTGTTGGAGCTACTTCTCTTTTACACTGATGCAAATGAGGCCGTGGTTGCTCTGCTGTGGGAGTTCCCACCTAGGGAGAAATAACCCTACACACCAGTACAAGCTGAGGGCTGACCTTCTGCAGAGCAGCTCTGCAGAGAAAGACCTGGGAGTGCTGGTGGATGACAAGTTGACCATGAACCAGCAATGTGCCCTTGTGGCCAAGAAAGCCAATGGTATCCTGGGGTGCACTGGGAAGAGTGTTGCCAGCAGGTCGAGGGAGGTGATCCTGCCCCTCTACTCAGCCCTGGTGAGGCCTCATCTCGAGTCCTATGTTCAGTTCTGGACTCCCCAGTACAAGAGAGACATGGAGCTACTGGAGAGAGTCCAGCATAGGGCTACAAAGATGATCAGAGGGCGGGAGCATCTGCCCTATGAGGAATGGCTGCGAGAGCTGGGTCTGTTTAGCCTGGGGAAAAGAAGACTGGGGGGGGGATCTTATCAATGTGTGTAAGTATCTGAAGGGAGGGTGTCAAGGGGATGGGGACGAACTCCTTTTGGTTGCCCCGTGTGACAGGACAAGAGGCAATGGACAGAAATTGAAGCACAGGAAGTTCTGCCTGTACGTGAGGGTGAATTTCTTCCCTGTGAGAGTGACAGAGCACTGGAACAGGTTGCCCAGAGAGGCTGTGGAGTCTYCTTCTCTGGAGATATTCAAGGCCCGCCTGGATGCAACCCTGTCTAACATGCTCTAGGTGACCCTGCTGAGCGGGGAGGTTGGACTAGATGATCTCCAGAGGCCCCTTCCAACCTCACTGATTCTATGATTCTACGATTCCTTTTTTTCTTTCCAACCCACTGCTGCTGGCACAAAGATGGTGATGCAAAGGTGGGTAAGAGGCTACTCTTGGTTTACATAAAAAGCCAGATTTTGTGATTTCTCTGCTAAATGCTTCTGTTCTGCTGGGAAACTKGCTTCTGCGATGCCTTTGCTTCAGTACCTCCAGCTTGCTGATTGAAACAAAATGGTAAGCTTTTCTGTTACTTCTGGTTAGCAATTGTTCTGAATTAGCATGCTGTATATGAAGCTTCTGGTTCCTGCGGCCCAGCTAACCAGTTTAGATTGAAGGTAAAAGATAAATAGGAGGTAAGATTGTAGAAGAATGAGTCCTTTATATCCCTTTGCTGATATTTCTATATGTATGTGTATACACTTGTGCACACACACACACACAAATATAGGTACATATATATATGTATATATGTATGACTGACAAACTTTTTTATTTGCTTTTAAAGTACATTTGAAATCTGAGAATGGTTTATGTTTACCTCTGATGCAATCTCAACTAACATTGAAAGACTGTGTGTTGGAATATTAGTCATTAAAACCCTGTCTAGGATTACTCAGGGATAGATTATATTGATCTCAAAGCTTCCTTGCTAAAGACAAAGTATTTTTTTTTTTTACATATTTTGGTCAGATCAAGTAGACTGTGACAAATTCTCTACTATGAATGCTATGTAACTGCATCTTGCCACAAGGTATTCAGTACTGTCTTACGTATCTTCAGTCAACACAAATTCTATGCAATTATAATGTTCATTTCCTGTAAAATAACAGATAGGTGAAAATGGACCTGGATTTCCATTACAGCAAATTCATAAAGCATGAAAGGATTAACAACTGAGCAAGTGATAGAATTGCATCAGGTAAAATAATCTTACTTTCCAGAATACTGAGCAACCACCAATTCATGGGAATTGGAAAGTTAGTTCTGCTATAGTAAGAGGTCACGCCATGTCCCTGATGGCATTTATTGCACCTTTTCTGCAGATTTCATATTGTCTGCTGCCCTATTTTGTCTGGCAATTCTCATATTTTGTCTATGTTGCAGTGAGTCATGTGACTCAGCAGTTACAACATGGAACCATGTGAAAAAGCTCAGCTTTGGCCCCAAACCTCCCTGAAGTTCAATGAAGTGGAACTGAGAAGTTTCTACTAACTGCTCGCTGAAACAGGGAACAGCTGCAGAGGCCCTGTCTGATATCCTCCAAAATTGAGAGCAGTGCCAAGTTTSCTTTGGAATTTGGTTCGCCTCAAGTATTTCTGGTGTTTGGGTTTTTTTTGGAATCAGTGAAAAGGAAAAACAATCATTGGGATATCCTTGCAGTTAAACTGGTGCGATTAGTGAAGCAGTAGTTTCAGGATTGGCTGCTGGACTCATTTAGCTGACCAGGGCATTTTGTGAGACGTAGCATATGAGATATCTATAGTTTGCTCATGACAAATGCATCAGAATACAGCAGAAGATGAGTAAGCTGACAGGGTAAGTTCCCTTTTGTAAAAATTTTAACCATGTGAGTAATAGTAACAACAGTCATTGTAATAGTGCAAGCATTTTCTGGTTGCTTATGACTAAACTGTAGATATAAATGAGAGTTATAATGAATGTCAAAAGAAATCTGAGCGTCAGGAAGGTACTTTTTGAAACTGAGAGTAAAAAGCAAAAACAAATCTCACAATCACGAATACCGTAGTTGCAAAAATGCATTTTCCTTGTGCATTCAGAATTGTTATTTATTAATGTTATAATAGAACTAGTATCTTATTCTCTTCTACTATATCTGAAAAAAGTCTGTTTTAATTCACCTAGTTCCAACAGAACTACTTTTCTTTTGCAATGATAGAAAATCTCCTGGGGAGGATGAGCACTCCCTGCTTCCGGTTGGATTTTGCTTATTATTAAATGTGGCTGCCATTCTCAATTTGTCTTTTATCAGTGCTGCTTCCTTAGTCAGTTGAAATCACATGAGATTATAAAATCATTAAAATAAAATAAGAGAATCGGCCAAATTGTGCTATGAACAATCCTAACACTTACCATAGCTGTCTTCAGAATATAATATGGCTTAAAAGCTGACTGTCATATGTTTTAAGAATCAAATTAATTACCCAGAGTGKACTCCTATGTAATAAATCTATATAGGCACAGAATTTCAGGTAATGACCAGGTTATATTTTTCATATTACTCATCGTTTCAAGGAGGAGTTGCAAATTGATTCTTAGTGATCAGTGGTTTACACTACTGAGTTTTAGAACACTGTGTAGAAAAGGAAAAAAAAAATAAACTGGTCATCCAATAGGCTAACAAAAGTCCGGAGAGGAGAGGAAGCGTGTGGAATGCTCAGGAAGGACCTTTATAGCCAGTATTGAAATTAGACCCCAAACCTTGCAATGCTTATTGTACAGCTGGAATAAGTTGTGAGCTAAGTCAGTGGTTCCTCACTGTGATTTATTTGTGTTCCAAAGATGATCAGATGGGGGGGGGGGCCGAAGTAATACTGATAGCTTATAGGACATGTCAGATTCTGTCTTAGATATCTAAGCAAGTCTCTCTATTCTATTTAAACCAGATGTTTTCAAATTCAAGAGTTAATTAAGGGCATAATTTATGCCAGTGATTTGAAACTAATGCAACAGTTATAATATGTCTCGCATTGAACTGTGAAAGAAACCTTTCTGAAATAAACCTTTCCAGACGTGCTTGTAAACTGGGAGCCTAGAGCCCTCTAGTGTTAACGCTGGTGTAATGTACATTAATTACCTACACCAGTAAGGTGCGACCTGCACAATATTCTGACCTCTGTCAATAAAGGCCTACAAAGCCAATCCCTTTTTTTTCTGCTTTACTTTTTATTGTCTTTAATACTTATCCGTGGTTTAGAAAAGTAGTAAATATTATTTATGAGAGATGTAGCTGATTTCATTTATCACAGTTTTTAGAAAAGAGTCATTGATTTCCTTTGGAGCTAATTCCCAATTTGTGTCAGCAATAACTCAGAGCAAAGTTAGTTCCTATGTAATGGATAATAACTGGGGAAACCTAGAAGGCTGATCTATGCCACCCACAGGTGCTCTTGATTTTTCATTAAATTCTTGTTGTGTTTCCTGCTGCTCAGGGAGTATCTGCAAGTTCTTCTACTTGCTCTTCTGCACCCAAAGCACATTGTGTTCCCTGTTCTTATCCTCTGCAGCTGAGGTTCCCATTTGCTCCTTGCCAGCATTGGTGCTCTGTGTGTGTGAGATAGTTACTGGTTGCTCTGAGGGGGGTCTCCAGTGTGTCCTCCACCATGAGTTCTGCATGCCTCTGCACCTTGCCCCTGCTTAAAGGGCTCCTTGTTTCCTCATGCCAGGAGAAAGGTCTGTCCCCTCCACTCCTTCTTTCTTTCTCCCCCATGTCACACAACCTTAGGTTAGTTTTGCCCCCCCCCCTTCCCTAAGTCATTGGTCTTTCCATTTGTTGGCGAGTGAGTCTGTCTCATTCGCTTCTTCCTTGTTGTATTAGTCTTTCCTCTTTTAATAAGACATCTCAAGCATGTGCTGGCACAAACTTAATACATACAGAGTTTTCTGTGAAGGAGGAGAACTGCTGGGATGTTAAGATACGGACTTTGCTTGGGAAAAGAACTGACGACTTTTAAGCAGCATTGTCCCCCGTGTCAGTGGGTTACCTGTGGATAAGGAGCTGTTGTGGACCGAAGAAGTGCGTAATAATTTATTTACTACTAACTTATTGTAATAGACTTAATTTATTTATTAATAAATATTCTCTCTTCCCTTCTACAGAATGAGTAGGAGCAGAATTACACCCTAGCCTACCTGGAAAGGCCATAGAATCTGTTAGTCACCAAACCATTCAGTCCAGTATTAGTGATGTACTGGGTTAGGTGGGAAAGAGCGAAGTGAGCAATAAACCATCTGGGACCTAACTAGTAGTTTGAAGAGACTAAAAACTGTGACAAAAAAGATGTTGTGAAAAGCCAGAAAATGGACAGTGAAGTAGCAATTTGGCCAACAGGAAGCTGGGAGGTAGGGCAAATTTTTTCTAGTAGAAAGTATGAGGTTACCAGTGGTCCTTGAGGAGAACTCATTCTCACCACTCAGTAAAGGAGTCTGTGGGGTGACATAGTTCTGTGAAAGAAAAGTGGGTGAGAAAAGCAGCCTAAGCAGGATACCTGCAGAAACCTACCAGCTTACCCTATTACTACTTCTACTGGATTGTCCAAACTATAGGCTACAAAAAGCTTATCATTATTTTTTTTTTCTGTTCCCTCTAATGATACTAGAGTGGTCATTTGTAAATTGTGTAATGTGCTACTTGGCATCATAYAGTTTACAGGCAGGTGTGTAGTGGCTGGTTGAAAGCATAATGCAGCTTAAGGTGCATGGTAAAACGTCAAAACTTGCAAATTTACAATAGTGCTATTACAGATTTGTTTGAGATTTGTGTGTTTTCAATAGAYATTACAACATGAGAGTGACTGTTTTGGAGTAATTTGGGTAGTTTCTGTCAATTGAGTAAAGAATTTCCAATTACAAAATTAGTATGGACTCACAAATATGCTCGTTTACTGAAGACCCTCTAGTCRATAGCATCTGAAGTGATGCACTTGGAACACCTTAGGTATTTGCTTTTGAGTGCCTTTCATTCAAAGCACTGAAGAGCACTAAGGCTTTGTAGAGAGTTCGGTACCATAGTGTAGATGACTTTTTAACTGGAGCTATTGAGGAATGGTTACAGTAGAATGGAAAGTAAATATTTCATAGGGCCAGCAACTGTCTTGTAAGGGATTCAGTGAAAAAGCAAAAGATACAAATGCTGTAAAATGCTTAAAATTTATTAATCATCATTTCTTTCTTTCATGAGGAACAAAATAAACAATATTCCAAAACAAAATGGAAGAAGAAAGTGTACCACACCCAGGTAATATCACTAAGACTAAGAAATGGGGTAACAAACTCTGAAGGAAATGGCCCAGTAAATCAAATTTCCAAAAATAAAATAAATAGCAGTAGTACAGCTTTTTAAAACAAATCTCAGCTTCCTATGAAAGAATTTACATATAATATTATTATTATTACTTTTGTTTACAAAAATCCTTCATATGCCACTGTTGGCAATATATATATATATATATATACTTCTTCTGTAAACAGTTAACCACAAACAAAGTAAATTCCAAATTTTCATATAGTTACTATGCTGATGGTATTATGTAAACAAAGAGCAGTGTGCAGCAGCTTTTCATGACAAGATTTCTTTCTTTCTTTCTTTCATTGTTTGTTCTTTCATTCTTTCTCAGAAGAATATGTAGGGAAAATGCCCATCATAAATTGCTTATGATATTGAAGTTTACAGTTTTGAGAAGSTACAGCTTTCTATACAATCTAAATTTTCCTTAAAGCAAAAAGAAAAAAAGCTGAGAGGTACAGTTTTCTTAGTTTGTTTCTTTTCTCTTCTGGACTCTAGCTTTTGATYTATCTCAATGAAATGGAATGAAAATGTTCTAAAAACGGTCAGTCTATGTCAGTGGAAAGATTAGTTATTTTCAAGTGGGTGCAGAATGCAGTGGTAGCAAAACTTGATTTCCTACACACAATAATGTTTATTTTATGCCTGTCTAGTCTATATTATGCCAGCAAGGGAAAGCCTCAAGCCAGGAAAGAGTGCAAACAATCAAACAACAGATGTCAAAACAACTTTATACTGTGCCTCTCAAGGTGTAAAAGAAAAGATACTCTAAGCAATGAGAGATGCATTGGAATGAAAACTGAAATAATATAGGAGCCAGGCAGAAGATATCATCTGTTCATCCAAGCTTCAGCTGCTTTTGACACTTTTGTATTTTTTGAAAGGTTTATTTTAGTCTATGTTCAACTCTTCCTTGTTTGGCTTCTTCTTGCTAATTCTCATTTTAGACCTTCCCTTTCTCTGGCAAGGCCTTTATCCCCTTCACTGATATTTTGGCGTTGTTGATAGGGGTTTCATCGCTTTGAAGAACGCACTCAGTGCCCACACAGCTGCAGTTCTCCACATAGGTGTATAAGTAATTAAAGTGGGTTCCATCACTGCATGTCAGGGTCACTGTTCTTTGGCTGGTCTTGATTTCCTGACAGCACATGCAGTTATGTTCCATCATGTTTGCCTCTGTAGAATATCTGATTGCAAGACCAACACAAGAGAGAGATTCAGAAATGATCTTGTGAGAAATACCACTGCCGCTGTCATCCATTACTAGGCAAAACCAGAAGCTATGTGTTTGCATGAGGGGCAATTGCTCAGTATTACCATTCTGAGAATATTGTGCTGAAACATAAGTTGCTAATCACCGTGAAAATGGATGAAACTAGCTCTATGTTCCTAGCTCTACATTAGGACACAGAAAACATAAATAAAYTAATCCAGATCACATATCAAGTCAGTCCAAAAACAGAGACTAGAATGAGACAGATAGCCTCACTTTTACATGGGCTATTCAGCTTGGGTCTGTTCATTGTGGCATTGATCTATCTGTTAAAACCTGGTTAGTCTTGAGGTAATTAACCTTATATAACATCACATCTGTTAAAAGTTCATGTTAGCACAACAGACATGAGCAGTTGATGGCTGAGTGGGTGTTGGACATATAAATAAGGCACTTGCGATTTGCTTTCTGTTACTGATATAATGAGTAAAAGACAGGAAACTAGAGGTTCAGCTGTATACAAGCAAAGTGAGTAATGATCTTTTATACAACTTACCGTGAGTAAGCATTACAGCTGCCTTCACAGTATGTTAGCTCAACAGGCACAGGAGACACACATCCATTGTACCGGATGACAGTAGTGCTATTGTGCTTCTTACAGCCTGAAGTTTCAGCAGATCATGAGAAAATATGTTAAAATATGTGTACTTATAAGTAGACATCTGTACATGATAGAGGGTTCTAAACAGAAACCTGAGATGAGTGGAGCTGGAATAGGAACAGTGCAGTTCTCTTTTAATTGTTTATTGCCAAATGATAACTCTTCCTGTTTGTACTAGCAATGAATGAAAAAAATTCCCTTTCCTTATGCAGCACCAGTGTGCGATGCAGAAGAGCAGTGTKGTGCCAGCTCCTCAATGAACACCCACCTTCCGGGACTGGTTTCACTTTTTCGTCAAAGAGAATACATCTACAAAAGGTAGRAGAATAGCTACAAAAAGGCTAATGTTTAATGGCAGGGCATGGGAAAGTTCATCCTATACATGTTTTCAAAGGACTTGAACTGGGTAATGGAAATGTTCTATTCCTTAACACCCTGTTTCCTTTCTCACCCCAACGTGAGGCACAGCTCCCTAACTCATTCACCTATTCACCTGCTCTGCCTGTGCATCTACCATGCAAGATGACCTAATTTGCTTAACAAGGCATATATTGTGTTTTTACTTAAAATGATTATGGCTTACTTTTCTGTGGTGGTGGTAGGCACTCTCTGCAGCAGCCATCCTGTGATATCGTGATGTCATCCTTGAGTGTGAAAATAGAACAAGATAACTCAGATTTCATATCTGCATACTAGAGCAGAGATCTTCCCTGCTTCCTAAGTTTCTCTAGTGCCAGAAAATTCTTTGTATTGAGATGGATGGGAGCAGGGCTAAACAGTAAGGGCATATAATTGCTACTTCAATACAGTATTAATAAGACTCCTTCATAATCTGACATTAAGTGGGACTGAAACTGCTTTCCTATCATCAGACTTCAGTAGTCAGATTTTAGAAGTAAAGCTTGTAGCAGATGAAGGGTATTTTGAGGGACCAAAGTGCAGATGAAGGATCATGTCAGCAAAGGTAATATAGTTAATGAAATGCTCATTCCTTACATATGAGGGGCTGGTTCTGATCTACTCTGAGCTGTATCAAGTTGAATTATTTTGCTAATTGAAGTAGCTTATTTTCTTTCCCGTTTGCTCTGAATTCTAAAAAGAATTTGTAAGCTTAAATAATTTAGGAATAAAAGTCCAAGTATTTTCCAGTAGGATTATTGCTCCTAGGATACCTGACACTTTCAGAAATCAAAAACAGTATGCTGTGGCCTTTTCTCTAATACTTGCTCCGTCTTTTTGCATTAGCAATGACTGTCACACCACCCATTTTAGTAYTGATTTGCCCTTCTGAAGTCACATTTGATGAGGACCAGATTCAGACAGGATATAATCTGAATTATACTGCATATAATGCCTCTGCTAGTTTTTTTTTGTTTGTTTTTTGGACATGGTGATCCTTTTACCACCTGTGCCAAGCCACATGAGAAACAAACATGAGAACTGGTAGAAGAGTACTTACAGGATCACAGTTGTCTGGAATGGGTGGACAGCGTTCCTGTACAATGACTGGAATGAATTGGTCCTCATATTTTTCACATGTGTAAAATGTACAGTTATTGCCAGGTGGGTTCCAGACTTCTCCAACCTGAAAGTAGTTAAAATTAAATAAAAGTGAATAGAAATCTTCAAATAAAAATGAATAGAAATCTTAAATAAAGACAAAGCCCCAAAATGCAGTTTTTTGTCATTGCTCCTTGTTTTGGTGTTGTTATGCTGTATCATGTTCTTGAACCTCTGATAATAGCTACTTGTCRTATTATCCTACTGCTTTAAATCTTTTTCATTAACCAAGTGAAGAGGATATGTTTTTGTCTGGATACTCCCATGCTTTTTGTAGGAATAGGATAAGTACATGGACTAATTTTGAAAGAAGAACTTACATTTTGATAGTTTCAACCTACCCTTTTGTCATCAAATTTATAGAGTCTGTCCTAATCCCACTCAGATATATTCCAGAATTTCTGCTGGCCTCACTGACCTCTTCTGTCTTAAAGCTCTCAGCAAACTTATGGTTGGCTGTTTGGGGCAGAAAACTGCCTTCAGATACATAAAAACAAAATTATGCTTTGAACAAAATGGGTGCTGTATTTTCAGACWGAAAGCAAATATGAGCCCATTACTTTCACCTTTGTATTTTCTATTTTGATTTCTGAAAGCCATTGTTCAATATCACAGTTGCTTCCAGAAGCCTCAGGTTAAAACCAGAATCTCATAGTTCAAGGTGCTTTTTGAACCATGTGAGACAGTCCACTCCCTGTCTGGATAAGCATTGCAATCTAACATGAGAAAAGACAGAGCAAATAAATGTGATATAGACAAGGAGAGGAAGGAGCAGAGGCTAGCAGAGTTCACCAAAATGTAACAGGAGTAGTTACTTTGAGCACATGTGTCCTGTTGTCTCTCACAGTCACTATACAAGCCACTGCCTTGCATGTGCCGCAGCATTGCCCAGGTATCTGTGTATACTTGTAACCCTGTTTTGAAAGAAATGCAGAGGAAATGACATTTGAGTTAGGACACCAACATTAACTCTGCTAGTTACTCGAACTGAGCAGGGTAAGAATTACTGGCTGCAAAATAGCACTCACCACTGGGCAGTATGTGTCACAGATAACTGGCTCGCACTTGACAAAGATGTGATGAGGGCTTGAGTAAGAGGAATTAAAGCAGGTGCATTTTTCACAGGGACCTGATGGGATGACAGCTCCAGGCTAGGGGGAGTCAGAAAAAAAAGTCATTATTAGTCAATAAAAGCAAGTTACTTAGTGTACATATAGACGTAGGTACACTAAGACCATGTACATAGACCAAAAGGAGCTGTGTATGGGCTAAACTATCCTTAAAAGTTGTTTTGATTGTTTTAGTTAACTAGAGTTTCTGTTACTGATAACATCAATGCTTTGCATTTTGGAAGGGACATTCCCTTACTACAGAAAGCAAAGCAGATAATACTCTTGCCTATAGGAAGGGTGTTTTATATTGGCCTTTAATAAATGATTAATAATGTTTTATCATGCAAAATATGGCGTATGATAGGAGTCTCAGAAATGTTGCATTGTTAAGCTATGTGCAGATATATTTTTATAGTGAGTTGCTGTATGCTTACTGGATAGAAGGTGTCGTTGACTGCACAACCAGGTCCTGTTGGTACAATAAGAAAGGAAGAAAGATAGTGACATATGTGTATAAATTTTAAGAAGCAGAAGTATGTGAAAATCTACTAATTTGATTTACAGATAAAAAAACACAGCTAATTTGCATCTTTCTCCTATATGGCTTTTTTGTTCAACAACTTTCTAAAATATAGCTCAGAATAACACATGAAGACGGTACATGGTACTTACTGCATTCAAAGGAAGGACAGCATTTTCCAGGCTGTGTTGTAATTATTTGCTGTCCCATTAAGCATTTGTGTGTGACCTCRGGGCAGCGGCTAGTGTTGCAGTCTGTGTAATGTAACAGAACATAGAAAATGAAATCAGAAATTTTAAATGAAGGTGATTTTCTTTTGCACGAGCAAGAGCTTCTTAAGTTTTGCTTTTGGGCAGATATAGTAGTGCAGATGAAAATGTAAACAGGCTCATCTAGTGACTATCTCAATATATTTGCCAAGCCATTTTTGAAATGAATGAGTTTTTCTGTAACCTTTGGAAAACTAAGTATTGCCTGAGAAGAATAGAGTGGTGATTGCTGGAAAGAGGAATTTCCAAAGAGAAATTAGAACTAACTGGAAAATCTGATGTCTCTCAAATGTTTAGGAACACTCTTGAGAAATTTTTAAAAGTTAAAGAGATTTTTTTAAAGGCAAGATAAACTTTTGATAATGGTGTTTTTTTTCATGGAAAAATAAGATGTTTTGAATACTTTGCGTTTATTTTTTTAGGTGATGGCATTAAAGTTTTTTTTTTTTTTTTTCTTTCCAAAAGTTAAACTACAGGAAATTTTTAGTTACTCTTCTGTGTCTAACTGTGTAAAATCTATTAGTCTTTTAAGTTGTTCTCTTCAGGCATCTAGTAGATATTCTACAAGAAGGCTCTAGGAAGTGGGATGGGAAAAAAAAGCTTTATGAGATCAATTAAAACTATAAAAACCTGAGAAATTATTGCTTAAGTTCCCCRTAATGAATACAAGATATTCATCATGATAAAGAACTCAAACTGTACTTACAGCACTCAGTCCTGGTACAGCATGGATCATCTGGTATCTGTATCTGAACAGGCATATAACCTGGATCATCACAATACACTGGTTTTATCAGAGGACATTTGTGTCTTGTACAATGCACTTTAAGAGTATGTTTGTCACAGACACATTCCTGGCAATCCTTCATCCATTTTTCTCCTGGCTGTATGAAAAATGAAAAAAAGAAGAAAGAAATTATAAATAAATTCAAAATAAAATCAATCTTTTTAAATATTTACTTATTCATGGATATAGTGATACCTGATTGCATCAATGTTTTCATATTTCTAATACTTCTAGATTTTGTAAGAAAACCTTAGACCAAAACTATTCAGGGGAAGATTCTGGGGGTCACTAGAAGTTCTGAATATGTCCATGTATCTATCAATGTTTATTTATTTACGGAGATAATATGAGGGATAGAAAGGGTGTAAAGGAGAAGTGACTGAGTTTTGCATGTATTTTTATATATGACGTAATCATAGCACACACTCATCTGCACATTAGATTACAAAGAGAAGTTTGTGTAATTTTTGTGCAATTGAGAACCTAAGAATGCAGCTTGTCAGCATTTTCAGCAACAAACTCTGCTACTCATCTGTCTGTTTGTTTCTACTAACTTTAGCTGGTCAAAATTATGTAAATGAAAGAAGCAGATATACCAAGTTTCCACTACTAACAGCTGTTCTCTCTCTCTCTCTCTCTCTCTCTCTCTCTCTTTTTAAATATGAGATGATGGTTATTGAAAGACTATCCCATCACTTGCCATTTAATGTCTCAGGAAGTAACATGTGATTTCAGCTATCAAACTCACAATTATTTTTAAGACTTAAGGGGAACAAGCATATGAAATTTTCTCAAACTTAAGCAAAACTTTGTTCTTGAGAAGCACCGAATGTCCTCTTTCTTCCCCTGTCTGTACTTGATATATCACATTGATTGTCATACTCACCCTTTTGGATATTCCACTTGGTTCCTTACAAACTGAAAAAGATAAAAGAATAGAGATTTATATTACTGAAAAACTACCCTAATGGAGTAAACCTGTTCAGTTTCTRAAACAGATACCATGAAGATACATCTAACAAGAAACTGAATATGCAAAGTAATCCTTTGGAAATGAAGGACAGAATTTCTCAATCTTGCTATGTCTGGCATAAATAAGAAAGGTGGGAAGGAGGGAGTATTGATCATTATTCAATTTTTAGATGGGGAGACTAAAGGAGCTTAAATAAACTGGACTAATTTGCCTATGATTTGACCATGTAAAAATCTGAGTAAAAATCAGAGTAAAACCGGAGTAAAAATCAGTAGAACTCCACTGACTCCCAGTCCAGATTTCTATTTATTCCTCAAAGTAAACACAGAGTACTCACCACAATCGAGGACACAGATACTGCTGTCTTCACTGATGAAACTCTGTCCTTCAGGGCAGAAACATCCTTCAGTTACACCATAGCCACTGTGCTCTACAGAGCTAGAGTGGGAGGAATGCATATATTTGAGTACAATGTTTTTGCTGTAAAGCAGGAGAGAGTGTTGAAGGTCACAATGTCATATACAAGGGAGACACTTTTTGAAATACAACAGGAAGTGTAGATTCATAGAGCTGATCAATGAGATATTTAAAACTTGAATAATTTATACAAATTCATGAAATATGCTTCACTATGGAAGTTTTTAGTAACTAAATTTTCTAAGGATAGTGAGTGAGTACATAGAAAAGAAGACAAAAAGTAGCAGTTGTAATTTTTTTGGTCTTTTCATACCTTCGGTCACAGGTAGCAGGATTAATGGGCCCGCATGCCTTGTATATTGTGTTTGGTGGACAGTTGTATGCTGTAAGGGAAAAGATGGAAATAGATCAGAAATTGGTATCAGATACCTTTTTGTAGCAAATATTCTTAGGTGCCTTTGTGATCTGGGGCTTCTGTTGGTAAAGATGTCTGTGTGTATTTTTCTGGTAAAATGCCATAGTCAAGTGTTAGATGCTAGGTGTCTTTACTGAAAAAAAACCCTAATTAATAGTGCTTCATGCATACATTTTTGAGTTCTGCAGTACTTACGGCATATAAAGTTGGTCTTTTCTCTCCAGTCAATGCAGATACCTCTAGCAGCACACTCCGTAGCATACATCTCCAAACTGGAACACTGTATGGAGTCATTGGGTATGCGACAAGCATCAAAAACACACCCTTTGAAAAATGATTCTGGTGGTATCACATCATGGCATGGTTCGAAAACTCTTGAGACAGAAAAGAAACCACAACCTTTTCATGTAAACCAGTCATTACATAAAATTAGATCTTTTCAGACAACATGTTCCTAGTTAAAGGCATATTGTTCTGTTCTTCAAGAAGGAATGCATTACAGGAAATAGAATTAACTCTAAGAATGGCCACTAATCTGGGAGATAGATTCAGAGTATGAGAGGTTAGGAAATTTGAAGCCCTCAGAACTGTTTTGAGCATATTTTTCTAAAGAGGCTAAGGGTCATAATGTTTGTGTATGTGTAAAGAACTCTTCATCTGCCTGACASCAGAAGTTTGTTGAGGAAGGCAATTGCATTAGGTAGAGGAAAAAGGGATGCTAGAAGTGCTCAAGAGGTGGAAATATCTAATAGCTCATAAGTTATTAGACACTACAGCAAGTATGTGGGAGAGGCTTTTATAAATGACCCAGCTAAATAACAAGCTTTGATTATAGTTCACACTGATGTAAGATATAGGTACGTAGGAAACAGGCCTTTGTTAGTGCTAGTGCAGCTGTATGTTTTATACAAAATGCACAAATATTGAAAACTACTTTTGGTGTTAGTCTGGTTGGTAAGCAGGCTCTTTATTGTTTGTACTAAAGGTCCAGTTCAAATTTAAAGTTCAGTTCTTACTTAAGTTAGCTAACTTAGTAGTTATACTAGTGGAAATAGTCTAGAAAGCAGGGAGGGAGAAAGATAACATAAATCTATGCAATTGAAACCCAGGGAGTATGAATTCTTGTTCTTGTTGTGTGCCTGATTTGCTGAATTCTCTTCTCCTTGCTCAGGTATCTTTGGAAATGCAAGTCCTTAAAGAAGAACAGTTTCTTTTGCAGAGGCCTTTAGCTACCTATATCCTGTCATTGAGCTGATAATTTCAGATATGATCACATGATAGGGCTAYAGTTCTTACTCATTTCATAAGATACTGAGAAAGTTTTCTCTAGGTAAGGAAGAGCAAATTGATTCAGTTTTTGACTTACTTGCTCATGATAAGCTTGCAAAGAGATGTATTACAGTGAGGCAATGGTGGAGGTGTAGTTACAATTGATGGTGGTACCCTAGGGCATGATGGGTTGTTACCAACGTTCCAGTGATGAGCCATTTGGGGACAGGAGGAAATGATCTTGCCACTTGGCAAGCGGCATTCATCTGATTTGTTATTTGAACATGTTCCTGGAAGATATCAGAGAGGAGCAAGGTAAGATGCATAAGCCACATCTGAGGTGCACAATACATGCCCAATTTAGAAGGGATTTGCACATGAAATGGATCAGATGCCCTGCTTCACAGAGAATGCTTTCCCTGCATTTATATGAATTTAATTCAGTCTGGAGGAAAAAAGACCAAAACAGCCAGCCCCAAAACCAAAAAAAATAGATGGTCTTAATATTAAGCTATTGATCTTAAAGTAAGTTTAAGACCAAAACTGTCCTCAATTCCGTTTTACTACTGCTTGAAAAATTTCTGTCTATGGTGGGCCTGCATAAACAAAATGAATGAGAATAACCATGGGAGGTTAGAGAAAGAATCAGTAGCATATCTATCTTACCACACTGTCCTTCAGTGTTGTTGCCAAATTTGCTGAAGGGGAGCTTCACTGAGAAAATCAGCCCACTAAAGGTGATGGTTGCACCAATCTCTGGTATTTCAACAATCATATTGATGCCAAGCATTGAAATAGAAATGCCATCTTTTTTGAAGCCTGGTTGGACAATCTTTTTATTGAAGTAAATCTGAATCAAAAAAATAAGAAATAAACTTCAGAATAAGAGCTGCTTCTATCTGACTGTTTTAAATAATGTATTTACTAATCTTCATAATTATGCATAAGTCACTGCTGTGTACCATATTCAATGACAACTTTCATTGCAATAACAGCATATACTGCATTCATTTCCAGCTTGCATGGCTATATTGTTCCAGAACAATAGGAATAATAATAATAAAATAAAAACAGTAATGAAGTGGCCTCTATATGCCATGTTTGGGAAGACTGTGTGCTGTTGCACATCATTCTAAACCTAAGTATTTTATTGATAACATCATTTTGTTTGATGTAAACTTTTCCACATAGAAATGAGTGGTAGTTTTCTTTTAATTGAAAAAAATGTTCCTAACATTATTATATAATAACTTTGAAATTCCTACAAAATTATATGAATTATAAGATGAAGTCAAATGTGCCTGGTGCTGTTTTTACTTAGCTATCGTCTTTATTCTTTAATCTAAGCTCTTCCATTTGCAGTCCATCTTACATTAGCTAATGAAGGTGGCATATTTGCTTAATAACTTTTTGTTGGGAGTTATTCTCCAACATTCTTCTCATTGAACTGGGATGATTTTCTCTAGCAGGGAGTCCCTGGACTAACTGTTTCTGCATGGCTTTCTGGCTGGAGTGAATAGAGGTTGGTGTGGCTCTGTAAGGGCAGAGTGCAAGTTGACAAATGTATCCTCTCACCTATAGGAGTTTTCTGACCAACTAACTAATTCCCCAGGATAACAGTGGCAGCATAACTGACTTCTGATTTTCACCAGCCACCAACACTGATTTAGGATCATGAGGGCAAAGGGACACTTCCATTCTGTCATTTTCTTAGCTGTACCTCCCTTCCTGGCAGGCAACTGGAAAGGGAGTCATGCCATGGCTCTGTTTGGTGTCTGAAGTTCCCATACAGAAGAAGGAATCCCTAGTCAGTCAACCAGTATGGGATACATACAGTCTTCACCATCAGAAAAGAAGTATGCTTATCATCTGTTACTGTGTTTCTTCATAATGTGTTTACTTAAACAAGTGAACACACAATGTATTAATTTTCACGAAAGATTAATCTTGAAGCAATAGTGCAAACATTCTTTCTGTCTTCTCTCTCTGTCAGCTGTATTAGTATGTTTCCTCCTGTTATTTAGATATATGTATGCATGAACATAATAGATTCATATTTGTACAGTGCTGTTTCTGATGTTTCTGACATTCATTTCTAGAAATGGGTGTACTATTTTTCTCCTAGTGATGCGTCTGTCTTAKTCAGTTCTGGGATATGATATTCTAACAGGCTGTATTACAGATGAGAATCAGTAAGGCCAATGGACCTTGTTTCTTTTTTGGAAAAATAAACTTAGAGAAATAAAAAAGTATATATTTTACCACATTCTTCATCACACCATTCATTAGTTCACGAGTCAGCACCACTTCTGAAGATTTGTAGAAAATAATAATCGATTTAGGACAGGAAAGTCCATCTTTTGAATCACAGTAATAATTGTCAATGTAAACACGGAAGTTGTCATATTTAGGTACAATCTGTTTCACCAGGACATAAGTGCAGTTTTGAAGGAAAGTGTAGTAGATTCCATCAAAAGTAATATAATGAGGATCACCCCATCCACTGCACACACCTGATGGAGAGAAAGTATTCAGAAGATTGATATTAAAATTAAAGTAGAAGAAAGAATTTAGAAACTTAAGAATGTACTACAATTTCTAGAGCAATCCAGAGAAAAAAAAAATCCCCTTGTAGTCTGTGCAAAGTTTCGCTTGATTCCTAAAATTTAATTCTTTAATTTACTGATGCTTACATTGACATTCATAGCGGTAACAGCAGCCATTTTCATCAGGGACCAGTATTGGTGGATATCTGTTGGCACAGGTGATTTCCTTTACAGGTGGGCATTGTGTTTGAATTACTTTTTCTTTGTTRTCTCCCTCACAGAGGAGTTCTGTGCAGTTGGATAATTTCATTCTTTGGCAAGGCTGCAAAATGAACAAAAATTGCTGTCACAGGACTTTGCAAACAGGTATGAAATTTATCCATATTTTTAATCAAGTAGTATATAATGTTTCCAGTGATAGTGGTATTGGAAAGGAATATATGTTTCTTCTCTTGAGCTTGTGGTATTAATGATTTGTAATGTTGATTACAGGCATTTATATTTCTGAGGGTGACAGGGATGATCCAAAACTGTTACTTGCTTTCCTGATCTGGAACAAAGGCTACAATGTACATCTCCACTGCTCCACTGACAGTACAAAATTAACAGTATTCTACACAATTAAAAAGGTGGGTTATGCTGAAAAGGAGTGGTAGCATTAGTTGCAGCTATTGCTTCTGCATAAGGAATTCTCCTGAGTTGAGGGTTTTGAGGCAGGTTTTAGGTTGAGAAAATAAATGCCCTTTGCCCTGGCTTTTCCTCACCATCAGCACAGATCATTCCCCACCACCACCGAAAAAAAAAGATAACATATGCAAAAATGTATGTCATTTATGCAATAGAGTGCTTTGAAGCCTGAATGTTTTACTAAAAACAAAATCACTAGAAAATGTTATTGCTGTTCTCTTTGTTAGTTTGGAAAAAATTCTATTGAGAAGGCATATAAAAATTGTACATAATTATGCAGGCATGGGAATGTGAATTATCCATCACTAAAACCTTATTTTGGAATTTCAGACATATAAATGTAAAGAACGAAAACTGTTTCTTCTCGGGGTCAACATATAACATATTTTAACTCAAAAGTTCTAAAACAACTCAGAAATTACATACCTGTAAAGGAGGGTGAGTACTAGAATAACAACCTGTGGTATATGTTCCACAAGAGGTAGTAGAAGGAACTAACGTAGTTGTGGTAGATATTTCGGGGGAAGTAGTGGTAAAAGGAGTAGTAAAAATACATGGTCCTGTGAATCGTTCAACTGAACATGTTTGACTACAGATAGCGTAAAAGCTACATCCGTCACTGTCTGTTCTGTTGTAAATCACTTCACCTAAAAAAAAGCAAAAAAAGGAAAAAAAGAACAAGAGAGAAAAATAAAGAAAAGCAAGGCTATAAAAATTCCCATTCAAATGTCATGAATATATTAAAATAAAATCTAAGAAAATTCTGATGAATACTGAAAAAAGAGCGCAAAACAAAGAGAAAAATAGATAAATAAAGAACTGTAAACGTACCAGGTGAAAAAATGGAATTTCCAATTTTACAGAAACATGATGTCCATGGGCTGGTGGTGGGGGTGGTGGTGGTGGGGCTGGTGGTGGGCGTGATGGTGGTGGTAGAGCAGAGCGGGTTTGGCGTGCAGCAGAGGACGCGGATCTTGTAGTTCAGGCACATCTTAAATTT
>NW_028186796.1:62891-64960 GCF_003343005.1 Rhea americana | reverse complement strand
CCGGCCCGGCCCGGCCCGGGGGTCCCAGCGGCGGCTGCCGCCTGCCCGCAGGATGATCACGGACGTGCAGCTCGCCATCTTCGCCAACATGCTGGGCGTGTCGCTCTTCCTCCTGGTCGTGCTCTACCACTACGTGGCCGTCAACAACCCCAAGAAGCAGGAGTGAGGAGGCCCCGCAGGTGAGACCGGCTCCGGCCTCGACCCGGCGCCTGGGCCCGGCCCGGCCCCGGGCGCCGCTCACCGCCGTCCCTCCCGCAGGGCCCCGCAGCTGCGCCACGCTGGCCGAGACGGAGCGGGGCCTGGGGCCCGGGCGACCGCCCGGAGCGCCGGCGGGCCACCCCGGCTCCGCGCTGAAGTGGGACGGCACGCTTCTTCCAAACAAACTTTAATAGAAATGCAGTACAAGACAAAACCCTATTCCGTAAAAATATCTTCAGCGCACCGACGACGGCTCCACAGCGCTGGGCCGGCGGGAGCTGCCCGGGCCGGGCCTGCCTCCCGGGCCAGCACCCTCGGCCCCACGGGAYGGGGCTCCTAGCTCCGGCAGGGAACGGCCGTGCGCTGGGAGCTCTGGGCTCTCGGGGCACGGCCCCTGCTCTGAGCCGCGATGAGCCCGGGGSCCTCCCCGGCAGCCGGGGTGGGGAGGGTGCGGGCGCAGGCAGAGCCGGCACGTGCGGCCCTGGGGCTGGGAGCCGCCTTGGGAAGGGGCGGCGCAGCGCGTGCCAGCAGCTTGGGTCCGCGCCGAGCGGCCCCGGAGGGCGACGCGTGTCCGAGCCGGGCCCCGGCAGCTGCGTGGTCGGGCGCTGGGTGCTGCAGGGCCCAGGAGAGACTGAAAGGGGCAAGAGGCAGAGCAGGTCTGCGCCCCCCCTTCCCCCCGGGCACCAGCGCGGGCCCGGGCTCTGCACCAAGCTGCAGCTTTGGGCTGAGGGGCGGCCGGAGCGGCTGCCTGACGCAGGTGCGCGGGCCCCGGCGCGGGGCGGGCGCCGCTGGTCAGGCCTCAGCGCAGAAGGACAGGAGCTGGCGGTAGGAGCTGAGCGAGGAGGAGTCTGCGCTGGGGCCCGCTGGACGCTGCAACACAGGAGAGCGGGGTGAAGCGCGCCGCTGGGGCTGCCCTGCCCCAGGGAGGGCCGGGCCGGGCCGGGCCGGGCGGGTCCCGCAGAGCAGCAGCCCTGCCGGCCCCGCGGGCTCAGGGCAGAGCAGGGCTGCGGGCCCCGCGCCCTGGCAGTGCCCTGGGCAGTACCTTGGGGTGCAGGCGCTTGCTCTCGCAGAGGAAGAGTTGCCCCGCTGTCTGCAGCCCTGCGCCAGGGGCTGGAGCCTCCTGGCAGAGCCCTGCAGCGACACAGACCCAGGTCGGCAGCCAGCGAGGCATGGCAGCCCCAGGGCCGAGCGCCGCGCCGGCGGGCGCTCAGCCCCRTAGCAGAGCCTCGGGGCCGGGCTGGGGCGGCCCCGGTCCCTACCTGGCGGAGGCTGTGCAGCCCGGGGCGCGCCGGAGCTCTGCTTCCAGGCCGGGCGGGCTGCGGCGCTGTCGGAGTGCAGCCCTGTCGGGCTCTGGCCGGCCGCTGCCCCCTTCCTCCGCACGGGGATCCTACTGGGGCGAGGGGGGAGCCCCCCGGGGCTGCGGGGAACCAGGCAGCACCCCTGAGAGACGGGCCGCTGGGAGCGGAGCGGGGCCGGGGGTGCCTCTGCCCAGAGCCCTCGTGCAGCACCAGCTCCCCTCGGCGGGGGCGGCCGACCAGGGGTCTGGGCTGCCCCCCGCTTGCGGCCTGCGCCTGCACCCACCTGGGCTGCTCCRGGCCCCTCCTGGCGCTCAGCTTCTTCGGTAGCACCTGTGCGGAGAGAGGGGAGGGTCGGGGCCCCGCCACGGAGAGCGTCCGAGCTGCCTGGGACGAATCCGTGTGGGGCTCTGGGCAGTGCCCGGAGCGGGGGGCCGCCGAGCCCGGGGCTCCGGGAGCGCCCGAGCAGGATCCCGGGAGCCCGGCGTCTTCCCAGGCCAGACCCGGGGCTGTGGCCTCAGCGCCCGGCCGGGCCCGCGGTGCCCGGAGCCACGCGCTCGCCGCGGCACCTCCCCG
>NW_028186796.1:38373-62795 GCF_003343005.1 Rhea americana | reverse complement strand
CCCGCGCCGCCTGCTCGCCCGCGGGCAGGGTCCCTGTGCGACAAAGGAGACGGAGCTCAGCCGGCGCCGGGCAAGGGGGGCTCGGCCCCACGGCGCAGCCGGCCCCAGCCGTGGCCCCCGCCAAGGGCGGCGGGGGCCAACGGGGTCCGCAAAGAACCAGCCGGACGCCAACTTTGGGACCACGTTTATTGTCGTCGCCGGCAGCGGCGCGAGCGGGCCCAGCCTGGCCTCCCACTGCCACCGCGCCGGGCGGGGACGGGCCAGCCCGCGTTTCGCGGCCCTCTTCCTCTCCTCGGCGGGCCGCGAGCGGGGCGCCGGCTCCTCTCTCCCTCTGCAGGCTCCGGAGGCGGGTTCAGGCTCGCCGGGAAGGACGAGGTGCCCTGTCCGGGCCGCCGAGGCTGCCGAGAGCGCTCCTCTCCCCCGCGGGCCTGGGACGCCGGCGATCCCGGAGAACGGCGGTGGCGGGATGCGGGTGCRGGCAGCACCCGGCTCCAGAGGCCACGGCTCCGCCAGCGGCAGGAAGACCCAGTCCTGAGCGAGGGCTCCCCAGTCCGCAGGTAGCTCGGGGCTGGTTCAGCAGGATCCTCTGGGGACTCGGAGAGGGGCAGGGAGGAACCGCAGAGCCGCGTCCCCGCTGGCAGGGCCTCGGGGCGCAGCAGAGCCTCCGCGCTGGCCGGGGAGGTGGGCTCCAGCCCCGAGCGCMGCTCCCCGAGCAGCGCTGGCGCGCGGGGGAGAGCGGGGCGAGGCAGCGGCCGAGCCGCGGGACAGCTCCAGGCTCCCCGGGGTGGGCGCGAGTCCCTCTCGCCACGCGTGTGCGGGGACGGGCTGYGCGACGACGCGGACAGAGCAGCCTGCCGGGAGGCCCCGCGGCTCCTCTGCCCCACGGCTGCAGCTGCAAGGCGACGGCCGCCCGCAGAGCCCAGCCCTGCCACCGGGACCGGGACCAACCCGGCCCGTGCCACCGGGCCGCTCCAGCCCGGAGACTGCCCGGGGTGGCTGCAAGCACCGTCCCGGTGCAGGGACAGGGACGAAGCTCCTCTGGTCCCCTCTCACCCCACAGCTCTTCCTGTTCCCTTGCGCCCCTCTCACGCCAGGAGCAGGGCGCCGCGAGCCTGGCAGCAGGCGTACCCGGCCCCACTCGCAGGCCKCACCGCGCGCGCTCGGCGGCCCCGCTCCCGCCAGCCGGCTCGGCCCGTCGGAGCAGAACGGGAGCCGCRTGTAACGGAGCCCAGGGCTGGGCACAGAACCACGCAGGGCGGGCAGAGAACGGGGCTGGACCCCGAGCACTGCAGCCAGGCCCCCGGACCGCGCGGCACAGCCCACCCGTGCCGGCTTGCGTCCCTGCAGCAACTCCCAGCGCGGTGGGGCACGGTGCCCCGGGGCACGCTGCCTCTGCCAGCACCGCGCACGCCAGCCCAGCTCGGCCCTGCCGCTGCCGCCGCTCCCGGGCCAGAAGCCCGGCGCAGGCAGRCTGGGGTGAAGCAGAGTGGGGACCCTGCTGCTTCACAGCCTGGTTGAGCAAACTTGCCGTCGCTGCGTGGAGAGGACGGGGGGCTGGACGGGATACAGACCTGGCCTGAGGGAGGCTGGGAGGGAGCAGGGGCCAACGCGGGGAGGCGGCTGTGACCGCGACAGGCTCCTGGCACAGGGAGGGAGAGGAGGCAGGTGGATGCTGCTGGCTGCTGCTCGCAGCAGGCTCGGGTGCTGCTGGTGCTGCTTGTCCAGGACTCGCGGCTCTAAGGGGAGGGAAGGAGTTAGAAAAAGGCAATTCAGAAAGGTCGTGGCGGCACTCGGACCATCCCCCCGCCACCCGTCGCCGCCGCCGGGACCCCATTCCCGAGGCAGGATGCTGCGCGGTGACCGCTACGCCCTTCCTGCCAGCACAGCCCTGCCCCGGGGGCCGCAGGCTTCCTCCCAGCTGCGCCGCCGGCAGCACGTGCTGCGCCGGCCCCGCRCCCCGCGCTGCGAGCGCGCAGGGGCAGCCAGGCCCCGGCACAGCCCGGGCGGCACAAGGAGGGGACGGCGGCAGAGGTGCCCGCGTGCTGGCAGTGCCCGGCCGAGCCCCGGGAGCAGGTTGAGCCGTTCAGCTCCAGGCAGGAGCAACGACTCCGGCAGCCGCAACGGCCTGCAGCGGCCGCCGAGGGCCTGGCGCCTCCTGAGCAGCGCGGGCGGCACCGCGTCCTGCCGGGCGCCCCGGGGCAGACGCACGCCCGGGACTCTCCGGGACGCGGCGCGGCGGAGCTGCGCTGGCCGAGCGGGCTGGCGCTGAACGCGCTGCAGCAGCCAGGCAGCGAGCCCCCTTGCCCGCGTCCTGCGCCCTCCGGGGGCCACGGCACGSCTGCTTTTCCTTTCCTTGCTGGGGAACTGCCTTAGCGCCTCTGCAGCGCCGAGCGCACCAGCAGCACGTGAATGCAAAACAGTTACACAGGCCAAAGCTCGAGCGCAAGAGGAGCCGCGTTAGCAGCCGCTGAAACACTGCGGGGAGGAACGTAACAGCTAACTGCACTGCTCAGCACGGGAACGGAGGACCCAGCGGAAACGGACGGCTGCGCCGAAGAGAAGCAAGCACAAGACGCTGGGCTGGGACAGTACTGTGGCTAAAGACCGAGCTTTCAGACTGCTAAATTTCAGCAGCAGTGACGGAGAAGATAGGCAGGGCAGACAGGGCCGCTAATGAGGGCACGCACAGGGAAACGGAAACAACTGCATCCAGGCAGAAACAAAGCGGGAGCYCCAGGTACCCACCTCACTGCCCTCGTCCCCAGAGGCGGCAGGCGCGTCCTCGGCGGCAGCGGCGGGTGTGCCCGGATGGCCCGCACACAGCGAGCTCTAAAACAAGTGCAAGAGAGCAGGCTGCGTTTGCCCCGGTCACAAGCCTAATCCTGTCCCTGTAATCAGTTTTAGAAGAAGCAGCCAAAGATATGGAGATAAACGGAAGGCAGATAAAAAGCAGGTCGTGCCGGGCTGACCTGAGAGTGCCGAGGAGGGAAATGACTTTCTAATCGCAGGGAATGTGCCAACAAGCGTCACGCAGGACCCATCAAAGCGCTGGGCTGCCGCCTCCCGGGAGGCGGTGGACGTGTCTGGAGAGAACAGACAGCGGACGGATGTCATTTACCTTGAYGTTAGCCAAATTTTCCCCACGGTCTCCCCCAGCATCCTCGTAGCYGCACGGGAGAGGGACGGACTGGACGGGCTGCTGGGCTGAACAGACGGGGGTCCACAGCTCGAGGCGCGACGGGTAGCTGGCTTTCCTCAAGGGTCGATACCGGGGCCAACGCTGCTCAGCGCCTGCCTCAACAGGCTGGACGATGGGCTGGATTGCACCTCCAGCGCATTCACAGGCGGCACCAAATTGGGGGAAGTAATCGATGCACGGAAGGGCAGCGTTGCCATTCAGGAGGAGCTCGACAGGCTGCAGAAACGGGCTAAGAGAAACCTCCTGCGGCTCAGGGGCGAAGGCCAGAACAACCCCACGCAACACGGCACGCTGGGCAGCACCTCCGCAGAAGAAGGCCTGGGGGCCCCGGCGGACAGCAAGTCGAACACAAGCCAGCAGCGTGTCCGGCAGCGTTGAAGGTGTCGGACGTGAACAGGTCCCCCAAGCACCAGTACGCTACCGCAACTGCCTMATAAGCACATTTTGCAGCCAAGGTGATGGTGTTCAGGAGCTAACCCCACATGCACGAAAAAGATCAATAAACAGGCAGCCAACAAGAGGGAAGTGGAACGAGCAGTGTGTCAGCAAGGGTGCCGCAAGGAAACACGAGCACAGATATCCGTGAGGCACCAGAAGAGCTGAGGAATGCAAGAAACAGGAAACGACTGCCAGGTCATTCCAGCTGAAGGAAGACAGAGCCTCGGAAGATAAGGCCTGGGACCGTCCTTGGCATGCCCAAATAGGGCTGGCCAGGAACCCAGMAGGAAGAAACTGGCTTGCCTGATACACGGACAACATCTGGGTCCCCCGAAGAATCAACAACACATAAAAAGCCTGAGCAAGCATCGAACAACGGCCACAGCAGGGAGACCCTGCGGGCAGGAGCGAAACTCCGGCGGGTTAAGGTGTGTGGAAGCACTTCTCTGGATTACTGTGAACGAATGGCACCTCGGACTTGTCTTTACTAAAACCAACCGACCTAAATTTAAGAAGTATAACTGGGTTGATGGTGCAATCAGGAACTCCAGCCAGCAAAGGGCAGCCGCAGCCTAAGCCACGTTAACGAGAGCGTCGGTCCGATAGAGAGACCGCCCCTGCTCACGGGAGCGCGCAGGGAGCGCCAGGCCCGGCCGGGCTCCCCGGGGCTCGGCACATGAGCACGGCTCAGCAAGCCCCAGGGAGGGCAGTTAAGATGAGGACGGGGCTGGAGCACAGGAGGCCCGAGGAGAAGCCAAAGAGCCCGTGGGAAAACAAGCCCTACAGCAGCACTGCCGAGGCAGCAGGCACGGGGTTTACCCGAGTCCTTCCGCGCCAACGCGGAGACCCGGCTTTTACCTCCCCTGGCTCCCCTGCCAGGCGCTGCTCCTCGCACSTTCCAGATGCGAGAAGCAACGAGCCCTAGCAGGGCCCAACTGCTCTGCCGACCACAGCCGACCAGCGAATCCCCTGCCGCATTTGCGGGGACACCAGCCCCCACCGCAGACGGGGCTCACGAGCTGGCACAGAGGCGGCTCCCGGGAGCCCTGCAAGCGAGCGCAGTGCGGCGGCGAGACAGGGGCCAGAGGGCTGGCAGACATGGTTCAGGCAGGCAGGGAAGAAGAGGGGCCACAGCACAGAGCGCCGAGAGCCCAAAGCCCTTCCCAGCGGGCGAGGCGGGCACGCGAGCCCCAGGGCACGCGCCCCCGCAGCACCCAAGGCTCGATGCCGCGGCAGGAGCACGCCAGAGGCTGCGGCTGGCACCTCCAGCCCTGCAGAGCRCAGGGGAAGCAAGTGGGGAGAGGGGCTCACTCCGACCGTTCTGAGCCCACGCGCTGCCCAGGCCCAGGCCGCGGGCTGCGGAGGACCTGCTCGGTGCTGCTCGGACAGCRCCAGGGGACAGCCGTCCTGCCGGGACGGAGGGAGAACAGCCCCGCGTCCTGCACGAGCACGGCCAGCCGGACAGCGGGGCACCGTCCCGTACCCCGACGCCTCGCCCGAGGCTGCACGCTCTGGCCCGCTCCACGCGAGCAGAGCTCTCGGCAGTACGCGAAGGGGACAAGATGGGACGTGACAGGGACGCAACGTCTTCACCCCACGGCATCCAGCCGCACTCTGGGCGCCCCAGCACCTTTCACGCTTGCCTGGCTGCASCGTGGGGTTTGCAGGTGCAGGAGGACGTGCGTGTTCCTACTGCCGCTTCCCCAGCCACCCGAGGAAGGAAGAATCGAGCACGGCATCTGGGAAGCACCAAGGGACGGCCAGCAGCGAGGGGTAACGACGTGGCRTTCACARGGCAAAGCTGTGGGGTCAGAGGCTYCTTAGGCCAAGCTTCACAGCAGCCCCCGAGCCTGTGCTGGTGCTGCCCACCCTCGGAGAGCAGCAGCACGGCTGCCCGAGAAGGCGGAGAGCGCTGGAGATAACTGTCCTACCAGGGCACTGCCAGCGCAGCGCCAGCAGCCYCCCCGAGCGGCAGGGCCAGCGTCTCACGGCGGGCACGGCCGACCGTGGGGCACGGTGCGGGCAAGCAGGCTGCTCTCGGGACCCAGCGCTCCCGCAGCCCAGTGCGGGGTGCTGCCGCCACCCTGAGCTGCGGCGACCCCGCTGCTTCCAGGCCTCCACGCTAACGCCGCCCTTCCCGCCCGGCGCGAGCGGCCTTTCCGGCAGCTGCCGGGACAGACCGGGCACGAGGGAGGCCAAGCTGCCACACGGGGCCGGGGCAGAGAACGCAGAGCCGCCGTCCTCGAGTCCTAAGAGCTGGAGCAGCTGGGAGCTCGGGGAGCGCGGCGAGGCCCCGCGCTGCGGCGAGGCCCCGCGCTGCCGGCCCCCGCAGTCATCCAGGCGGCATCCCGGCCACCTCGCCCAGCAGCCAACAAGCAGGACGCGAGCTGGGGAAGCGGAACCGACTCCTCCCTTCCAGCCCCGGGGAGRCCCGTCCTCGCTAACGCGCCCAACTGTCACAAAACGCCGCGATGACCTGTGCGAGGCGGCGAGGAACCAGGCTCTGCGCTCACCACACAACCTCAGGCCAGCGGACTGCTCCCGCTGGCTCAGGCGGACAAACGTGCAAGGCAGAAGGAACAGACGTTACAACGTGCCCATGAGAACATAAGCCTTTTATTTCCTCCCCACCATGTTCTCACGGCAGATGAGAAACAGTCACTACAAAGTGCRGGAAAGCAAACACGGAGGACGAAGCAATGGGTGAAACACAGGCAGCGCACAGGAAACAAGCCGACAGTGAGAAATTCAGCGATCGCTCTCAAGAGAACAGCGTCAGTACAGAGAGCCTTTACACAACAGCTTTGAGTCACACCCAGAGACACACAGGCAGCACCCTCCACTCGAAAGCGCCCTCTCCAGCGGCCGGTGGCAGGGGAGGTTCTTGCTCACGTGCCGCTGCTCTTTGGGCAATGAGATACTTCAGGCCACGATGATCGCTGGGGACTGGAGCCCCACAGCCGCGTGGAGCTCCCAGCCAAGCCCCAGTCTGGCGCATGCTGTGTCCTTAGCGGTGGGACCAGCCCACGGAGCAGCACGGGACACCAGCGCGCTCCCAACCAGCCAGCCGCCTACAGCAGCAGCAGAGCCCYGAGCAGCGCCGCTGCCCTGCCCAGCCTGCCAGCAGTGCCGAGCCCCTCGCGCAGCAGCGAGGAAGCCAGCACCTAAGGGGCACAGCTCGTACCTTGCCTTGCTCTGTCACCTCCCACAGCTGCTCAGTTTGGTCTCGGCACCTACCCCAGAACTGGCAGGATGCTGAAGGCAGGGGTGGTGAGCTGTGTCCTTTCCTCCAAGCCATGCAGGTGGCTTGGTGCAGTTTGGTGTTGTGAGTCAGGCCCCGTGGGCCTGTTCAAATCCCCCAGTTACTTATTACAGCTCTGCCAGCCAATTTGTGTCACCTATGACCACAGAGTCATGTGCCATGATCTACTGCTTCTCAGCAGGTGCCTGGGAAGGAAAAAGGCACTTTGGTAAAGCCCAGCAGAGGCCCCAGGATTGTTTTAAGAGTAGCAGAGGCTGAGGAAAACAGAGCAGAAGTTTTCCATGTTGACTTCTCTAGAAGCCACATCGCATCTGTCCCCCACGCAGTAATTCAGATAGGGACACCTGCATTACCAGCACAGAAAAGGACCATCTCACCAGGCAGCCCACAATGAACAGAGCTCCTACAGTCTCTAGTGCAACAGAGGCAGTGGACACGTTCTGTCCAGCCAGGGGCTGCAAAGCAGCTGGGCAGGAGCACAGCTTGGCCACTGCACTGACTGCAGAAGCGCAGCTGAAGGAGTCAAGTCTCGCTGTGCAGTGTCTGTCCTGACCCAGCCAAGGCCACTCCGCTTGAAACAGAGCGCTGAGCTCTGCACTGCATCCAGGACCCTTCTGAGGGGATGGGGCAGCAGTTCACACGCACTTCTTCCACGCAACACCACTTTTATTAAGTTAAAGCAAACAGTTACGCCGGCACAGAACTCTCCTCAGGGCTGTGGCTTCACACAGCAGCTCAGGTACTGGATCAAGTGCACAAGAGGTTCCCAGCCCAGCTTACCTCTGACCGGTCCTGGGGCTCTAGTGCTGCCTTTCTGAGGGCCCTGGCTCGCAGGGGCTGGACCAGAGGGTCTGCTGCAGCTGAAGGTGAAACTYGGCGAGGGTTTGATCTGTGGCAAGTCCTGTTGGCTGCTGCTGCTCCCACTGGTGCCGTTGCTGAAGCTCCTCACGCGGGACAGGGCATTATCAGAGGTTGAGGTCGGGAGCCCACTGGAAAGGAATGAGAAACGGGAGCATCAGCTCAGCTCTGTGAGCTGTTGAGCCAACAGCTCCTCTGCTCTCCCCTGTTCCCTCTTAGCCAGCTGCTCCCTGCTGCTGCTCAGCAGGATRCCCCATCCCCAGCACAGGCACCGAGGTCAGCCTGCTGCTGCTGAGACGCAGATCTCTTTTAGACCCCCAGATTTCTGGACTCTCGTCCTGGAAGTTGGTAAGCAGCTCCATTTTTCAGGAYAGTAACAGAGCCAGTGTTACAACTGGCCATCTCTGAGTGACAGAAAGCCTGTGTCCTACAGTGGATATCTCTGTCCTGGTAACTTCAGTGCAGCAGCATTATTTTGGAAGTTTCTACTCCCTCRCTCCCAATCCCAAATCCACCTGGACTGGGCCACTGACTGGATTCAGGAGAGACGACGAAGAGGAGGAGGAGGAGGAGAGAAGGTTCTCTCTGTAGGCACAGAACTACTTCCCAGGTTACCGGGACTGATGAATAACAACCTTACACAAGWGCAGCTGTGTGCCCCGGTGGGATCCCTCTGCTGCCTGCTGATGACACAGCACTGAGGGGGAATCTACCTCTGCAGTCCACAAAGCAAACCCTGCAGGGACACAGCAGAGGCCCCCACAAAGTAGAAAAGCCAGCAAATAAATCTTGGCTTCATTCAGCTGCAGGGTGACTCACTTGGAGTACATTTATCACACCTAACTGATTTTATCCTGCAGCTCTTGAAAAATGAGCCCTGGAGTCTTTGGAGCCACGAGCACTTGACCTGACAGGCCCTTACGTGGAGCTCTTTGGAGGGGTCCTGGCACCTTTCTTCCGTGGACACCCAGCTGCACCCTTCATGCCGCGCACGTGCTTCAGCATCCAGGCTCGCAGGTTGCTAAGACAGCTGTGCTCAGACAGGACGATCCGCGGCCACGGATTGCACTCTGCCATGTCCAGGGCTGCTACAGCCAAGGCTCTCCCGACCTGCCAGAGCAAGAGGACGCACAGAAAACGTCTCAAACAAGAGCAGCAGCTGCTTAAGGACTTGATGCAGCAAAACACCCCCTGCCAGAGCTCATTTTATCTTGGTTACAGGTTCCAGTCAGGTGTKTCTACCAGAACAAGCATGTTCCCCTAGGAATTCTCTCTGGGCACATAGCATACGCACAGGACAAGGGTCAGTCAGAGGCAGATGGCCAAAGGGACTCACTATCTCTCATCACAGGCACTAGAAAAACAGGCGACCGCAYACTTGTCTGGGAGGGAACGCAGGGTGTCGAGGCAGGGGCAACATCAGGCTGCCCAAGAGGCAGGCGTCGGGGTCTGCGGCTCCAGCCGACAGGGCAAGCAAAGCTTTTTTCAGCTGGAGACTTAACAGCTTGGGCAGTCACCAAGTGTCCTCTGGGAGGGGACAGAAGTACGGAAAGCTCTTGCACGCTGACGCTTAGAAAGCTCCATCCCCCATACTCCTCTCCAAACCCACATCATTGACTGATACAAGATTTGTGCTGTTGTCACGGAGACATTTCCCATAAAAGGGCAGAAACAGAACAGAACTGGAAAATTTCTCCCTTGGCGCAGGGGCTGCCAGACTGAAGAGGCTGCCAGCGCTGCTCCGTCCCGGGCAGCACCGCTGGTGGCACGGCTCAGCCCAGTGCTGCGCCCGGGGCTCTGGCTACCCGCTCACCTGCTCAAACAGCTCCACGGTGTATTTGGAGGGGAAGGCAGGAGGAGGCGGAGGGCTCGCCCGTCCGTTGTCATGGCAGGCCACAGGGATGCTGTTCACTGAGCGCCCAGTGTTATAGTTGCATTCCAGGGTGTAGCTGTGAAACACAAGGGAAGCCCGCGTTAGCCCGCACGGACCCAAACCGCCCGAACCTTCGCGGTGCTCTGCCAGGGAGCACAGCACAGACGCATCTTGGAAAGCAGCTCCATGCAAGCGAAGCACAGGACGCCCTGCCTGAGACCACCTAACGTCCCTGCCAGCAGCCCTAAGAGGGGCAGGCTCTGAAGAGAGAGGATGCGACTCCTTCCACTGAGCTGCACCTCTTGCTCCGAGTCTGCTTTGCATGCACTGCCTTTTGTCATCTGCAGAGGTAAAAAAAGAATAAAAAAAGCCATTGAGCCATTGACCATGAGGTGGAAGCCAGAGGCATGCTGAAGGACAGGAGATGCGTATCGATGCGCAGGCATCTGTGACACAGGATCCAAGGACCCAGACTCCAAAATCAGTGCCAAAGAAAGGACGAGCCATTAGGGAGCTGGAAAGCAGAAAGAGGAGTGGCTGGGGACCTCGGAGCCTGGGGCTTCCGAAGAGCCGAAGTGCTGACTGCGATCAGACATGCAGCAAATCAACAATCGAGGCACCTACAGAAAGCTGCTAAGGACGCCTCAACTGATGACTTTCCAGGATGAAGCAACTACCCAAAGATGTTCTTCGGCCATCTTAAGAAGGTTTGTAGTCATCACTGGTGAGTTCCCACTAAGAACAGGATAAGAGATTCAGCAAACGACACAGGATAATAGGTGGCACATCATTCCCAAGGAGCAAAGCTTCCCACTGCAGTGACGAGAACACGCTGGACCGTTAGTTTTTCCGGCAATGGCACACTGGAACGATCGACGTGGCACAGTGCAGGAATTTAGGAGACTTCAGAGAAACGGGAAGAGYGCGGAAGAAGAGGTCAGAGCGACCCTCTCGCCCCTCCAGTTCCTGGGGAACCCGGGAGAGCAGCTGCTCGGGCTGACCTGTGGGTGTGCCACTGAGGCTCCGCGGGCATGGAGCACCGCGCGGAGGAGCGGGCTCTGCGCAGAGGCGGCCTGCGAGCTGCCGGCCGGCAGCCGAACGCCCGAGCCAGCCACCGAGGAGGGGCTGGAGGGGCAGGGGCTCCGGCTCACCGTGCAGCACGTGCACCGAGCCGAGGTGTTTACAACAACCCCCACGGCAAAGACGCGCGTTTGGATTGTTTGCAAACCCGTGCCAGGAGCGTGGTAACGAGCAAGGGGAATCGGGAACTCTTACCAAGGAAACCCGATACAACCAGCAAAGCCAAAACCTCGTGGGAAGACCAGCGTGATAGAGGGGCTGCACAGCTTAGCTATAGGAGGGATTCAGCTGGGGAGAAAAGCCTGCCACATAGACTACTGATGGGAGAAAAACTCGCCTTAATTTGTCAAGATATTATGGTATTTTTCTAGTATCCACGCTGCTGTAATTCTGCAATACCAGTAAAACTTTGTCACAGTAACATATTTTTACTTCTTCCTCTGCATTAGTTTCCCACAGCTGGGGAAAGTTGGATAAAATTGACTGAAAGAAAAAGATACACACAGAGAAGAAAGAAAGAAAAATCAGATTTTTTTTAAAGAATGTGAGAAAAAAAAAAAGAAAGAAAGAAAAGAAGAAAGAAAAGAAAAACTCCACAAGCAGCAATACATGGATGGTCAAAGCCCAAACTCGGACAGAAACACAGCAGTTAGAACCAGAAAAGCCACAAGAAAAGAAACTAGCACTGAACATAGAAAGTGCAGAGAACTGCAAAAGGATGCAAATATCAAATCTCATTAAAATGAGTTCATTCTGCTGCACACCCCCAACAGGACTAAGAGCAGCCCAGATCAGAATGACTAATAACTTCGTAACATCTGCAAACTTTGGAGAAGTAAAAGTGAAAGATGACTGTGAAGAACTGAGCTCTGAGCGATCCTGAGGGAATGGGGAATAACACAGCAGGGGAAGCCCAGGTTTGAGAACTGCAAAGTGATGCACACGAGCAGAAGCAATTCCAATTTCACATTAACAGTAATGAACCCTGAACTCACTACGATTGCTCAACAAGGTCACTGCATAGCAAGAAGTTCAGTGAAATGCGGTTCAATGTTCAACAGCTGTCTAAAAAAAACCAATCCCAGCTGAGCTACAGGAATTAGGAAAAACAACAGAACAAAATAGAAACCATCGCTATGAAACTACAGAAACTGCAGAAGTTCATGGCAAGCCTAAATCTTAACTCTCTTCCCCCATCTCCAAGACAACACAGAAGAAAGAAAAAGCAAATGCAAGAAAGTGATAGGAATAATCAGTTAAGCATAACACAGGAAGGCCTCCATTAGCAAAACAGTTAAACAGTCTGGGAGCTGACAGTCTAGGTAAGAAACAGTTGGGAGAGGAACAAGAAGTAGTCCATGAAAACCCTAAACGACACCCGGTGAACAGCAATGATCGTTCACAGTCCCCGGCTCGCATGGCCAGGGACATCAAACTTGGCAGGTAGAGAAAACGAGCAGCGGCTCCCGCTCGCCCTGTGGACCTCTGCCGCACGGTGCCRTGGGTGCTAGAAATCTGCCCGTGTTCCAAAGCACTAAGAAAAAAAATCATGAAAGAAATATTACTGCTTCTCTCCCTGGGCAAATCAGGGAGTCCTCCACATTTCTGYAGGGCGCTGAAGATATACCCATATTCAGAAGTTATGGGTCCTCAGTGGGCCACCCRGGGGTGAGGCACAGCTTGTTGGCTGGGGATGTCTCCTTCTCTGGAGATATTCAAAACCCACCTGGATGCGATCCCATCTAACATGCTCCAGGTGACCCTGCTTGAGCAGGGGGGATGGACTAGGTGTTCTCCAGCGGTTCCTGCCAACCTCAACCGTTCTGTGATTCTGTGTGATGATAMTTATTAGCAGCCTCAGCTTCTAATGTGAGCAGCGACTATGAAATCGTGGAGTTCAGGATCCTGAAGGGAGTGAGGAAGAAGAGCAGCCGAGTGCAGACCCTGGACTTCAGGAGAGCAGACTGCAGCTTATTCAGAGAACTGGCAGGGGGGATCCCACAGGAGGCAGCTCCGGAGGATAAGGCACTTAGAAAAGCTGGCAATCTTTTAAGGACAGCATTCCCCAAGTGCAAGAAGGGTCCATCGCAAGAGTCAGGAAGACAAGCAGAGATATCAGGAGATCGGCTTGGCTGAGCAGTGAAGTCATGACTGAGCTCCAGAGCAAAAAGCAGCACTGAGGAGAGGGAACTGAGGACAGGCTACAAAGGAAGAACTTAAAAACATTGTTTGGGCATGCAGGGATGGAGCTAGGAAAACTGAAGCCCAACTAGGGTCAAGGCTTGCMAGGGCTGCCAGAGGCAACAAGGGGAGCTTCTGCCTCTACGTTAGTAGCAGAAGACTGGACGAGGAAAACATGGGCCCGCTATGGCGTGAAACAGGTGATTTAGTGACAGCAGATGCAGACCAAGCAGAGGGACTCRGTGCTACCTTTGCCTCAGTCCTCATCAGCAAGGTCTCCCAGGCCTCTGTGGCCAGAGACAGGATTCAAGGAGGAGAACCACTGGCAGCAGGCAAATGTCCASCCAGGGAGACCTGAAAAACCACAGCCCGTATGAGTCCACGGGCCCTGGCAAGCTGCACCCAGGGGTACGAGATGTGGTCAAGATGTTTGTGAGACYGCTCTGTCACCTCTGGAAGGTCACAGACACCGGGGAGGCCACGATGCCAGGTGAAAGGCAAATGCTGCCCCCAGCATAGAAAAGGCCAGGGCCAGTCCCGGGAAAGCCAGGCCAGCCAGCCTCGTTGCATCCCAGGAGCAGCCCCAGAYTGCCCCTCCCAGGACACGTGTCCACGCTCAGGGAGGAGAAGGTGACTGGGAGCTGTCAGCACAGACCTGCCAAAGGTAAGTTGTGCCTGAACAGCACGATTGCCTTCTGCAGCAAAATGCCTAGATTTGTGGGCAATGGGACAGCAGTGGCTGCCATTTAGCTTGACTTTAGCACAGCTTTCAACTGTCTCTCACAGCATTCCTGTGCCCAAGCTGGGATGTTACAGTGCAGACGAGGGGCAACCAGAGAGGCGTAGCTGGTTGGTGGCTAGGCACAGAGTTGCAGATCCTGGGCCRTCTCTGCCTGGAGGCTGGTGAGAAGCAGTGAACTGCAGGGCTCTCCGGGTACCTTTCCTGGGCAGCATTTTTGCGGATGACCTGGAGGAAGTGGCAGCAGAACACTTGCTCATCTAGTTTGGGGATGAAACCATATTGGGAGGGGACATGGATGACACAGACATCCCACGGGACCTGGACAGGCTGGAGGAAAAGGCCAACAGGAACTTCACCAGGATAAACAAGAAGTCCTGCCCTGGAACGGACGAACTCCTGGCAGCGATAGGAGCTGGGGACGGACAGGCTGGGGAGCAGCGCTGCTGGAAGAGGCCTGGGGGTCTTGGCAGATGCACACTCGGTGCGCACCAGTGGTGTGCCCTGGCCACCGGCACCCTGGGCTGCACKAACAGGACCACAGCCAGGAGATGGAGGGAAGAGGTGCTCTCCCTTCACTCTGCACTCGCTAGACCACAGCTAAGTAATGCACCTGGTTCAGGACCCCCAGCCCCAGTACAGGAAAAACATTGATAAGTGTGTTATTTTAAGTGAAGAACTTGTGCTCCTTCCCATTATTTTGTTTAGGTATCTTACTAACAGATGGAAAATCCTGCTTAGTTACAGCAGCTAGCAGCAGCTGTACAGTTCACTTCTTTAGTTGGCAGATACACTAGCCAGCACATCTGAKTAGTACTAGTACTCATCAATGGACTGACGTGTCATTTGCTTTAGCAGGCAGTTATAAATTACCTCTTCCAACTTCACTTTCTTTTTTTTTTCTAAATTAGAAATTGTGATGAGGTGGGAACAAGAACAGGCACTGCAATGAAATAAAGAAAATAATGGTCAGCGTGGAACAGACTGGCTCACAGATGCAGCAACCAGCTTCACAAGAGGGAGAGAAGTCAAGACRTGTCCAAGCAATTGTATCTGCTGGAATAAATACTCTTGCCAGGCTGCTAGCAGCACAGCAGTTAGAGTGCCACTTTGTCTTGTACTACGGCCTACCACAAAGGCTTCCACGCTTTGTTTCGCTGTTTCCAACAACATGGCATGCTGTACCTGTTCCTCGCCTTCCTCCACAACAAACGCTTCTCTCTCCAGCAGGAAGCTGCAAACAATGGCAAGCACGGTTCTAAGGCAAAGAGGTTTTGTCAAACATTTTTCTTAGGAAAAAAAATGTCTCATGAGTACGTACAAACAAGCGCATATACGTAACAGATACCGGCAAAGTACATGTCTAAGCTGTGACCAGAAGAGACTGCTTGGCTGATCAAATGGATTGCAGCTGCCAAGAGATCTCCCCTTCCCTCCTACGCCTTCATATTTCTCTGACCACACAGAGAGAGCTTGTTAACCCAGAGATTCTTTCTCCCCACCCATTTTACATGCCCACACAGTACTGCATAGTATTCCCACCAAAAACAAGCACTCCTGACACGAGCAGATGGCACACCATGTTTCAGGAGTAAGCTATTTGATTAACCATGGGCTGTTCCCTGTCACCCATGGCAATCAAATAGCTGCAGAGCAAGCCGCCACAACAAGGCGATCCTGAAGAACTAGTGTATTTATTATTGTAGGTTAGTTTTAGCTGGATCAACATGCTCACCTGGGTCACCAAGTGACCACATGATTGCAGGATCTGATGCAGAGAAACAGCAAAATGCTCAACAACAGCTGAGAAGGGAGGAAAGGAAGAAGACAGGATCACCCTTTCAGCTGGCAGTCTGGTCCCATGTCAGCTTACACCAACAGGGAAATCACACTCTCTGAAAGCAGGACAAGTGATGCGGGGGGCTCTAGTGGGACTCCAGCGTTGCTACGAGGCCCAGTGCTATCTGCATACTTCCACAAATTCCTGGGGAATGGGAGATCTACTCAAGTAGCAGTATACACTTTTCTTACACGCTTCTCTTGGCACCTGCTACTAGCCACTGCTGGAGACAAAACAGACTAAGATGGGATGCTGGTCTGACTGGCACAGGTACTTCTATGCTCCCAGCAACCGTAACAGAGCAAAACAGACCAAGAATATCATCTGGCTRCTACAAATCAAAGGAATACCCTAATCTTTACACACCACAATCTTACCATATGACAGGTGGGCCACTGGGGAAGCCAGCCCATTACAACTAAGTAGGTTTTCATTAGAGCTAAATGTATGCGTATGGGAAAGAGGAGAATTCATTGTGGAAAGCAGTGAACAAGCAGCTCCACAAAAGCTAGGACAAAAAGGCAGAACAGCCCCTGGAGGGATATAAGAGAATAGAGGGTACAAGAGATAAAGGAGACAACTTGTGAGTCAGGTCAAAGCCAACAGGTCAAGAGTGCAGCAGTGCCATGCAAGGCTGGGTTACACTGCGCTTATAATACTTTTCTCGGCCTGTGTAGACCATGGACAAGTTTCAACCACACTGGACAGCCAAAGCGAGACATACCTACCATGACAGAACTGATTTAAACTTTCCTTAGCCTCCTGCAACCAGCAAGACCACCTCTTTCCAGGATGGATCAAGTCAGCTAGCACAGAGGTTAAGCAAGTGAGAGGAGTGCAGCACAGCTCTGAAGCAGAGGTCTGCCTACCTATGGATGATACCCAAGGCTTTGTAGACGGCCACTCGCCCGCTGCCCTCTTTCGACTGCCCATCTCGTTTGTCTTTGGCATACATGTTCTTCTCCGAGAAGTTACAGCCCGTGAAGTCAAAGTGAGGCGAGTTCAAGGAGATGAGTTTAGGGAACAGCATGTTTTCTACCTATGATGCACAGAGAAGACAACAAATGACTTTCTGTGGAGCCCTTGGCTGTTCATTTTGCTCTAACACTAGCAGCACCAAACTCCAGGACACATTGGGATGTTGGTGGAGGCTGGGCCCAGTCTACCCACTTCCAGCCTCTCTCAGACTCTAGCCCTACCTGGGGAACATCTCCTGCCCCTGCCTGCCCTCACGCCCCATCTCCAGCAGAGAGAGGCAGCCAGCTAGGTGGCCTTCTCACCAGACTGTTCTCAGAGGTAGCAAGAAAGGAGGAGRAGGAGCCCAGCAGTACAGCACTTCCCTACTCTCCTCATCCACTACGGGAAACAGGGGCAGCTCCCCCGCCCTCTGCACGCCAGTTCCAGATGGAAGTAGGCAAGGACYGCTGCAGCTGCCCCAGTCACAAGCCTGGGAGCGGAGAGGAAATCCCACTGAGCACCAGAGACTGGYAGGGCAGAATCACTTTTGAGGCACCCAGCCCAACATCCCCTTCTGGGACAATGTCCTGCCCCCGCCTGTGTGCCGGCCCCTGTCCTAACGCGGAGCCCAGTTTCTAGTGCAACTCTGAAACTTGCCATCCTCCTCTCCCAGCGGAGCAAGAGGCAGCATGCAGGACCCTGGAGAGGGGGAGGAACAGTGGAAAGATCCCAGAGCCCAGGATCCAGGTGCTCATAYGTTCTGCCCTCACCTGATCATTTTCATCATTGAAACTGTTGCCGTACATGAAGCAGCCACGCTTGGACGCATGCCCATGAAGATCTACGTAGTAGGCCAGCCCACTGTCCTGGGGCAGGATGGTTTCTGGGAGAGATGTTGATGGAGGCCTCTTGGCGTCCTCCTCACAGTGCTCCACGGTGTGGTTAGAAGGGAGAATCCAGACAGCTTGGTCCTTGTTCCCCAGCTCAGTGGCAGGTGCTCCTGAGGGCTGGGGGTCCTGAGAAGAGCTGAAGTAAGTGCTGGCTTTCCAGGTGCTGGACGAGTTACGGAGGTTATTGGCTTTCTCCAGCTCAGTCAGGGGTGTCTCCAACGACAGGGCACTGCTGCAAATGGAATGGTTGGAAGATTTTGTGCTTAGCGAGCTGGTGCTCAGTGGGGAGACATACGTCCTCCAGTCAGGAGAGCCTGGCAGAACACGRCTGTGAATGTGGTGGTAGAGGAGGACAGCTTTGGCCCCATATATTGCAGGGTGCAGCTCGGCATCGGGGTTAAGATACTGGCGGTTCAGGTTTACTCCACGGGAGTCCGTTCTGCAGAGGGAGAAAGCAGAGAAGTGAGGTCCTTTGCGCACTGCCCTCGTTCTGTAAAGGCAGACCTGACCTACGCTGTAATGGCAAAAGCTTTGGGCTCTACCCTGGARAGGCCTCCAGCTGCTGCAGGCTCTCAGCCTCGCTACCAGAGCGCCCTGCCCTGAAAGCGGCTCAGCTGCCCCTGTTCTACTGCAGGTCAGCAGAGTACGGTTCTTGCTCTCTGCTTCCAGCTGAGCCCCACGCAGCCTCGGGGTGCGGGTCCTGACAGCAGCCGCTCAGCTGTGCTCACAAAACAATTCCCTGGTGCGGTTCCACAACACCAGATGGGAGCTGCTGCAGTCCCACCGTCCACCTGAACCACAACTGCTACCTCTGCTGCCAGCCATGCAATCCCTAACTCTCATGCAAATGCTCCCCAAACTGATTTAACTTGCTAACCCAGCAGCAAAGACTTAATTGCTGTGTATCACGTTTGTTTGCTGCCAGTCACTAAGGGAGGGGTCCGACAAGTGCTAGTGYTGGGAGCAGAAGAGGGGTTGAGCGCTGCCAGCAGGGAAAGAGATGCTGGAGGAAGGCAGTCTGCTGTCAGCCTTGCTACCTCCCAACAGCAGGAGCTAGGGACCTTCCAGGCAACTCTCCCAGTTCTGGAGAAAGGCAGAGCATTGCAGTCTTGCGAGGGAAACMCTGCTGTATTGCTGACGCTTCATTTTATACAACACCCCTTCAGCAACAGGCCCAGCTCTCAGCAGTGGCAGCAGTTACAGCCCTGCTCCAGCCATCYCCCTCCCTGTCAGTTCTGGCACCCAAATTGTTGCCCCCACTGCCTCCTCACCATCCAAAAGGCCCAGCTCCCACCCTCTAAGTTCTTGCCACAAGGCAGTCCTCCTTCCCTCAGACCAACTCCACAGCTGCACTGCACCCCAGGCGACAGCCCGGTCTTGCCACCATCACACCCGGACTGACTCAGGCCAGAGCTCTCCCCCAACCACAGCCCAGCCTCCGACACCCACACCTCCAGGATTTGGATGGCAGGTTCATTTTGCAAGACTTCAGCAGGGCACTGGCACCTGAAGGACACAAGCCATTGCATTTTGCAAGCTTTCTGACCCAAGAATTGGGAAAAAGGACAACTCACCAAACCATCCATCTACAAACCCCCACCTCATAAACAGCCATGGGGAGGAAGACAGGGAGTCTGCTCCAAAGTAGCCTAAAACCTCTACCCTAGAGTAGCACTTGTCTCAGTGAGGCAGAGCACAGAGAGATCTCTCTCCCTCCTCTCCTCTGAAACTGGCTCAGCTCTGACGTGCCATGGACAGGAGAGCACGCAAAGTCCTCAAAGGCACACAGCAGCACTGCTTAYCCAAGCTGGGAAGCACCAGTTCTGGAGATCATCCACACAGGCAAGAACAGCCCTAAGCCCTTGTCAGAGATCCTGGGAGGCAACAAGGAATGATTTCTGCTCCCTGTGCATCTCAGCTCATTCTTCCAGTGAAATCAAATCTTGGAACTACTCTTTACAGACTCCAGAAGCAGCACAGCAGGCTCCAAACAGGGAGAAAAGAGCCCAGCCTGAACCCTGCCAAACCTGCAGTTGTGTCCAGGCTGTATCGTGGTGCTCATGGGGAGTTCCCCATTTGCTGTTGCCCCACGTTGCCTCTTAGCTACACCCTTACCTGCCACCCACTCCAGCAGGACACTCACCGATAGTGGCCTCGCACCACCCCATCTGGATTCAGCATTGGAATGAGCTTAAAGACAAACATCCGCCGCAGCATTTGGGCACGAGGGTCCTCCTCTCGCAGGATGAAATCCAGGAAGCCRTTGAAGACAAAGCTGGAAGGTGTTTCCCCAGGGTGGACTCTRCTGCTCAAGAAAAATACCTGGGGGCAAAGAGACACTGATGATGGCCAGCAGTTTCCTGCATCCCCCTGGAAATGCTGCAATAGCTCAGCACAGGGAAGAAATGCTTCCTAAGGTTCTACCCCTATACCATAGCAGGGCATCATGCCGCCCAGGATGGAGCTAAGGCCTCTATATGGATTATACACCTAGGCACCATGTGTTGCAGCACAACRGTCTTAGTGACTTCTTTGAACACTGCCTCTCTCCTAGTTCCTGCTTGGAATGAGGTTGGTTATTCTTGTGTGAAATTTGAGGTGCAAAAATCCCCACAGCTTGCTCTCAAGGAAACCAGAACGCATGTGAAGGAAAGGCAGAGCAGTAAAGGAGCGCCAGGGAAGAGCCTTGAGCAATCAGAGAACAAGCTTGACTGCAAAGGAGACATAAAACACCTCCTGGAAAGCTCTACCCAAGAGACTTGTATGCAGTCTCACAGTTGTCCATCCTGCCCTACAGACACCAGCAGCTGCTTTGTGTAACTGCTGACAGCACTGCTTGCCCTTCCTTTGCTGGCAGGACGTACCTGCCTTAGCAACCTCCAAATACTGGACTACTTCTATCAATTCCTTTATAGCTCCGTGTAGCAACAGTAATCAAATAGGACAAAAGAAAACTCCAAGGAACTGAAGTGCAATTTTTTGCCCTGAGAAACACACACGTGGTATTATCAGAAGACGTTTCATAGTGCTAAGATGATACGGATGCACTGGAGGCTCCTGGTATGTTACCGATTCCCCAAGCCRCAGTGCGACTATTCTGGGATTCTGTGAAACATCTCACCGATTTTTCCTGCTTCCGATACTTCACCCACTTTATAACTCCTACCCTTCAGGATACTACAACTTTCAAGTCAGAGAAGCAGCAGTAGTGGCAAGACCTGACACRCTAACCAACAGCGCAGCCAGGTCCCGACTCAGCCCCAAACGCAGCACAGCGACTCACCCGCTTTCCTGCGAAGCGGTGAGGTCGAGGAGTGGTGCTGTCCGGGAAGAGCTTGTCCAGCCTGGGCTCTCGCTTCTCCAGCATGCCGTGGCAGGAGGTGATGGTGAGCAAGTCCACCCGCAGCTTGTCCAAGGAGTGGCAGAGCAGCTCTCGATGGTAATAGACAGAGTCGAGGGGACTGCAGGGAAGGGAGAGAGAGAGAGGTCTTCCCGTTCAGCTGGCAACACAGGGGTCAGCCTTCTCCCCATGAGGGAGAAAGGGGAGGGGGCATCGCTGGGCAGCTCCCTTCCTAAGAGCGCTGCTACACCAAGGGCTGAGGGACACGGCCTAACGCTCACGCCCTGCGGGACGGCTGGAGGTCCCCCTCAGGAGCGAAGGGCTCCCGGTCTGGGCCGTGGGATGCTCCCCGCATCTACTGCCTTGAGGTTTGCCTCTAGCAGCTTTTCTAGGGCTGTGCCCCTGGCCCCTGTGGAGTGCTGCAGCCTCAGCTCAACTGCTACAGTGAAACCTTCTCCTGCTACCTGCAGGCATCTGCAGCTGAGCTAGTCACCGGGGGCTCCCCTCAGAGCTGGTGAAGAGAACGAGCACTCCTCAACAGCAGCTCACTAACAGGAAACAGTGCTGGCCCAGGCCTCGGGACCACGCTGCCTCCATTCTCCTCGGCTGAAGGGAAGCTCTGGGTGACTAGCTCCTACAGTCGGCCACTCTGTTGATGCCAGCAGTCATCAGTCAGACAAACCTCACCTTGGAGGCACAGGACAGGTCATACAGAGAAAAAAAGCCTCTTACTGACAAAAGGAACTGGCCTCCTTCAAGGACCCCCCACCACAACAGGGGAAGCAGAAGCACGCTCTCCTTTGAGACAGCCTGCAGAAGGCCAAAGCAAACATCCAGAAGCAGCAAGCTTTACCTAGGATTACTGACAGGCCTGAACACGTACAAGCCTCCCGGATACTCCTGCTGGAGGACTGGGTGTCAGCTTGACTCCAGGGCACGGGATATGATGAAGGCACAGAGGGCAGCACGATCAAGTTAGCAGCGTACAGACATCCCTCCAGCTCTCTGTGCTAACAGCTCCCCCTGAACGAGCAGCAGCTCCCACTACAAAAGGGGGGAGGGGGGTCACGGCCTCCCGCACCAGGGCTCTGCTGGGCCCATCCACCCTTGCTGCAGCCCCCTGGGATTTGGAGGCTTTTCCTCAATAGATGAGTCTGAGTCACAAGGATGAAGATATCACCATCAAATCCTTGCTGAGTGAATGCCACACTTTGAAATTCTCATAATTCTTCATAAAATGGCATTTTAAGGAATGAACATCTCACAATAAGCCATTACTCTCCTCACAACAGCAGCTGTAAAGGAAGGAAGTCACAGAAGAGAGGTGCCTCAAAGAAAATGTTCTGCAGCCAGGAAGGTAAAAGGAAACAAAATCTTGTCTTAAAGAGGTCTCAGATCTCTGAGAACTCCTCCTCTTTGAAAAAGGGAAGCARTTCTGTCACAGTCCCTCTTCAACCTCTGCTTCCTCACTTCCCAGAAGAACTGAAGTGAAAAAACAAACAAAAAAAACCCTACTCCTGTTGGGGTAGACTCAAATCTGACCCTGAATTGGGAACATCAGGGGGATCTAGCCCCGAGCTTTAAAGGACCCTCTAGCCATGTGCTGCCTATTCCTCTCTAGAAGTATGTTTTGGGGAGTCACAGAGCTCTGGGCAAATCACTGCAGCTGCTCATGCYAGAGCAGATCAAGCACCACAGAGCTAAGGGGAAAGGGCAGAAGTCACAGAAACCCCATCTCCACCTTCCAAACAGCTGCTGCCAGAGAGGCTGGACAATACTGTATTTCCAGAGATACGAGGAAAAACGAGGTCAGCAAGGAGGCAGGAAGAGAGCAACGGACGGTGCGCACCTGCTGGGAGACATGTACTTGCACTCCTCAAAGCGGCTGTCCAGCTGCGCCAGCATCTCCTGGCATTCCGTGTAGGAGAAAGGGTAACAGAAGGCAAAGTAGGTGGTGGCGCCGCGGCACTCCAGGAAGCGGTGCACGAAGGACAGCACAAACTGGGTCTCCACCATCTGGGACAGACACAAAGCAGAGGCTGAGCACCGAGCATGGCTGCTGGGAGCGGAGACAGCCAGAGGCCACGCAGAGCCGCCTCCAGGACAGGCGTCCTGCAGTTCGCCGCGCCCCTCATGCATCAGGTGTCAGCTAGTGTGTGCTCCCTCATCTCTAACCAGCGGCTGCGGGATAGAAAACAAAGCTATAATCCGTGCAGACTCCAGCCTGCATCTGCTTGTATCCCTGAAATGCTCAACTGTTCCGTAGAAACCTTCGATTTCCCTGTTCACCTAGCTGCACGGCCTTCCTGCAGCGCAGTTCTCGAGCCCCAGAGGAATGCAGAACGCCTCGCCGATGCCTAGCTCTTATGTAAAGCTCTCTGGGAAACCCAGCGGATTTGCTCTTGCCCTTAGGCTCACCTGCCAATACTTAAAGCCTGAAGAATAATCACTCCATTTTGGCTTGCTTAGCAAGGTTAATYGGTACCACAAAGCTCAGCTGTACGCTGTGTCGCTCCCTGGAGTTGGTATGGCCAAGCTGAGACCTTTTCTACTCCACGTTGAGGCAGGGGAGACTCTAGCTAGCCCCCGCTCAGCACCCTCACATGCTCTGGCAAGGAGCCGCAGCTGCACACACAGCAAAGACAACCCCAAGCAGCGGTGACCGATCTTCTGGCAAACCCAAAGCCAGACAGTGCCAAACTCCCTGCGGCAGCACGTGTGAGACCCAAACAGCTTAACGAGGCTGTTAACAGCTCACGGGACACCCTGCTGCTCTCTCGGTTCCTACTGACCTCCCTTTGCGGGGCTTTCAAACTACTGCTCTTCGGCCCGTGCTGTTTCCCTCGTTAGGGCACCGGTCACAGCACCACAGAGGGGCTGAGGTTGGCAGGGACCTCTGGAGTCACCTAGTCCAACCCCTGCTCAATCAGGGTCACCTAGAGCATGTTAGATGGGGTCACGTCCAGGTGGGGTTTGAGCATCTCCACGACCTCTCTGGGCAACCTGTCCGGAATCAGGTCATGCTGTRATCCAGCACGGAAAGCTGCTTAGGAGCCGCTCTGACGGCTGATGAAGAGGAAGGAAAACGACACGTGTGCGCACTTTGCCACCGGCAGCGGGGTCACCCGGCGGGATATCCCTGCGACTCGGCCGGAGAGCAGCAGCAGCAGCAGCCCCGGGGTCCCCCCCCCCGGGAAGCCGCCGCCGCCAAGGGCCTTCTCCAGGAGCTCCCTCCTCCTCCTCCTCCCCCCGGCAGGGCGCACCGGCTCCGAGCCCCCCCGCGCCGCGGGCCGCACCTCGAAGCTGGGCCGCTCGCGGACGCGCTCCCAGCGGGGCCGCCCGGGCACGGTGCGCACGAAGGGCGCCATGCCCTGCGAGTAGAGCCGGCTCTGCTTGTTCATGTTCAGCACGTGCAGCTTGATGAGCTTCCCCGGCGCGGCCCCCCGCACGCTGAAGTAGAACCAGGACCTGCCGGGGACGGGGACGGGGCGGGGGGCGGCACCGCGTCAGGCCGCGCGCGCCTGGCAGCCGCCGCGCTGCCGCCCCCGGGGCCGCCGCCGCTACCTGTTGCCGTTCTCATACTCGGTGTGCGCGCAGTCGGGCCGCGTCCACACGTTGAACTCGTAGTCGGCGGCGGGGAGGGCGGCGCCGCAGGCCGCGGGGCCGCCGCCGCCGCCCCCCTCGGGCGGCTCCACCTTCTCCACGTGCGCCAGGTTGCCCGAGTCGAAGCGGGAGCTGAAGAGAAGCCCGCCGCACCGGATCTCC
>NW_028186796.1:14414-38153 GCF_003343005.1 Rhea americana | reverse complement strand
GCTCGTTGGACGGCGCCTCGGCACCGCTCGTAGCCCCGCCCAAAGAGAGCGCCTCCCCCGGCGGCAAAAGGGAAGCGCCTGGAGGATGCGGGCATCGATCCCGCTACCTCTCGCATGCTAAGCGAGCGCTCTACCATTTGAGCTAATCCCCCGCCGCGGGGAGAAGGCCGCCGCCGCCGCACTTAGCGCCGCCCCGGGCGCCTCGCGGCGGCTCCGGCCAGCAGCGGGGAACTGCGCTGGTACCGAGCAGCTGGACCGGTACCGAGGGGTTGCTCCGGGACCAAGAGGTTGAACCAGCACCGAGTGGCTGGACCTGGTACTCCGGGAAGGGTCGGATGTACCGAGGGGTTGGACCAGTACTGAGAAGCTGGACCGGTACCGAGGCTTGGACCTGGTATCGAGTGGCTGGACCAGCACTAAGGAGTCATCTGGTATCRAGTGATTGGACTGGTACCAGGGGACTGGACTGGTGCCGAGGGTTGGACCAATACCAAGCAACTGGGCCAGGACTGTGGGACTCAGCTGGCACCGAAGGTTTGGACCCAGCCCAGAGGGAAAGGACCAGTACCGGTGCGCTGGATCGCCCCCAGACACCACCGCCAGCCGCCCCGTTTGGAGGGCCGAGGCGGCTCCAGAGCGAGCGASCCGGGGCGGCGAGGGCCAGGGCCGCCCCGGTGCCGGGGGCAGCCCACCGGGGAAGGAGCCTTTCCGAGTCGCAGTCCTGAACCGCCGGGGAGGGACCCAACACTCCCCCCCCGCAACACACAGCGGAGCACCGAGCGCAGACATCCAAAATCTCCCTTTATTTCTTTGGGAAGAGGCCTGTACAGTTTCGCTAGCGCCCTGGGCGTGCTGCTGGGGCCAGGAGAGCGGCCGGGCTCAGCCCGCGGCGTGCCGGACGCCCGGGGCGGCACCGCCGGGGCCCGAGCGCGGCAGCAGCGCGCAGGACGCAGCCGCGCGCCAGCGCCAACCAGCAGCCCCCATCCCCGGCGAGAAAGAGCCGGGGGCCGCTGGGGCACGGGCAGCAAAACAGGCCCCGGAGCAGCCCCCGTCCAGCCCCGCTCCTGCAATATGGCTTGTGTAGGTGCATCTGCACCCAGTCCCGCTGCCCCAGACGCTTTCTGGTGCCCCAACCCCGGGGGAGGAGGCTGGTGCAGGCAGCTCCCGCCCCGGCAGCCCGACGAAAGGCCCCGGAGCTCCAGGCGGCTCCCGCCGCGCGGGGCCCTCGAGCCCAGCAAAGCAGGCCGKTGAGCGAGCCCTGCCTCGCGGAGGGAGCCCCGGGCAGCGGGGAGGCAGAGCCCAGCACAGCCGGGCTGCCGAGCCCGGGCTCCTGCCCGCAGAGCTGCCGGAGCAGGACGGGCTGGAAGGGCTCCGCGTGGCGGCCGCGGCGCAGCTCGGCCCGCGCCCCTGCGGGGCACCGCTCCCTGCGGCCGACGCTGCCGCGGGGGCCAGGCCAGCTGCAACCCCGAGGCTGCCAGGCGCAAGCCACCTAAGGCAGCCCAAGGAAAGGCCCAGCKCATGCTCCAAGCAGGACAAGCTCTCGCTGCGGGGAAGGGAGGAGGAAGATGTTGCCCTCAGCCTTGGTGCACTGCTCCCCAGCATCCTGCTCCTGCACGGAGCCCCTCGGTGCAAACCACGGGGCGCAGAGCGGCTGGGCAGCTCAGTCTCCAGCAGGGTCTCCCACGGGCGACAGACCTTGCTCCTGCTCTTGTGCACTGAAACTCTTTGGCTGGCAGCATTTGCTCACGGGCCGCTTCTGAGCTAGACGAGCCCGTTGAGGAGCAGCACAGGCCAGAGCGCGCGGGGGAAGCGTGCAGCCCCCGCCTCACCACCCAGGCGGGCGCTCGGGCTGAGCTGGGGTGCTGCTGCTGACCTCTGCGGCCCAAACACACGTGCACAGCCAGCTGCTCTTGCCCAATTTCACAGCATTTTGAGAGCTGCAATGGCAGCCCCTGAGCTCGTAGGGGGTGGATGGGGAGGGGGGGAAGAGACCCAGGCTAGAGCTCTGCTGTAAACAACTGTGACACTGTAAACAATGTTTTTCAGGTACTGAAGTTGCTGCAAGTGGCACATACAGGGGCAGTAAGTGTTTTGTCTTTTGGAGCCTGTTCTTAACAGGAGGTACTGGAGAAACCCAGTAAGAGGCCTGGGAACATCCAGCCACAGAGGGCTGCAGGGACTGGTCAAGTCAATGTGCTTCTGACATATCTTCAATTAGGAACAAAAAGTACATGCACTGATTAAAAGGAAAATCAGTCCGGTTCATTTACCCAGGAYGCTAGCTCCCCAGCAGCTGCCTGAGCAGTGGATGGAGAAAGGGCAGAGTCTGTGCAAGCCTCGGGCAGGCTGATGAGATGTCCGGGTATCAACACCTGATTGTTTGATGTTTCAGGGCAGCAGGGCAGACCCACTTGCAGACAGCAAAGCACAGAACAGTAAGCAGATCACTTACCCCATTGAGACCTAGAGAGAGGAAAGTGGGACAGGAAAAGCCAAAGCTAATTCTCAGGGTGCATAAAACCCAGGCATGTTATCTTCCAGGTAAAAGCCTCCCCTGCGAGCCCTGAGTCCGGCCTSAAGTCCCTGTGTGCATCTCCTTTGTCACCTCTCTACCCCACAGCCAGTGCAAGCTGCACTGGAAACGCACAGCTGAGACACTCCTCCATCATCGGAACATCAGGAAAYGGCTTGACCATGTCCCCGCTTCTCCAGAAAGCAGATTAGTGTCCAGAAATCATAGCCAAAGCCCAGTTTTTGACAGCTATGGTTGTGTTTTGCAGATAAATCCAAGAGGAATAGGTAAAGCTTGTCAGRTGTTCTCTCATGCAGTCCCACGACACTTCTCCACTGGAAAAGCGAGGAGAACAGGTTATATGCATGGAATCCATGGGCTGTGGGGCAGGGCAGACAGACGGGCAGCAGCAGTGAACCCAGCTATGTTAGAAGCCCAGGACAGAGATGCGAGCTGCTGGAGCAKGCAGTGGCAAACTGCTGCAGGGAAACTCTGCCCAGAGGGTGCAGAGAGAGCAGGCATACCAGCAAGATTCCTGAGGCGCTTGCCCTCCAGCCTGGCTTAACCTAATTCTCATGCAGTATCAGCACAAGAGCAGGAGGCAGCAGTGCTGGAACTGCCCCAGCTCCTCCTCCACTTCCAGCAGCTCTTAGAGCAGAGGCTGTTGCACAGCCCATCTCCCAGGGCACAAGCGCATCTGTGTGCTCAGCATGGAGCCAAGCTAGAGCGAGCCCAGCTACCTGAATGGCAGCACATTTGCACAGGGCTGCTCTTAATGGGTGCCAGTAAAATAGTTAAGAAAGCTGACAAATAGCTAGTTAGACTCTTTCTCCCATATCATGCCGTTTCACTGAATCTGTGTGTGAACCCCAAACACTGCAGAGGTAGGTCCCAAATCACCTCTGAAACACCCTGCCTAGGAACATCAGCTCTGCCTTCATGGTCTGTGCCACCTCCTGCCCTCTCCCAGGAAGAAGCATGGAGCTGGTACTGCAACAAGGACAGCATAAGCTCAAAGCCACCATCTCTCTCCCAGCAGTAACAGGAAGGCTGAAGCACAGCTCTCAGAAGCTCACAGATCCGTATGTTCTCAGTCCCCAGCAGGAGTCAGAGACAAAGGAATGAAGAACGCATGGCATTTTATCAGGAGAAAAGCTCAAAGTATTTATGGAGGAAGCAGGTTCTGTGGCAGAGGCACCAATCTGTTCCCCACAATACATGCTTGGCTTTCATCAGGGTATGAGCTCTCTGCAGGACCTGAGGTCAATCACTTCAGCCATGTGGTGCCATGTTCTAATACCTCCTCTGCCAGAGCACTTGTTCAGAGGAGGGTAAAGGCCAGAAACTATCCCCTTAGCCAGCACAGGGAGAGTTCTCACTCCTGCAGCAAGGGAACCAACCCTCTCTGCTCCCTCCCAGTTAAGGGTCACAGCCGGGCCTTGGAGAACATCCCAGAAAGGATCAGAGCAGAACCGAAGTCTGCAGCATACAGAGCTCAAGAATGGCAGTGATGCTCACTTGCAGGAGTCCACACAGTGCTTCCATCCCCGCTCCAGTGCTGCAGCTACATATTCCAGCAGTGGCAGCAGGCAGCTCCTTATGAGGAAGAGTAACAGCTCTTTGACGCACTCCGCAAAGTGCAGCATGGAATCTGGGATCCGAGACTGGAGCTGCAGGTGAGGCAGGGAAAATAGGTTTAGACTTAACACTAACTTCATCTTCAAGAGATGCTTGAGGCATGTGCTTGATTTGGATACAGAATCACAGAATAGTTGAGACTGGCAGGGACCTCTAGAGATCATCTAGTTTAGTACCCTACTCAGGCAGGGTCAGCAGAGCAGGCTGCCCAGGCCTGCATCCAACCAGGTTTGGAATATCTCCAAGGATGGAGAGTCCACAACCTCTCTGTGCAACCTGTTCCAATATTCTACCACCTTCACAGGGACAAGCGTTTTCTTGTGTTCAGCCAGAATTTCTTGCACTTCAGTTTGTGCCTGTTGCCTCCTGTCCTGTCATTGGGCACTACTGAGAAGAGTTGGCCCCATTCTCTCCCCCGCCTCCAGCTCCCAACAGGTGTTCATGCTCCATTAAAATTTGAAACTGTAGTTTGAACCGAGGTAACCACAGGCTGAGGTAACCACAGGGATCRGGGAAATAAAAATATCAGAAAACTGCTATAGAGCTTCTTTCTCACCTAGTACCCTGGCCAGCACGGGTGAGCTCAAGGCCTCTTGTAAGGACAAGAGCAGCTACAGAGATACTGCCTTTCTCTCACCCAGCTTCTTGCTCTCCTGCCTGCAGTGTTGCCATCCAGCATGAAGCCTCAACACAGGTTCTTAAAACAGTCTCCTAAGCCCAAACACAAAGTGGTCATGCAGGCATTTGTCTTTCTCCTGGCAGCTGGAGACAGTGCATTATTCTTACCCATTCAATAAACCAGGGCAGGTTGTCTTTGATCCAAGATAACTGAGAAGMACATTTCTCAGAAAGATACAGAGCTGTCTCGCTGGTCTTTGCCCAAAGCAGCTTCAGATTTGGTTCCAACACGGTTACCACTTGGGAGTAATAAACAGGTACATTCCTCTCCAACCACCTGGAACACAGTAAAGGCTGGGGGCAGTGCCAGCTACCCTAACATTGACAGCAAAGCAACAGGAGTACACATATACCTTGAAACTGCTGTCACAAGCCAAGGATATGGGAAAACTCAAGAGCTGAGCTGAAAAACACTCCCAGAAATATGCAGGGAACACTTTTCAAGCAAAAATGACTCCCTACAGAAATCACTGTGTACTGCATTAACAACTTCTGACATGCTCAGACATAAATGCCTAACTACAAGTGTCACTGACCTGTATCCTTCAAGGGAGTAGTGGGAAACTTTATGCCAGGCTTGCTGTGAGATAGACAGGATGCCAGAAGAATGAAGTATGCGAGCAGAAGAGGAGGCTGGAAGAGAAAAGAGCAATTCCCCAAATAAACCTTTGGCTAGGTCTGTAGGCTTCAAGATCTGCTACACCCACAGCCAGGCCTTGGGGTTCTTGACAGCGTATCAACCCCCAAAAGGCTTCTCTCCATGGTCTTTTGGAGAGATGCCTCAGAACACACTCAGAGCGAGACAAGGTGGTATAGAAACTTCAATGCATGCAGGAAATCTGGGTTATGGTGGCCCCAGGGAAAACATTCCCGACAGTAAAAGGCAGAGCCTTGGAGGAACACTGTCCATACAACTTGTTGTCAGCTTCTCACCCAACATGACTTACATACCCCTCTCCAAAACACATGCAATTCAAATATGGATCTATAGAGGCACATTGTTTAAGAGGAAGTCAGCAGCACAAAGACTCAGGATGAAGGTAAGGGTGTGGAAGGACATCTCTCAAAGTCAGTCACGTATACTCAGGAAAACAGTGAAATTATTATCCTCCAAGGACATTTTATCACATCCCTTCTCTCACAAAGCCACAAGAAAGGCAGTGAAAGCCTTACCCTGGAAAGACCCTTGCGTCCGGACATCATGCATTAGGAAGCCAGCTGCAAAGACCAGGATTACAAGCAGCAGYCGAGACCATGGGAAGCCACGGCCCTTCATCTTGTGCAGCAGGTTCTTAGGGAACAAAAGTAACAGATTCTGTCACATRCAGTAGCTTCTGAGCTGCCTTCCAGAGGCCCAGGGAGGCTCTGGCAGCAATGGAAAACTTCTGAAAGATCATGTTGTTCACAGACGGAAGGATTAATTTTAGGCTCCTCTGCTTYGCCATTTTGGCCCTTATTTTTTCTCTTCTTCCAGCTCCTATCCCGTTTTGTATCCCCCTCTCCCCTCTTTAAACCTGAGCCTAGTGCCAGGCCCCTCCTCCTCCCTCCATTCTGTACAGCTGCACAACCCTTCTCACAGCATGCTGCCTTATTTGCAGGTGCTCTGCAGTGAAAACCCACATTATCTGCTGAGCAGCTGGGAGAATGGACAAGAGCCAGCACCATCTGTCCTAAGCACGTCCTGCAGACACACCCCGRGACTGCTACTGTATACTGCTGCATGCTGCTGCACTTGGGAACTGAGCAACCCTCACACATGCCAGCAAGAAGGAGAGAGACCAGCTGTAACCCCCAGCGCAGAGAAGAAATCCAAATGACAGCTCATACTAGGCACCACCCAGGCCAGCCCTGGGCTTCTCCCACGCAGGAGTTACCTTGCAAGCAGCATCACAGGCTGCTACATCCTGGTCCCTGTTTGGCCCTCTTGCAGCAAGTTCTTCATTAGTTACTTTGAACGAACGAACCGTTTCCTGCAGGGACTGTCGCACCTTGTGGAAATAAAGAATCTCATCACAGACAAAGCAGCGCAGCACCAAGAACCCAGCCCCAGCAGGACCACGTGCCCACAAAACCCCGTTACTGGCAGGGCTTGCAGGAGCTCAACAGGGTGGCTAGTCATCCTGTGACACGCCTGCAGATAAGCCTCCTCCCAGGCCACCCATCTAAGGTGCACTCCCCCCCATCATATTTCATATTCCTGCTGCTGCCCGCTCTGGACAACCACTTACATGCATCCACATGAAGAAGCACACACAGACAAGCCAATTTTGCATGCTCTGCCTCCTCCCAAGCACTGAGCTGTTGGTCAGGACACAGCAAAACAGCACAAGTGCTGGCCCAGCTCACTCACATGCCATGAGCAGCAGCCGCCAGGCAGAACCTGCCATTCCTTTCCTCCAGCAATTGCCCCTGTTCCCTCCCCCACACTTCAGTCCAGCAGAGACCCTTGTAAAGGAAAACTGAAAAATCCACCCTGTGCATGTGCTCTTTAATTACAAGTTTGTTTCTCACAAACCTCAGGGAAGCAGCATGACTTGACCAGGGCTGGTGGCACTCCATACAGGAGTGAAGGACATGGGAAAGCCAGGCAACACTGGCCACAGGGAAGCAGAGGGAGAAGAGCATGGAATGAGGCAGAATTACTCTGGGCTTTGCAGGACAGATCAGGTAGTGCAGATACTTTCAGAGTGCCTCAACAGCTGCAGATCAGACTGATCCAACAGGATAATGCTCCAGAGCAATAGCAATACTGGTATTCCTCTGGAGATGGCTGAACCAAGATGAGTGTTACTTCCCCCAGACATGAAAACGCCAAAGGCCTAATGGGAAACTGAATTTAGAMTATCCAAGTCTCAGCACAGCACTGCTAGGGAAAAGCGCTCTCCTCTTAGCTCAAGAAGCAAATAAAAGCTCTAAAAATGGCCACTTGTGTTGTCCATTTCCAGGATGGGACAAAGTGCTGCCTCTCAAGCCAGTATATACTGGCAGATGCATCTCCTGTGTTAGGGCACTCAGCTGACCTGCCTCCATGCTGCAGCAGCTATGGGCTGGGCACAGACAAATCCCATGTTGGTGCTGCCGTAAAAGGATCTCCAGGAGCCACACATACTTCATCTCCCTGCCCRACATAATTCCTCCTTCTCACAGTTCACTCCTACCTTCTTGCTGCCACTGTCCCAAGACTCCAGTAGATGGTTCAGAAGCAGACTGTGGGACAAAAGAAAATAAAGGGCTCAGTCAACATCTCTGAAACAATTTAACACTCCTGTATACTCCGAAAAGGTGCAAGTGGCCTGCCAGGAGACCAGTCCTGGGTCAAAAATCCAGCAAGGTGGGCAGGCACTGCTTCTGCTCTAAGTATCTCTCCTCCAGTATCCCCCACTTCATCCCTATGAGACTGGCAGCTCCAAGGAGCAACGAGGCTTCTCCATGTTGCTGGCTCCTATCATAAGCTAAATTCTCAAAATCCTAGGTACCACTTGCCTAGTGCAGAAATGCAGTAATCTTCCAGGGAAATCAGCCTGCAAGGAGCCAGGCTGTTTCTGAAGAGGGCCAGTGGCCACGCTGGCTACACCATGCAGCCTGCTTTCTGCTCAGCCACCTGCTCTCAGAGAAGGATACTGTATGAAATGCATTCAAGCAGCAGCATGGTCCAGTTCCAGGGAGCGTGCAGACAAGGTGAGAAGATGATCTGATGGTTATCCATCTACTGCCCCCAGCACACAGGCCCAGCTAGTCAGGCAATAGGTAGTTTCTGATTAGAAACACTCACCAGCTTCCTGAGACCACACTGGCGACAGGCAGACAGAGCAGGTGAAAGCTGTGCATCCTTGCACTTAAGAAACCAACTTGTCTAGCAGCCATGGGCCAAATTTAGACAAGAGAAAGCAGCTGCTTGTCTCCAACAGGTCAGCGGGGAACTTGCTCAGGACAATGGCAAACAGGATGCACATACCCACCTGGACTGAGAGAGGTGCTTGGTGTACAGCTGCCTCCAGACGCTGAAGCTCAGAGGGTCCACACTCAGGCACTGGCTCATGGAGTTCAGAAGCTGGAAAGGAGAGCACACTGTGCATAGCTTTCTAGCAGATCACCCACAGTCCTCTCCCTCAGGGACTCATGTCAACCAAGTTTGGCTCACAGGACATGACATGCCCAGGGCTGTGGGCTAGCATAGTAAAATACCGCCCAAACTTGCCAGTTTGGGATCTCCTCCCAGCCATATGTTAGGATACCAAATGCTCACAGGTCTGACACTTCCAGACCCTGAGTCCACACATCACCTCCGAAAACCTCCCTGCCTGGCTCGCCAGGCACAGCAGGTCCCACCGCAGAGTCTCAGAACAAAACTCAGCTTGCTCCACCACCGCTAATTGCGTGGGAGACACAGGCCATCCACCTCAGCCATCCGAGATGCAGCAAACCGACCTCTGCTCTGAACTGTCCCTAGCCCACTTCTCCCTGCCCCGACTGCCTGTTTAGAACTGCAGCAGCATTCATGCACTCAGCTCCACCAACGCAGCGGTCACCCAAAGCACAAAATCCCCAGYCAACGTCCTCCTTTGTTTCTTTGTCACAGGTGTCTCAAGCTTGAAAGAAGTACATGCATCAGCCTGTGACCTTTCAAGAAGGCCTTTTTCAAAACACTCTTCCCTTGGCATCTGCAGGGCAGCCAAACCCAACCCATCCTTCCTTATGGCCTCAGAGGCGAGTTAGGGTGCAGTTCCATGAGAAGGGATGAGCCCATTTAATGTTCGCTGCTACCAGAATAAAAGGTCCTACTCTCCTCCCTTACCAGGGCTCAACACTTGCTATCGTGCGCTCGTTATGGCACCTGTCCGACTCATCTGCCAGTTCAGCCTCCTAACACAAGACTGCTAAGCGTGCAAGAGAGATGGTCAGTCCTCTGCTGTGCTGGTGAGCTGAGACAGTTCACAGTACAGTCCCATGAAAGCCACAGCTGATGCAGCAGAGATAAATGGACCCCCAAGGAATTTTCTGTGTCATCCTCCCCTCGTGGCCGTTCAAGGGCAGGCACAGCCCTGAGCCAAGCGCAGAGGTGCTCACAGATACGGAGGGTCTCTGCGGCGCCAGCCCGGCTGCGTCGGAGGGAGGCAGCCATACGCCCTATCACCTGTCCTGGGGCTCACCTCTTTTTTCATGTCAGGTGGACAGCTTGGMGTAGCTCGGGAAAGGAAGGAAGGGAAGTAGGTGTGCAGCGTCGTCTCTGGTTTAGCGCCAAACGCCAGTACTTTCAGCCGGGGATACAGCTGCCGTAACTGCTCCTGCAGGCTGAGGAGACAACACATTAAGGCCCCTGAAATTGCAGGCAGCAGTTTCATTCGTGCCCTCTGCACAATTKCTTGGGAGGGGACTGGAACGCAAGGCAGAGCTCATGACAGGCAGAGCAGGCTGTCAAACTGCCTCAGAGCAGGCCACACTGGAACTAAGCATCAGGCTCCTTCCAGACTCCCACACCCTGACCCCTCTGCCTTCACCGTGAACTGTATGAGCAGATCCTACACAGATGAAGAAATCCCAGCCAGTTTTCCTGCAGAGCTCTCAGCCAGCTCAGCATCCCAGGAGGCAGCAGAGGAACTGCCCTTTTAGGGGGCAGCATCCAGCAAGAACCCCCTCTTGCAGAAGCACCTGCTTTCTTGCTGCACTAGGCCCACGGCAAAGAGAACGACCCTGCTTTAGCTAGGCATGCCGGCTGCCACCTGACTCCGCTCCCGCCACCGTCCTGCCAGCAGTCTCACTGACTTGTATCTAGTGTTACTAGAAAGGTCTGACATTCACAACACTGTAGTCATAATTGAATCCTCCCCCAAGCRCAGAATTTCGTAGCTCTGCACACATAAAGAGAGGACCAGAAAGCATTTTTCTTTTTTTTTGGTCTTCTACATACACTTCCCATCCTTTTTCTGCTTCTAGTTTACCAACAGCTCCAAGAACACATAAAGCACTTGCTGAATAATTCCAGGCCTAGTAAGGACACCTCATCTGAGAGCTCTCTCTCATGTTGCAGACACAAGCCTTCCAGCCTCTCCTTTTTCCATCCCTTTGGGCTTTCCTCCCTCACTGTTTCTTCCTGTCTCACCCTTTGCTCTGCACGCTCTTGGTCTCAAAATCTGTTGGAAGCTTCTCCAACTCCTGGTCTGATAGAGCTTCTACTCCTCCTCCGAGCTGGGGAATCCCRCTGCTGCTGCTGGCCTGGCAGAGGAGTACCGTGTTTTCCTTGACAGATACAACTGTACCAGACACCAAAGTCTTCTGCGAAAGAACATTCCCTCCCCTAATCATCTCAGATGCCAGCTGCAAGCGGGAGTGAGCAGCCTTTGGGAGCTCTTTAGCAGGATTAGATTAAGCTGCTACAAAGGTTTCTTTTTTGCTCTCACAGTGCATGTCTGAGGCACATTATTGACTCTGTGAAAAGTGTCCTGTCACCGTCTCAGCTGAGCCCACAGTCAAACAAATTAAGATACTAGTGTTCTCTCCACAGGTCTTAAGACAACTTTGCACACTAAAAAAAAGCATAAAAAAGCCTAAAAAGCATTCTTGCCAGCCATGCTTGCTTCTCCTCACAGTCCATTTCTTAACTTGTTTTAAACATAGGCTAAAAACAAAACGCATGTTTCAGCATCAAGCTCGAGTGCAGCACAGGCCTACCTGGGCGACAATGAGTTGTTGGGCATGAAGGCAAAGTCCAAGAGGGGGAAGAAGTCCTTGGGTCCAATCATACCAAACCCTTTGGTCAGATTTGGGTGCATCCTGCAAAACAGAAACAATTCCCGCAACTTAYGCCCGCTGTGCTGCTGGGCAGACAGTTAAAAGCGCTCCTGAAAACAGTCTACGATGCTGGAAACGGTTTCCCTTCCAGGGCCAGCACCTGCCCTCAAAAAGCAAGATTCTCCCACAAGTCAAAACAGTTTCAATTTAACTGAAAATACTGCTCAGATAAACACAGGTGGTTTCCAGGTACCAAAATTGTCTTCATTTGCTGCTATTTAAAGATATTTTGCATAAAATCAGCATGCACTTTGTTCCCTGGGCTTTAGAGTCAATAACACAGCTGTGGTAGGACTAACATTTCAGAGTCCACACCTCTTTCAGTCTTGGTTTCACCACAACAAGAGGCAGCTGGCTGTCCTGTATTTCAGGGCACACTTGCTGTGACAGAAGTCCCTTGTCAGYTTTGCAAAGGGCCCAACACGAAGTATGGGGTGTGGGAAACTATACTTATAAATGGTGTGGTGACGGAACCAGAAATCCACAACCACGAGTGCTTCGGCCACAGCCTAGAGGATRCCCAAGAGGAGGAAAGCAGCTACTCAGATCAGATCACAGCTATTCTGAAAGCTTCTTCACTCTGCTTTTCCAGGGGCCTGCAGAGCTCAGGTAACACCTCTGCCTTCTCTTTTATGCYTTCAGCTTTCTGCTTCCTCCATTTAACAAGCAGGGCGCACTCTCCCACCATGGGTTTACAGGCAGAATGCTCAGGTTCATGCATTCCTTTTTAGTGACAGGAAGGGAGGCGTTCATACTTGGGTTTAAAGCTAGACAAACAGGTATTAGGTACTCTATTTTTTTTCTGTGAGACTACAGATAACTAGAAGTCTGGCAGGCCTGTGACAGATGACAGCTAAATGAAACTTGATCAAAGAGAAGTGAAGCCTTTTCAACTGATAGAAAACTAATTAAATAAAAGTTCTCCCAGAACTAGCAGGCTCTGTTAAGTTTGGTTCAAAAAGCTTCYATGAAATCCTCTGATAAATATCAACCAAATGCAAATGCAGCATTTTTGGTTCCCAAACAGGGAGGAAAAAGAAAAAAAAGAAAGAAACCCACCACACTCAATCTCTAGGACTTCCCAGCTCTTCAGGAGATACCCCCCATCTCCACTTTTGTGGTATCTGCTACATCGCCATACCTAAACCCCTCCAGTAACAGTGCACTGTTTCTCCATCGGTTACCTATGCTGCGTGACCCACAACTTCCTTTGATCCTGGATGCTGGAGCTGCCACTATAACGTTCAGCTCCTTTATACAGTCTTGGAGGCTGCAGCACCAGACACAGCGGTAAGGCTCACCTGTGCCAAGACTGACAGAACCTGCTTTCCCCAATCTGCAGTCAAACACTACCTTGATCTTACTTTCAAGGGAAAATTCAACTATTTCAGCACAGCTGACACTCTGCCAGCATCTGACCCTGTGGCTGGAAACCTCAGTGCACTGGTTCAATCTAACAGTGCCACGCCGGCAACGGAAATGCCCCTGGAGCTCTGTCTAGGTGCCAGCCTTCTCTCTGGGATCCAAACCGCTGGAATGGATCGCTCCCAGACTAGTTGGGGCAAGCAAAGACATATCTGCACCCAGGAGAAGCCTGTTTCTTCAGTGCAACAAGACAGAACATACAAGTGGCATGGGTCCTATACCAAGGGACACGGTCAAGGATGCAAAGCCTTCGCACGTGTGGAGTGTTGAACTTGGTGCTTCCACAGCCACTTGATAACAAGTTGCAGCATTAAATCACTTCTGTCCCACTCTCCCAGCTACTGCAGGAGCCAAGCATGSCTGTTCTGAACTTCCAGCAGATGGACAACCCTCACAGCCATTTGACTCTCTCAGAAAGATCACAGGAGACAGCTGAGGATGGATTCTGCTCCTAATGTACTGCAGACTGTTGGCCTTCTCATTTTAGGAAAGGGATGAGCATCAGCAGAGAGAAAACCTCTGTAGAAAACCAATGTTTCACAGAAACATTTGAGAGCCACCAGCAACAAAGTCAAGATTAGACACTGTTAGTAGGCACTACTGGTCCTGTTTGGACACCCACTACAACAGGGAACTGGAAAATTTAAGACATAAGCTAACCTTTATTGCAAGTCTATGCATTGCAGATCTTCCAGTGCTGAGCCCCCGAAACCTTCTGGGAGTACACATACCAGCTTGCTCACGTTCTTCCATATATCTGCGTGCCCTCACTCAAGTTTTTTCCACACGCAGAATGCAGACACAGAGAACACCAACAATCTGGGCTTTACTCTTAACAAAGATACTCTGATAACACTGAACTGCAACTCACGTCAGCAGTCGGTCCAGGTAGGCAACAGCATACGGGGAGAGAGACTTGATTCCAAGCACTGGAAGCATAACACCGAGCCACACTGCAGAAGAGAGGAAGCTGTCAGACAGTACTAGGAGGAGCGTACCTCTGTGTACYAGGAAGCAGTGAGAGCTCCACTTCATAAACATGAACACTCCTCAGGTCCTCAAGCAGTGACTGAAATGTAGAGGAACACTCAAGTGCCAAAACTGCGTTTATATTTAAATCCAAAACAAACCCCCTACTCTATTTGTCCCTACTCAAAACATCTGGCAGGTAACCAGGCACGAAGATCCCTCAGAAATGGTTACAGCACAGCTGAGCAACCTCAGATGCTTTCAGAGGAACAGTAGTGCAAACAAGCTCCACATCTTGGCCAGGTCAAACAGCTCTTGCTGAGATTTAGTGATTCTCTACTGTCTCAGTAAGGTAAAGATGTTGTCTAGAGATTAGACAAATTAAGGTTAGTTTTTGTCTTTGTAGAAAATCCATTAGCACTTGGCAGGAGATCTGAACTTACTCTTTCTGTAAACAACATACTTGATACATCTCAAACTGCCATGAAACTAAGCCATTTCACACAGATGTCACCATTCTAAATGTTGACTTTTCAACATCTATAAATACAGGTCAATACAAATCATCCTCCCTTCTGCAATGGTAACTAATATTTAACATAAATGGCTAAGAACTGAAGGTAAAAACAAGGGCGGTTATAAGGACTAGATAATAAGAGCCACTAATGTCACATATCTTCTACYGCTATGCCAAGAAGCAAGCTTCCTAAATCCCAGCCTTTATCTCAAATGCTAGGGCACCAGTTATTTTGTTCTCAAAGAAGTACCTAACAAGTTGTATATGACAGTTTCAAAGACAACTTAATTTTGAAATGTCACCTGAGACCTGTCTGTACACATCTCCCCTAGGATCTCTGCCATGCACTGCATCAGCATCTGGCTTTTGTACTTTCAACAGTAGGATGACGTGGTTTTAGGCAGATCAAACACTCAACCAATAAAGTCAGAGGAAGTCAAGGTGCACACAAGTATGACTGAGACCTGCCCTTGCTACCTCCAATCATCAATYGTTTCCAAGCACAGGGAAGAGCACTGGCACAGGTTGCCCAGAGAGGTTGTGGAGTCTCCTTCTCTGGAGAYMTTCAAGGCCTGCCTGGATGCAACCCTGTCTACCATGCTCTARGTGACCGTGCTGAGTGGGGAGGTTGGACTAGATGATCTCCAGAAGTCCCTTCCAACCTTACTGATTCTATGAAATGGGAAACTGATTCTTCCGAGCACTACTCCCAGCCCATCAGCTCTGAAGCTCTCACCTTTCAGGCCTTCAGTGAGGTCTGTGAATCCAGCTTGTCCCAGAGCCCACAGGATCGTAAGGCATTTTGTTGGYCTGTTCTGGTGGGACCGTAACACCTCCAAGTACTGAGATGAAAACCAGAAGTTAATTCAAAAGAASTTCAGTTTGTCTCATCTCATTGTTTCAACCAATAAGAGACCCAGTGGTGTTCATCACCTCTACAGTAGCTCAAAGGGCTGCCACCAAAGGACTGAAGTGGCTCTACAAAGCTTTCAGCTTCAGCCAGGATTGCAAGGTGCAGCCTGTCAGAGCCCAGGGAGCCTCACAGAGGTGGAGCTTTGTGTGCTCTGTCACTGCTAAGGAAGGACATCTTAACAACCAGGAAAGCCCTCATAACATTGACCAGAAGTTGTGTTAGCCCACAGCATACTGAACTGAAAACTGCAATAGTCTGGAGAAGCAGAGTTTCTGACACCAAGTAGTGGTGGATAACATTAAAGTTGCATTAAACACATGCTCAGCTGCTTGCTTTGAAGGAGTGTGACACCAAGAACTTTCATTCTTGTCCCATCACTGCCTAGCAGCTGCATGCTGAGCTTCCTCCCTGCTCCCTGAGAATGCACAGCGCATGTGATGTGGAGAGGGAGCACAAGCTTTGAACATGATCAAAGGGTGAACACAGTAGAACGACAACATTAACAGTGGCTTCAACTTMTCTGGGGAGGAAAGGAGGCACTGATTCCTTTTGGATAGGCTACAAGCACATTAAAAGCATGAAATGTTTGTATGTAGGACAAGAACTTTTAATTAACTGAAACTGATTGTTCATGGCCTGACTATGAGACACGCGTGGCCATTCTGAACGTTCAGCAGGATCTTCGGGGAGGAAAGAGGARGAACACTGCCAGGTTTTACTACAACATCAAAAGTAGTCCACTCTCAGACTCAGTGAAAACAAATACATTCAGCTCACCTTGCCCAAGTTCATCGTTGCAATTTTAGGCCGGTCCAGCAGCACTGCCTGAATGCAGATCCTGTAACCGTGCAAAGACTCCCCTGAAACAYAGCACAAAAGGGGTATTCTCAAGCCCCAGCAGTTCATGGACATATTTTGAAACATCTCCCTTCGCTTTGGATGATCCCCTTTGCCTACAAGTCTGCCCTGCTCATTAGCTAGTGAACYCCAGACTCTAGTCTCACCAAAGAGGTTTGGGTTCTGCTCCCTCCATTTTCCTCCCTGTCCTACTCTCCATTCTCCTTCCAACCAGCCTCCTACTCAGGACATCACCACTGCAGGGCTCCCACCCCACAGAAACCCCACAGTCCCCCGAAACACTGCCAGCAGCTTCCTAAAGGAAAGGCCTCTGGCTCAGCTCCACTCCATAGAGGCTATTGGTCAACAGGTAAGCACAGTCACAGCCACAAGTCTGGGAACTTCCTAGGGCTAACTTCACCCTTGTTTGCATCCAAACGAACAAGGGTTAAGAGGACAGCAGTGGACTCCGAACCCCTCTCAACCCCTTCCTGCTACACTGCGTGCAGAGGGCAGCACAGCTTAGCTTCGAAAGTGGCTGCTACCACCTGAAGGGTCTGACCTGCTCTCCAGCATGCAGTTCTGATGCTTACATTACCCTGCTCTGGAACAGGTTCAATTTTTATGCCAAGTTAGCCAGCAGAATTGGTCTACCGTGCAGCCAGACAAACACGAGAACCAATGCAAGGAGAGCAGAGGCATGTGGTTGCAGGGCAAGGCTGCAGCAGTGGTCATATGTTGGCCATGGCCATAGCCTTAACTAAACCTTAAGGTGCTGCACTACACAGACTAAATCCTGATGGAGTGACCTCAGATGAAAGCAAAGGATCTTTTGGAATTAAACACGAGTGCAAGTCTCACAGCAAAGCAATTCCTCAGCTATTTGCTAAAACATTATTTTGTGCTATTCTTATCCTTCAGTTTTCATCAATCAGTTCTTTTTTGTGAGAGAAGCAAATTGCACCCACGGCCACAGATCTGCAATACACAGCACCCCAAAACAAAAATCCAAAGAGTTTCTATTTCCTTTCTAACAGCTGGGCTTTGTCTAGCTCTGCTATACAACACACCTCCTCACAATTGCACTTACAACTGTTCAGGAAGCCACACTGTAAACTGAATCAGGAATTTGACCCAGATTGAAAAATGTTTTTGCCACCCACAAGCAGTTGGGTTAGCACAACAGAAGGCAGGATTCGGCAGCCAGATGAAGGCAGTTCTGAAACAAGCATCGCACCAGACACCTTGTATCACGGAAACACGGCCTCAGGAGCCATCAGCAGCGCTGGGTTTTGAGAAACCAAGTCAGGAACAATCAAGGTGTTTAGCAAACCACGCAGTGTAGTGACACTTTGGGACTATGAGGACAGGCGGTAGCTGGATGCTACCCTTAAAGCAACCAGCAACTAACTGCTTAACAGTGGTGGTACTGAACATGATATTTTTGTATTTTGTATTTTACGCTCCGCTGAAAGAAATAGGCCATCACCCTCATTCAGGATGCTACTTCTGGCTGCCTGAAGAGCCAGGAAATGTGGTCAGGTGCACGTATATTCCATTCGCAAAGAGGGCAAGAAACACTCTCCCCTCTCCTGGTATGAAAGCTCACATTGGGAATCCTCAGTTCACAGGGAACACAGCAACGAATTAGCAGTTAAAGTTTCACAGGGTCAAAAGATCCCATTTCAAAAGCTGTAGCAAAACACGCACCAAAGTGACAGCCTTCAGCAAGGCGTTTTCCCCCACGTAATCTTCACTCTGYGACTCTCTCCCTGACAGAGTCGTACAGGGCTCCTGCCTCACATCCAGCCATGGCCTACTCTGGTTCTTTCAGGTCTGAGCACTCGGTCTGAAACCCAGCAGTCTGAGAAGCAATGTTTTTCATCGTATTGATAAGTCCCTCCGGCAGGAACAGCTCCTGCACAGAACAAGTTCCTCATTTCATGTTCTACGCAGAGGAATTTCGAAGAGCTTTTAAAAATCAAACTACAAGCAGTAAAAAATTCTTATAGCCACAAAATCTTCCTCCCACCAGACTCCCACATAAAATAACCTCTTGCACTTGCAGGGTCTAATATGCACTCTCTAATACCCTTATAYTTATGTTCACTGTGCTCTTACCTGGAGTTTTGTCCAACTCCTGTAGCATTGTATAAATACAGTGATCGAAGAAGAGCTCCAGCACACTGGAGGATCTTCCCAGCAGGGATTTGATGATATTCTTCAGCTCTTTGTTCACGAGACAGTAAGGATAATCTGAAGCCAACACAATAGTACAAAGGAATTCAGTGAGCACCAATTAACGAAACTATCAGCTGCAGCTACAATACTTGCCTAGCAGGTAAGAAACAGTCTGCAGAGAAGCGCTTAGCTTTCATACACCAAACGATCAACAAGCAACTTTCCTCAGTTTTTCTGCATTAGGTGTGTTTAATTTGGCAATAAATGATTGCTTTTTGTTAAATGTTAATACCACTGGATGTGCACAYGATTTGAAAAAATATTATGCTGTACTATCCACTGTCATCTCAGCAACAAGTGCTCTCAAAGRGTCCAACAGACAATGTATAAAAGCAAGAGTATCTCTTAAAGATGAGTGTGGATACTTGTGAAYAGCTTCCTGAATTTCAGAATACAAGTTACATATTCTCATGGAGAAGGCATGACTACGGAAAGGCTCTATTTTACTAACTCTATAAGCTGCAAGGCACTTCTATGGGCCTTTGCAAACAAAGAAAACCCAAATTACAGTGACATTGCTAAATAACCAAACTTTAAGTAAATTTGTAGAGTAAATAACACAGTAGTGTGCTCTATTCTCGAGTTACCTAAACATCTACTAAAGATGGTTTTTGCAGAAAAAAAAAGGTCTATAAAAAAAAAAGCAAAGAAAACTTCAAACATCTYAATTTGCAGGGAACATGCACAGACTGTGGGACAGGCTGGACCCGATTCATCTCCGATGTGGACAGAAGACTTYTCTCACATTCCAGTTACTGTTTTGGTCGTGTCCACTCCGATGCTTCTGAAAACTGTCCCTTAAGCAAGCTGTCCTTTAACCTTTACCCTTGAAAAATCTGCACAAAGTCAGTCTTGCAACAAGTGAGCCAAAATGATTCATGCAGCACCTAACTCCAACTCTTCCCTCTAGAACCAACATCTGCTTGGAGGGACAAAAGAACTAGAGCAGGAATAGGGCTGCTTCTCCTCTGGGTGCTGTGTCCTGAGCTGCCTCCCAGCTCCCGGCTTTTCCTTTGAGCTGGCTATCACGTGGCCAGGCAGGCTGGCTTGTTTTTAAGCACCGGACTGAGCTGTCTCTTCTGCACAGAAATAGCAGCTCTGTGTGCACCACAGCCTCCATCATTCCCACTGCAGGCATGAGAGGACTCATCCAAGGCTAAGTTACAGGTGCACTTTTGCCAGAACAGATACAGTTCACACATCTTTACAAAGCGTGAGGCTGCTGTTTTTTCCTCAAAGCTTCCCRTCACCCTCACGTTCTGGCTGGCAGAATGGTATGCTTTTCACCGAGTCGAGGGCAGCAGGAAGATAAAGCCCCTGSAGAGCTCAAGCCCTTCTCCCCCACGCCGCATTAGCTTCACAAAATTTATTACAGCACCACACACAAGTTGAGCACAGTAATTCATGTGAGAGTTTGCTGTGTTTTCCCCACCGCCAGCCCAGAATACTTAGGTGTTACAAGCCTGACAGCACAGCGTGTTAAACATCACTGACCATGAGTGTGCTGACTGAGCATGGGATCACTCTTAGGGGCCTGCAGCTTATAGTTGAGATAGCCAGCCAGGTCTTTAACCCAGACAGATGGGTTCTCGGGAAACATGTTCTGGCTTTTATCCAGCTCCTTCTGAAGATCTGCCAGATCAAGCTGTAAATGATATAAAAGCATTACATTATATAAATTCAAACTGAGGAGCTCAGAACTGATCAAAAAGCATGAAAAAAAAACCAAAATCAACTTCAGCTCATAAAGAACTATTGAGTAAAGACACAGACATCCCAGATTTTCACTCTGAGAACCTTGCTCTTCCCWTACAGAAAACACCAACTCCCTGGTGCCATACCTTTCAGCACCTCTTCCCTAATCCACCACGYTATTAATACAAACAGTAGCAGTTGTATTGAAACACTATTTAATTTTATACTYGAAACAGTTAAGTTTCCTCCAGATTAATACAGACTACTACTGAGGAACAAGAAAAAAAAAGTATGTAGAAAGTTGCTTTTACCCAGGACTGAAAATAAGGCTGTAGAAAGCCCCCCAAAACAACAGAAAAAAAATTAAAAGAAAGCTCTATCTTGCACTTTCATAGACATCAAAAATATACTCTTCTCATTGCTCAGATCCGCTCAGTCTGGCTTTGATGCATCTGGGAAGCAATGTTCATTGTTTTACATTCCACTCTCCTGCTGGCATTGCCAAACCAACTGGAGGAGTCACGCAGAGCCTGCTGTTCTTCATTTCTCTGTGCCATGTATTGAGYTTCACCTACAGATCAACTGGTTCAATGCCAAGCTACATAAGTGGCCAAGGAACACAAGTGGTGTCACCAAAGGCAGACTCTAGACGGGAGACAGCACAAGGCTGTATTTRGTGTAGACCTGCCCACCATTACACCCAGCTGTACACCCAGTTTGTATCTGCACTTCGGGGCAACTTTGCACCCAGAGTCCTAAAAGGAGAAAAAGGCCAATAGTGACAAGAGCAACTTAATTATCAACTCATGATCAGCAAACTATGAGTACGTACAGCACGTTCACATCCTGTCACCTTCCCTCTTCCGTGTTATTAGTCATGAAAGACGATAAGCATATGTACTTTTGAAGTCAAATTACCTGCAAGTTTGCAGGGCCAGATACCACATCTTAATTTCAAGGAGTTTAGAAGATACAATAGGCCTAACGGCTCTTCAAAGTTTTGCACAAAGTCTGAGACTTGTTTTCTGTAAGTAGTAAATTACAGTTCTAGCATATTACCAGATTTGAGTTGGTTATCCTCCCACTACCTTTTTATTTAAGCAAACATTCTGAAAGCAGGAACAGAAAAATAAATAGCTGCYACTACATCAAAAAAATGAAACCATCAGTGAAGCTGACGTGGTAAAAGTCACACAATAGCACTTGTCACTGCTGAGCTGTGCAAAGCAAAGCCATAGGGCAGTAATGCTTTCCAGCTCAAGGCCACTCTGACTGAAGGATGTTTTCCACGACACACAGAAATAACATATTCATTTCACRCTGATTCGCTTCTATAGGTTATAACTGCATGCATCTAATTGCGTCAACGTAATCCAAGCTGATACGAGAGCAAACATCTACCCCTTTTAGCAGGGAAGGGGATCAGAGACACATCAGAACACAAGTCATGAGCAAGACACAAGCACTGGGGTTAAAGCAAAGGAACTGAACGGCACAGGTGGACAGACAGCTGCTGCAGGAGACCGTCACCAGGCAGCTGCTTTCCCTGGGAGGTGTGTTAACATAAGGGACTCAGCTTGAGGTTTGTTTTTAAAACCAATCTGTGCTCAGAAGCCATGAAAACAGAGAAGGGATGAGGACAAACGAGTTTTACAGATTCATTTAACATGCAGAGAACAAGAGCTGCAGAAATTTCTTCCAGAGGAACTCAGCAAGAAAGACAAGGAGAACATTTGCACTAGCAATGCTTTCTCAGGATTCCTCCTAGGCAGTAGACAGAGAGGAGATGAAGAAACCAACCAGAAATTCCCTTCCAGCCATCTACTGGCGTACTGCTTCCTGCCTAAAGTAAAAGTATAACCTAAAGCATAAGATAGAAAAATCTCTCAGACCAGCCACGCATGGTTTGCCAAAGCACYAAGTACCATCTGTTCTGCTCCCACAGCAAGACCACTTTGAGTTTTAATCAGAGCTAAGTAGTACTTTTCCCTGGGGGAAGGCTGGGCACACTTAAATCAACCTAGTGAACTCCCAGACTCAAAGAGGCTCCGGTGTGGGAGTTTCTTTTCTCCTCCCAAGACATGATAAACTTTTGTATTAAGACCGAGGAGAAACAGGGCACCGTGTCCTTTGCGCCACTCCCTTCAACTGGAATTAATAATAATGTTCTGAGACTCTCATTCACAAAGCAGCAAAGAATACAGGTTCCCCGAATGCCAGCCCGGCTCAGCGAAGRCTACGAAACAAAGGCATTTGAAACTTCAACTCTGCCATGTTAACGCAGGTCAGGAGCAGCCTAAGCACCCTCGAATCCGTGCCACTGCAAGAACAGGGTCGGTTACAGAGGAGCAGCACGCAGCGCGCCCAGGCCTGCTGGGCACGCTCACCGCTTTCAGAGCTTCCTCCAGCGTTCGGAATTTGCCTTGCTTGAGCCCRGCATCACTTGCTGATGACTTCTTCGCACTCTTCCCTGCGTTATGTTTCCTGTGCTGCTGCTCAGGTGCAGAAGCAGGAGGGACCTGCTCTTTGTTCTGCTTCTTCACAGTCTTCTCAAACCCCAACTCAAAGATCGTGTCTGAGGTAGCAATTGGAGCTAAAAACAAGGGAAAACAAAAGAAAGTGACCCAGAGAGACTGAGTATTTCAATATGCACCAAAAAAACCCCAGTAGACTAGCAAAACRCTCGTGCATAACAGAAATCTGACAATAAGCACAGAGCATAGTCCCTGCCAAACTTGTGCAAGGGGCAGCTGCACAAACGAGTTACAACATCGTGTTCAGCTTTTAGGAAAGTTACCAAACTTCACACAAAAAACAATTTCAAACCCCAGTGCTACGAGGAACCACTCTGACCCCCAAACAGTCCCTGTCCAGGCCTCGTCACGGAGATGGGGCAAGAAAGCCAGGAAGCAGCACAGCGAATRGAACCGCAGGGCGCTGCCGTGGGGTAACGCAGCAGAGCGCAGCCGAGACCGTGGGCCCGGGGGACGCACCGCGCCCACCCCGGGGGGCTCACCCTGCTGCGGCCCCCACTGCAGCACCCAGCCCAAGGCCACTCGCGACCCTGCCAGCCCCACGCGGGCCTTCCCTGGGGCTGCCCCTTGCTTCCCCCTGCAAAGGGAGGGGGGGGAAGACCCCAGGATGCCTCCACGGACCCTTCCCTGAGCTGCTGCTTCGCCCCACGGGACCTCTCTAGCCCCTCTTAGACCCTCCCCAGAGCCGCCCCACAGGTGAACRCACCAGCCCAACGTGGGCCCTCCCCAGAGCTGCCACTCCTGCCCACGCGAGACCCCACTGGCCCCACGCAGACCCTCCATGGAGCTGCCGATGCTCCCCGATGCGAGACCGCGCAAGCCCCACACCGAGCCACCACCTGCCCTCACAAACCCTCCACGGAGCCGCCCCCACGCGTGAACGCACCGGCTCCACGTGGGGCCTCCCCAGAGCTGCCCCCACGTGAGACTCCCCCCGCCAGCTTCACGCAGGCCTTGTCCGGCGCTGCCGCCTCGAATCCCCCCGCCCACA
>NW_028186796.1:9273-11401 GCF_003343005.1 Rhea americana | reverse complement strand
CCCCAAAGCCCCCGTGTCCCTCATCTGGAGGAGCCCAAGCCTACGTGTCGCTCATCTAGGGGACACCAAGGCCCCCCCAAAGCCCCCGTGTCCCTCATCTGGAGGAGGCCAAGCCTCCATGTCGCTCATCTAGGGGACACCAAGGTCCCCCAAGGCCCCCGTGTCCCTCATCTGGAGGAGGCCAATCCTCCACATTGCTCATCTAGGGGACACCAAGGTGCCCCAAAGCCCCCGTGTCCCTCATCTGGAGGAGGCCACGCCTCCACATTGCTCATCTAGGGGACACCAAGGTGCCCCAAAGCCCCCCTGTCCCTCATCTGGAGGAGGCCAAGCCTCCATGTCGCTCATCTGGGGGACACCAAGGTGCCCCAAAGCCCCCGTGTCCCTCATCTGGAGGAGCCCAAGCCTCCGTGTCGCTCATCTAGGGGACACCAAGGTGCCCCAAAGCCCCCGTGTCCCTCGTCTGGAGGAGGCCAAGCCTCCATGTCGCTCATCTAGGGGACACCAAGGTCCCCCAAAGCCCCCGTGTCCCTCATTTGGAGGAGGCCAAGCCTCCACATCGCTCACCTAGGGGACACCAAACCTCCACGTTGCTCGTCTAGGGGACACCAAGCCTCCACATCCCTCATATCCCCACCACACCTGGGGGACACCAGGCCTCCGTCTGCTTCTCGCAGGGCCCGAGCTGCGCGCTGGGGGCAAGAGTCAGGGCAGACACGGGCACGACAATCTTTTACCACACGAGTTTATTTTAAATAAAACTTAAACACAGATGCGGGCTTTGCAACCAGTGTGACCGACCGGACAAGCAATGCGAACGGGGAGACGGCCGGGGCGGACGCTGCGTGCCATCCTCGTCCGAGCGCGCTGCTCCCGCCCCGGGGCTCGGAGCGCGCCGCCACCGCGACGGCCCCGCGAGCAGCACCCRAGGGCGCCGGCGGGCCCCTCGCCTCCGGGACGCCCTTCCCCGGGGCCRGCAAAGCCCCCCGCGGCCGTCCCCCGCCGCCCGCCCATGGGGCGAGCGGCCGCTTCTTCAGCCGGGCTGGCTTTTTTTATTATCGTGACTTTTCTTATTTTTCCTTATTCTTCCAGCTCCCTTTTCCGAGCCGCGTCCTCCCCGACGCCCCCAGGCTGCTGGGCGGGCTCCGACCCCCAACGCAGAGGTCTCCAGCGCTGCTTGCTCCAACCCATCTACACGGGGCACCGGGGCCGGTGGGGCGCAGCCAGCGCAGGCAAAGTGCAAGTAAGATCCGCCCCGGGAAAATATACAACGGACTTAACCTTTAACTATAGTACAGCGGGGCGGGCGGGGGCGGGCAGGAGCAGGCTCCTCGGCAGCTGCGGCGCTCACACCAAAGAGACGACTGAAATAAATATGGGGTGGAGGTGGCGCGGGCTGGCGGCCCCGGGCACGGCGGCCAGAGCCCTTCCCCACCCACCAGCCGCTGGCGTATTTACAACCGTGTTCTCCTCTATGTATTTATATATATTTATTATGCAGCCAGCGGCTTCCCGCAGGATCTGCTGGAGGTGGAGACCGCTGGCTCGGCTGCCTGGCTGGTTGGACGCTGTTATGATGTGTGACAGTGCAGGGCGAGGCGGACAAACTCAAAACCTCCAATGTCTATGGTCGGGGAACGACGCGGGGTGGTTCGGCGCGGGGCGCGGGAGCGTGCCGGGGCTAGTACTCGTCCTGGTCCTCTGGCTGCTGCTCCTCGATCTCGTCGTCCTCAGGCGGGGCGAAGCCCTCCTGGCGGGACGGGCGGCGCGGCGAGCCGTGAGCTGCTGCTCCGGCCCCGCGCCGCGGAGACCTCYGCCAAGCCCAGACGCCTCCCGGGCAGCCCGGGCGGCAAGCGAGGCCGGGTGCACGGGGCCGATCCCGGATCCGGCTCCGCCGGGGCGGGGAACGGGCTGCAGACAGCCGGGCGGCGGGGACCGGCCGCGCGCGCCCGCCCGGCACTCACCTCCGTGGCGTAGAGGACGCTGATGATGCCCGTGATGATGGGGCTGTTCTCGTTCTCGTGCTCCTGGCAGATCAGCTCGATGTCCCGCAGTTTGCTGAAGTAGAAGTCCCGCTCCTTCTCTAGCCCGTCCACCGTCAGCTTCAGGTCCATCAGCTGCGGGCGGG
>NW_028186796.1:6705-8068 GCF_003343005.1 Rhea americana | reverse complement strand
ATGGCGCCAATGGGGACCATGGGGGCCATGGAGCCCACGGAGGCCACAGGGGCCATGGTGCCAATGGGGACCATGGAGCCAATGGGGGCCATAGGGGCCATGGAGCCCAYGGGGGCCATAGGGGCCAAYGGAGGCCATAGGGGCCATGGAGCCCACGGGGGCCATGGAGCCAATGGGGACTATGGGGGCCATGGAGCCTGTGAGGGCCACGGAGCCAATGGGGACCACAGGGGCCATGGAGCCTGTGAGGGCCACAGAGCCAATGGGGACCATGGAGGTCATGGGAAACATGGGGGCCATAGAGCCCGTGAGGGCCACAGAGCCAATGAGGACCACAGAGCCCACGAGGACCATGGGGGTCATGGAGCCAGTCAGGACCATGGAGCTAATGGGGACCATAGGGGTCACAGAGTCAATGGGGACCATGAGGACCACACAGCCCATGGGGGCCACAGAGCCAATGGGGACTATGGAGCCTGCAGGAACCGCAGAGCCCACAAGGTCCACAGAGGCCACGGGGACCACAGAGCCCACAGGGACCACGGCCAGGGGAGCTCTGGGCAGCACAGCAGCTTTGGGGCACCACGGGAGCACAGGATGGGGAGAGAGGGGACCGGCAGAGGGGAGCTGGAGACCCGGAGCAGGCAGGAGCACAGCGGGATGGGGGGACGCCAAGCTGCCACAAGCCGTCCCCAGGAGCGAGCCGRGCCCCTCGCCCCGGGAGCCACCCCCGGCGCGGGCGGCCCTGCAAACCTGCTCAGCACCGACGGTCCCAGGCAGCCGCCAGCCCGCAAGGCCCGGGGATGCAGGGGCGAGGGCAGGGGCGCGGGGGGRCACCTGAGCGCCGCGGTAGCAACGTGCGGCGCAGGAGGCCGGGCGGGAGGGCGGGGGGCAGCGCTCTCCGGAGGGACCCGGACATTACCTGCAGTGCCAATGGGTTTCTTGGGTTTGTTGAAGATCTGATCACCTGGGTTTGGAGGGGGCGCGACGTCCTGGCCCTGCCGCGCCAGCAGCGGGTTGTACTCCTTCCCGTCGTAGTTGGCGTCAAAGAACTTCTTGAACCACTGGATGAACTCGAAGTTGTCCTGGAACTTCCCTTTCACCAACCGCTCCACCGCGATGATCTGCAGGGAGGCACGGGCCGGCTCGCGGGCTGCTCCGCTGGGGACCCCCGAGCCCCCTCCCCGCCCCGCGGCCCTGCCGGGACCTACTTTGTCCACTCCCATCTTCTTGAAGGCGGCCTGCAGCACCTTGAAGTTGTGGATGTACTCGTGCTCCAGCTTGGCCTGGAACTTCACCTTCCGCAGGTGGACGCAGCCGGGGAACAGCATGTCCATGAACTGGCAGTAGGCAGCACCTGCGG
>NW_028186796.1:3933-5258 GCF_003343005.1 Rhea americana | reverse complement strand
CCCGGGGGTCCGCTCAGCCCCGCTCCCTGCCCGGGGGTCCCTCAGCCCCACTCCCTGCCTGGGGGTCTGCACAGCCCCGCTCTGCACCCGGGGGTCTGCTCGGCCCCGCTCCCTGCCCGGGGGTTCCTCAGCCCCACTCTGCATCTGGGGGTCTGCACGGCCCCGCTACGTGCCCAGGGGTCTGCTCGTCCCTGCTCCCCATCTGGGGGTTCACATGGCCCCGCTCCGCGCCCGGGGGTCCCCTCGGCCCCACTCCCTGCCCAGGGGTCCGGGGGCCCACTCCCTGCCCGGGGCTCCACACGGCCCCGCTCTGCACCCAGGGGTCCGCTCGGCCCTGCTCCCCATCTGGGGGTCTGCACAGCCCCGCTCCATAGCTGGGGGTCCATATGGCCCTGCTCCATGCCCAGGGGTCTGCTCAGCCCTGCTCCCCACCCAGGGGTCCGCACGGCCCTGCTCCATATCTGGGGGTCTGCATGGCCCCGTTCCGTAACGGGGGGTCCACACGGCCCCACTCCCCACCCAGGGGTCTGCACCGCCCTGCTCCCTGCCCGGGGGTCCCTCAGCCCCACTCCGCATCTGGGGGTCTGCACAGCACCACTCCATGCCTGAGGGTCCGCTCGGCCCCGCTCCCCGCCCGGGGGTCCGCACGGCCCCGCTCCCCGCCCAGGGGTCTGCACGGCCCTGCTCTGCACATGGGCTCCGCTCAGCCCCGCTCTGCGATGCGTCCTGCTGCTCCCACCTTTGCTATTCCCCGAGCCCAGGCCGGGGGCTCCGGGGGGATGGGGCGYGCGGATGGTCCATAAGGAGCTTACGGCCTCCCCATCTGAGCCCTCGATTGCTTCCTAATCTGCCCGGGCTGGGATTGGGGTCCATTAAAGAAAGGCTTAGAGGGACAACATCTGCCGAGGAGCCGCTGCAGCAGCCTCGCTCCCAGATGGCCGAAGGGGACCGGTCCGGCCCCGGCCCCTCCGCCCGGCCCCGGGCACCAAGCGCTAAGCCCGGGAGAGACCCCCCCGGCCCCCGCCTGGAAACGCTCGCTGGGCGAGCCGAGCGGCGCAGCGCGGCGAGGAACCGGCCCCTGCAGCACCGGCGCCGGCCAAGCGCGCCGGAAAAGCCGACGCACGCGAGGGGCACGGCCCCGCTGCCCCCCGGGCTGCCCCACATCTGCACCCGCCCGCCGGCGGCCCCCCGGCAGGGCCCGGCGCCCCCGACAGCTGCGGCAGCACTTTCCCGGGCTTTAATCCGCTTTCACTCTTCCTCGCAGATCGGCGACTGCGGGGCTTAGGGGCCAGCTGCGAGCCGGGGGGCTCTGCCGGGGGGGTGGG
>NW_028186796.1:0-3028 GCF_003343005.1 Rhea americana | reverse complement strand
CGGCGGGCGATGCCCGGGGACGGGCCCGGGGGCACCCCCGAGACCAGCTCTGCCGTGCCGGCCGCCCACGGTCTCCAGCTCCGGCATCGGCTCGGCGCCGCGCTCTTCAAGTCCGAGCGGAAACTTCAGCAGTTTCCAGCTGGAAAACGAGCGTTTTTGGTATTATTTTGCCCAAATCCAACCCCCCAAACCGGAACGCTCCATCTCTCGGCCCAAGCGTGAGAGGAGCCTGCAACTCGGGGCCAGGCAGCCGTGCACTGCGCAGCCCCACGCACAGCCGGCAGCAATGGGGAGCACGGMCGAGCCAGACCGAAACAGGGGCTCCTCCGGGCCCCCCTCCGCCTCCGGAGGGCCCTTGCTCGGCACCGGCGCGTGCGGCGCCGGTGCTGCACGGCCAAGAGCCACAGCATGTCCGAAGACCTCCGTGCCTTGGTGCAATCACAGGTTCTTCCTCGCACAAAAACAAGGCCAAGATTTTGCCTGGCACAAGCGAACCTGCCGCGGAGGGGACGCCGCTGCCCGGCTCTCTCCTCCCGCCAAGTCAGCACGGCGTGGAGCGCCATCGGCGCGGACGGGGCGTCCCTGGCACGGCGCGGGGAGTGTGTCCGCCCTGGAGAGCCACCGCCGGCTCCCCGCACCTGCGGGGCGTGCTCACTCGCGGGACGCCCCGGCGCGCGTTTCCAGCCCCGGGAACACCACGCCGGGCCCGAGCGTGGCTTTAAGGCRACTCCGGTGCTGCAGAAAGCGCACCTGGGCGTCGAACGGCAAGGGGGCAGGCGCTCCGTGGCAGCGTCCCGTCGGGGCAGGGTCCCCACAGCCGGGGCGAGCTCAGCAGGGCGCCTTTAGCCCACAGACTGCTTAGCACATTGCATCTGTGTTTGGGGGGTTTGTGTGCAAGGGAAAAAAGAAAAAAGGAAAAAAGATTTAGCTCCAAATCCCGGCAGACGCTTGGGAGAGGAGGTATTTCCGTGCAAGATTCAGCACACTCGCGGCTGGGGGCCTCGGCTGCCACGCAGGAGCAGGGCACGGGCTCCGCCGGGAGCCCCCGCGCCACTCGGATCCGGGCTCCGGAGAAACAGGAGCGGGGCCGGGCAAAGCCTGGGAGAGCGGAGGCTATTTTTACACCGCTTCCCCGCTCYGGCTGCCCTTGAAGGATGCCCGCACCTCCCGCAGCGCGGCAGGTAGCAGCGCTCTGCCTGGGGGCACGCGGGGTTTGCGCCGGCGAGCGGGCGCCTGGCGCGCCGGGAGCCCCCCTGCTCCGCGCTTGCTTTCCAAAACCATCCAGAGAAGCTTCTCCTTTCCGAGCCAGACGTGCTTACAGGGCAGGGAGGGAATTAAAAAAAATAAAAAAATCGAGCTTACCACTGCATTTTAATTGTCAAATTGCTGAATGCTGGTTAATCAACGACCAACTGCAAATAAAACGCTGGGACGGGCGTTCACTGGCCGCACYGTCCCGACCCCGCGCTCGGCGCGGCTCCCTGCCCCGGCGCGGGGGAGGAACCGCGGCCGGGCTGGCGTCCCGCGCCGGGGGCACCCGCGGCGCTCGGGCAACCCGGGCGAAGCCCGCCGCGCGCTCCTCGCCTCCGGCGCGGGAGGAGGTCCGGAGGCTGAGGCAGGTGCAGGGCTCCCGCGGGCGAGCCGCCCGAGGAGGAGGAATTCGCCGCCGCCGCCGCAGCAGCGACTCGCAGCTGCTATTTCGGGGCTGCGTCCTCGCGGCTTTCCGAGCGACGGAGGCGGGAGAGGCAGACGAGCGGGCTGGAGGCCGCGCGCACGGCTCGGAGCTCACACGTGCCCGCGGCTGGAGAAGCCGGCTGATTCACTCRGCTTGGCAAGAGCCCCCGTCCCGCGGCCAGGGATCCTCTCGCAGGGCTCAGGCGGATGCAGGCAGGATCACGGAGGCCTCCTCCGGGTCCTTCCTCTCCGAGGCGGCAACTCCGGGCATGTCCCGGCATCCCGACTCCTCCCTGCTCCCYGTGGCCGGACCCGAGCCACGGACCTCCAGCGCGACCGTGGCCGCTGGGCTGGCGAAACACCCGCTCCTCTCCAGGTGGTTCCTCGCCCCCCCCCCTCCTTCCAGCAGCTTTCCCGGTTTTCCCGCAGGTTTACCGGAGGGCAGCACCCCCAGCCAGCCCGGCGCTCCCAGGACGGCACCGGCCCGGCCCTGCCGGGAGCGRAGCGGCCGGAGGGACCCCGGCTAACCTAAATAACTTTAAATAGCGTGCGTCAGGAGCACGTGCGGAGCGCTGCTGGCTCCGGCGGCGCTTCCCACCGCCTCCCTTCAGCCGCTGTACGCCCGGAGTCTCCTGCTCCAGTATAATTACCCTGCACAATATCCTCTGAAATATTAATGCCGGAGCCTCGTGATGATTCATATTCGGTGTTTTTCAAAGCAAGCTTGCAGAAAAGCAGGAGCGTTTGCCAGCACGGGGAAAAAACCCGTTCGTCGGCGCGTCGCGGGGAGGGCGACGGGAACGGCGGCACCGCGCTGCTGGCGCGGGCCCCGGAGCCCCCGCCCCGCCGCGGCGCCGGGCGGGCCGCGAGCACCCAACCGCCCTGCAGCCCCGGTGCCGCCCGGGCCTGGCGCCACCTGGCACCGGGGCGACCCGGTCCTGGCACTGCCCGGTCCTGGTGCAGCCCAGTCCCAGCAATACCTGGTCCCGGTGATACCCGGTCCTGGCACTGCCCAGCCCCGGTGCAGCTGGCTCCAGCGATACCCGGTCCTGGCGCAGCCCGGCCCCGGCGATACCCGGTCCTGGCGCAGCCCAGTCCTGGCACAGCCCGGCCCCGGCGATACCCGATCCTGGCGCAGCCCGGCCCCGGCGCAGCCCGGCCCCGGCGATACCCGGTCCTGGCGCAGCCCGGCCCCGGCGATACCCGGCCCCGGCGATACCCGATCCTGGCGCAGCCCGGTCCTGGCGCAGCCCGGCCCGGTGCAGCCCTGTCCTGGCGCAGCCCGGCCCCGGCGATACCCGGTCCTGGCGCAGCCCGGCCCCGGCGATACCCGGTCCTGGCGCAGCCCGGCCCC
>NW_028186795.1:63602-65954 GCF_003343005.1 Rhea americana | reverse complement strand
TGTCTCCATAAATGCCACTTGTAGGTTATTGAAAAAGATGACGAGTTTCTCATGCACATCAGACCCCCCCGAGAAGCTTCTTAAAAAATAAAATTAAATTAAAGTACAAAATTAAAAACAACAACTCAGAACGGCCCTTTCCCTCCCCCCAACCCCAACCCCCTCCCAGGCCCCAAAACCCTTGAGAAAGAGGCAGCGACTGATGCGGGAGTTAATCTGGCCACGTTTGCAAACAGTGCAGTGGGGTCTGCGGCCGTCCCCCCGCCGCCCTGCCAGCCCCGGCGCTGCCGTCGCTCGCGGGAGAGGACTTGCRAAGACGGCTGCTTGGTTCTTACGGATGATGTGTGCAAAACCCTAAAGACATTCAAGAAGTCCTGTCCGATACTGCTGCTGGGCGGAGAGGCCCCGCCGTGGATTTCGCAGGTCGCCTGGCCTCGCCGTGGGAAATCCGGGCTCGGGGCCTCCGTGGTTTCCTTCCCACGGTCTATATTTCTCTCTCTCTCTCTCACTCTTTCTCTCTCTCTCTCTCTCTCTCACTCTCTTTTTTCTCTTTTTTTCTTTTTTTTTTCTTATGGAAAAAAATATGAACCATTTTTTGTTTCGCCGATGCAGTATTTCAACATTTCAACGTCAGCAGATCGTTTTTAACAAAGATTCGGATATAAAAATACAAATATGAGGAGTTTTCTGTTTAAAAAGAAGCGTGCCGGAGTGGGGATGACCCTCGGCACCAGGACAGGGCGCCCGGGCCACCAAGCTCATGCAAAAACGATGGAGCAAAAAATGTCTCTGGACAGCAGCACTGGCTGTCACGAACTGCGGGGTTCGAGTCCGCCCGCCCGGGCTCCGCTCCGGCCCCGCTCAGTGCTGCCGGCTCCGGGGGCGCCCCCCGCCTGCTGGTATTTGGCGAGGAGGATGGGGGGGGTGCGCATGGAGGGGGAGGGAGCCCCCCAGGGGTGTCTCTGCCCAGGGTGGGGGGCGAGCCGGCCCCCGGGGCAGGCGGAGGGGTAAAGTGCATGGCTCGGGGGGGTGGCCCGGCGCGGGGNTCCTCAGTCCAGCCAACATGCACGGCCAAGAGGGCTGCGAGCGGGGCACGGCCTGCGGGTCCTGGTGGCGGCTCCCGGCTTATACCCCCGACGGCGACTTCTCCGTCATGCCCTTGAGCACCTCGTCTATCCGGTCATCTTCGATCACCACTGCGGGGACAGGCACGCGGGGACGGGCGTGGGTGGAGGGGCGCGGGCCCCCGGGTGCGTGGGCACGGACGGACGGACGGACGGACACGGGCGCGCATGCAGGGGCACGCGTGCGCGCGCGCGAGCGAGGAACATGGACAAACATGCAGTGACACAGGCACCCGTCCGCGATGACACACGCGCGCGCGGAGGCGGTCAGAGCCTGCGCCCACCGCCCTCCGCCCCGGGTGGACCGCGGCATCCTGGTGGGGGCCTGGCGCTTTCTCCCCGCTGCCCCAGGCACCCCGTGTCTCTGCCCCACTGATCGCCCCGGGGATGGACGTGCCCCCCCGCCCTGGAGGAAGAGTTTTGTGGGAACAAGGGGAGCAGGGCTATGGGGGTTCAAGCGGCGATTGGGGGCAGGAAGGGGGGTTGCCCCCCATCCTCAGCTTGGGTAGGGGTAGCATCCATGGTGCAGCAAGCCAGGCACCTTCAGACTGGGATGATTTGGGAAAGGGGGGGGCAGGAAAGACCAGGAAGGACCCCCCCCTCCTCTCTGCGGCAGGAGCTGATGAGAGCAACAGGACTGGAATGGGTAATGACCCAGCCAGGGAGGGGGGGGCCCCGCTGCCACCGTGGGGGTGGCAGCCAGACCCCCATCAGCATCGCCGGCTGGGCACCCGTCAGCATCGCCACAGGGAGCTGGAGAGACCCCCCCCCACCAGCATCACCATGGGGGGACTGGACAGACCCTCACCATCATCGCCATGGGGGGCTGGACAGATCCCCACCAGCGCTGCCACTGCGGGGGCTAGAAACCCCCCCACCAGCATCACCAGCTGGACAGACCCCCCCCATTGGCATCGCTCCTGGGGCGAAYGGCAGGGTCAGCGAGACTCCCCCTGTCATCACCATGCCGGGGGCAGATCAGCCAGAGCCMCAGCATCGCTGGGGGGAGCAGCCAGACCCCCCACCCCATCCCCACCGAGGGGGTCTGCTGGACCCAACACCACCGCAAAGGGGGGGCAGCTGGAGCAGGCAGCTGCCAGTTGTCCCTGGGGGCTGGGGGGGGGTCTCCATCTCCCCTGCTCCTTTTCCCACCGCAGATCAAGGAAGGGGGCTCTGGGAGGGTTGTTGGGGGGTAGGGGATGGACTGTTCTTGGGGGGCCCAGGCATT
>NW_028186795.1:41909-61890 GCF_003343005.1 Rhea americana | reverse complement strand
GGCCGGGCCGGGCCGGGCCGGGCCGGGCCAGGGCCCCCCGCCCGGAGCCGCGCCCCGCCCGGACGGGCCGGGGCTCTCTGCCCCATATGCCGATCCTAGCACTGCCGGGCGGGCACCCCTGCGCGCCGGGCGCCCCGTCCCTCGCACGGCCGGGACGGGCACCCCTGCCCGGCCGGTACCCTGTCCCCGAGGCAGCTGGGACAGCTCCCCGGCCCGGCTGGCATCCCGCCATCCCATCCCTAACACAGCCGGGACAGTCCTCAGCGCCGCTGGCATCCTGTCCCTAGCGCAGCCGGGATGGTGCCCCGTCCCCTAGTGCAGCCGGGTTCCCCGGCACAGCTGGTACCCCCAAACATGGCGTGGTTGTGTACCCCTACCCCAAGCACAGCTGGGAACCCCAAAGCCAGGCAGCCCTGTACCTCCAAACACAGCCTGCTCCTCCCCAGCACCCCAGCGTGAAGCCAAGTAGCGCCCCAGAACAGCCTGCTCTGCCCCGCTGCAGCCCCCTGCCCCCCRTCTCTATGCCCCCTGCTCCTGCCCTGCTCCTAGGACCAGCCCCCCAAGTCAGCCCCAGTCCCCAGTCAATGGCTCTTGCCCAGACCCCCATCTGCGCACCCACTGCTGTTGCCAGTGCGGGGAGGAGRGCCAGTGGCCTGGCCTCAGCCCTGTGCTCCCCACCAGCCTCCTTCCCCTCCCTTGTGTGTGTGTCCATGCACAACCGTGTGGGTCCATGCATGTGTGTGTGCACACATAYGTACACCTGTCTGCATGCATATGAGCATGCATGCACATGCACCTGCAGGACTGTGGCATGGGTGCGAGTGCCTGTGTGGGTGCACAGGTACCCGCACACGCAGCCCACGTGGAGGGGGTGCATCCCGGGAGGCTACCTGTCCCATCGTTGGGATTTTCCCAGGAGCTGGTGGGGGTTGAATCTGCTCTGAGGAGCACTTTGTGGACAAGGGAAGGGAGGTCCATCGCCTGTGAAGAACCAACATAGGTCACCAAGGGGACACCTCTGGAGGGTTGAACAGCCCCCCCCTCCAGCTCCCCGTTCATATCTCCTCTTTCCTGCACACCCCAAACCAGCTCCCAGACTCCCAGTTTTTCTTTACTCCTGCATTTTCTGTACATGATTGAACTAATTGGCTTTAAAGGCCCTGACCAACCTCACCTGGGACTCTCCCATCACCTGTGGGCCAGGGGCTCCATTTAAACTCCAGCCTGAGCTTCTAGTCTTTGCTTGAGCTCTGCTGTAGGGGTAGTCTTGGATGCTTGGGCAGCCCCAGGCCATGTTCAGCCCCTCACCTTGTCTGGGGCTGCCCATGGTGTGCACTGGCTGTGGGGGACGCCCTGGCTTTAGGGTGCCCCTCAGCCCCTGTCTTGTGGGGCAGCTCTGCTGCTGCCTTGTGTTCAGACCCCTCTGCTAGGGTGGGAGATGTTGGGGTCACTGCAAAGCCAGAGCCTTACCCCTGCTCTGCCCTCCCTGTGCTGGCCCATGAGTGCTGCTTTCTGGATTTCTCAAATGGGCAGGAGTGGGGTTTTATAGAGGGCCCTGTGGTCCCCCTCTCCTTGCTGTTGGTACTGCTCTCTCTGCAACCTGTGCTTTGAGATCCCAGATGAAAGGTGCTGTAGAAGAACATCTACTCGGTTGGCCCATCCAAAGGGAGCAGGTATTTCTATTTTGGGAAGGCTCAGAGATGTTTTTCCTTTGTGTCTGGCTCTGTGGAGAGCTGGTCTGTGCTGTCCCCTCTGAGATCAGAGCCAGGGAGGGATGGGGGTAAAAATGTGTCCTCTCTGCTGGCAAGGCAATGGCTTTATTCCTGCCTTTGCTGGGGAACCAGCTTGAACTTTTTCATGTGACAGCTCCTGCTCCTGCAAAAAGCGCCTGGGAAAATAGGCGAGAGGCCCACGCTGAGATGTGGCCTGCTTTTCCCCATCACCAGGCCCACGTGCTGGTGCCYGTGGGCAGGGACAGGCCCCAGTGTGTGCCACACTCAGCCCTCCCAACCGGGCCGGGGGGCGAGTGAGAAGAGGAGCAGATGGGCTGTGTGGGAGGTGAGCAGGGCCCGAGGAGCAGCAGGTCCTGGTGCCGCACTCCGGGAAGCTTTCCTGGGCAGTGCCAGCTGGCAGGCTCCTGTGGCAAGGCCAGCCCAGGATATCTTGCACTTGTGCAGCACCCTGCATGTGTGGGAGGCTTGATCGGGTTGGCAACRGGGTGATGGACGAGCAGGGACAGGGCTCACTGGGGTGGTGAGGGACCCTCCAGGCCGGAGGAAGGCCACATCCGAGCTGGCACAGCTGGTTTGTGCCTGAGACAGAGCGGAGCTGTGGCTTCTGGCACCTGTATCTCCTTGGGACACCTCGAGTGCCCGCTTCCCTGAGAACTGGGGTGATGCAGTGTTTTGCCCCCAGGGCTAGAAGGAAGGAGGCACCTGGGACATGCAACTGCAGGTTGGGTGGGGGAGCAGGGGGTGCAGGAGTGATCCTGGCCTGTTACCCCCAGCAGTGTGGGATGCATTCCCCTGTTGTGAGCCAGGACCATGTGCCCCCCTTCCCCTGGCTCTCATCCCACCTTCGTTATCCGCCTTTTAGCATCCACATAATCTCCTTTCCCGCTTCCTTTGCAGCCTTTTGTCCGACACAAAGCGGGAAGAAGGGGTGTGGGAGTGAGGGAAGCAGGCAGCTTTTTCCTGCCTGGGCTCTTTAAACCTGGGCTCCAGCCTCTGAGCCAAGGCTGGGACACGTCTCTGTAGCCACCTCACAGGTGATGCAAGGGCTGGTGGCTGGCCGCAGCCCCCTGGTTAGCGGAGGGGACATGCAGCCGGGCTCCCAGCCACAGAGCTGGTGATGCAGGTTGTGCTGCTTGTTTGGTTCGCCTTGCTGCTTCGAGCTCCTGTGGCCCTGGGAGATGCTCCGGGAGCCCAGCAGCTCCTGCTGTGACCTGGAGCTGGACACTCCCCCTTGAGGTCATGAATCCTCACATGTGGATTGGGGTGGTGGCTCTGGATGCCTTGACACGGGTGATGGGTTTCCCCCTCAGGGTCACTGGTTCTTCAAGTGGTTTCACAGGTGAAGAAACCCTCAGTGCATCTAAGAGGTTGGTGGTGGGACATGTGCAGCCTGCCCTATGCAGGGACACCCATGGGCAGTGGGAGTATGACCAGGTAGGAGCACCTGGAGGTCTCCAAGCCCTGCCAGGCATGAGACGGAGTCTGTCAGGCAGCAGCTAGATGAAGGTGGGCTCAGAGGAAGAAGCAGGCATTCCCTGAGTCTGCTGCTCGGGCCTTATGGTGAACTCTCTTGCACAGATAATATTTGGGGTCACTCTTTTCTTCTGCTCTGATCCAGACAGACACTTGGTGATGAAGCAGAGGAAATCGGTCAGGGAGCCCCTTCAACCCCATCTGGTATCCCTGGCCTTGAAGACCTCTGTACTGAGACTCCAGACCCCTCCTGAATTCCCCTYGCTGCCTGGCAGAAAGTTTCCTGAGAGCTAAGGTGAAGCTGTGTTGCTTGCATCCCTCCTGCTGTGTCCCAGTCATCTCCATCATGTTGTGTAACCGGCCTGGCAGATGTTTTCTCTCCAGCAGTGCCCTCAGGGCCTGGTGCTTGCAGGGTCAGGTCTGGAGAGCCCTTTGCTGGTGGCACCAGCCACCCTTGGCCTTGGGGCCAGCAGGGCTGGGGTGTGCTGGAGGCGGGTGCTTGCAGGCTCGGGGGCTGCAGAGGCGTGTTTGGAGGCTGCTGGGCTGGTTTCAGTGTCTCCAGCAACTCCATCTGTTTTGCTTCCAGCCCTGCCAAGAAACGTGAAATGGCACTTCTGGCTCTGTGTTGGTGACAGCCGCGGCCCGGGGGTCCTCGCCGGGTGCTACCTCCCTGCTGTCAGCATGGTCGGTGTTTCCAAGTGCTCATCTCCAGCCAGGCTGTGGGACTGGCAAAGGTCGTCTGCAAGGTCGGGGTCCTCCAGGCTGGGTATTTCCCCCTCTGGCTGTTGCCAGGTGGCTCCCTGTAGCCAAATCGTTTCTGAGAGGCAGAGCCCAGGCAGGGACACCGGCACGGTGTCTTAGGGGCCGTGCGTTTGGGGGCACCCGCTGTCAGCGCCCATCCACGTGGGTGGCAGCGCCGGCCCCGGGCTGGCTCACGTGGCCCTTGTCGGGGTCGGGGTGTGAGCGGGTGAGGGCGGCGGGAGGCAGCGATGGCTGAAGATGAGGCTGAAAGGACGTCCCAGGAGAGAGTGTCCTTCCCCTCCTGGGCTCATTCCTCTCCCCAGTGGCRTGTCTGCCCACAGCGAGCCAGGGCGGGGAGCAGCTGGTGTCACTGGTGGAATGAGTTTGTCCGTCTCGGCACGCGCTCTAGCCTCGGGAGCGGGGCCCTCCTGGGAGCCCGRGTGGGCCCGTGTGCTGAACTGAGGCAGCCAGTGGGGCGATGGCTCTGTCCCCGTCCCTTGCTGGGGGCCCCGGGGCAGAGCTGCGGTCTTGGCTGTGCCAGGGCTGCATCTGGAGCAGTCTTTGGCTGAGGGGAGTGGGGGGACGACTAGAGGGGGCGCAGAGGAGGGGAACGGGAGGCTGCCCAGCCTGACCTCGGGGGTCGCTGGGGGAGGCAGAGGATGGAGGGACACTGACCCTGGCCCAGCAGATGGACGGACATCCCCACTTGGGTGACAAGCTCTACAGCTGCTCTGCCACCACATCTCCGGTCACCATGACAACAGATGCTGCGGCACGCGGMGCTGGGGGGGCTGCCACCGCCCGGGGGGCAGTGGGTCTGCCTGGGGGCGCAGGTGCCACAGCGAGGCCGGGTGGCCCCCGTGCCAGGCAGTTTGGCACTGTGAGGTCTTGGCTGGAGACTGCGCTGAGCAGTTGAGTCATGCTGAGGCCCGGAGCGGTGCCAGGCAGGGCCGTCCCCCCCGGTGCGTGTGTCTGGGGGCTGTGCCGGGGCCACCTCGGGCGATGGTGGCTCCCTGCAGGTCCCGGGGTGGGGGTGTGTGGTAGAGCTGTCTCCTGGCACCAGGCGACAGGAGGGGTGTCTGGGTGCCTCCAGGGACAGCATCGTTCCTGGGTGCAATRGGGTGCGTACTGGGCACCCTTGGCACCCATGGGGAGAGAAGGGCCTTGGCCATGAGCCACCACAGCCAACTAGAGGGACAGGGTCCCCGGGGGTGGCCATTGCCCTCAAGGGGTGCTGGCACCCCTCTAGCTGTCCCTGGCTGGCTGCCGAGCTGAAAGGGAACGARGAGAGCAGTCTCCAGGAGCGCGGGTGCCTCCTGCCCTCGCCAGCCCACGCACCCACTCGCGCCAACTGGTCTTGGCACGCAGGGAATGTGTTCCCGGCAGCCCGGCCCTCTCCCATCTGGTATTTATCTCCTTCCCGAAATCCCTCCCTCTGCGGGGGGGACGCCGGGGCTCTGGAGGGGACCGCTTCCCCACTGCTCACTCCACAGCCCACCGCCGCGGCACCCTCACCCTGAGCCAGCGCCCAGCCCCAAACCGCACCAACAGGGACTGTCGCTGGGGGGCGGGTGGGACGCACAGCCCCAGCCCCCAGAGGCCGGCCGGCGCTGCCCCCACCCCAGCCCTGGGCACCCCAAAGCCGCAGAGCCGGGAGAGCCCGCAGGTTGCCCTGGCAACCGCAGCCAGGCAGTGAAAGGGAGCGGTCCAGGGGAGCGGTTGTCATGGAGACCGGGAGAGCACCATTGCCTTGGCAACAGACCCCACCCCCCCTTCCTTGCTCCCTTCGGGGCTGCAGCAGGGTACCCGCGCCCCGGGGGAGGTACCCTGGGTGCCTGGGAAGGGCCTTGTCCCCCCCCCCCGCCGTTACCCAGGGGGAGGTGGGTGCTCACGCCCCTGCTGTAATCCCAGCCCTTGCGTTCCCTCCTCCCTCCCGGGTTTTGGCTTCCCCGTGCCCTGCGGAGACTGGCCCAGTGCCTTGGCAGCCCCACAGGGGAGGCTGCTCCCCCTTTTCGAGCCCCCTCTCCAGCTGCTGCTTTTCCCTCTGTGCTGGGTGTTTTAGGCTGGACGAGCTCCCTGAGCCGGTTTGTGCAGGGGTTCGTGGTACCCACCAGCCCTCCCCAGGAGGGCTTCTCTGCTCCAAGTGTGTCAGCTGGGGCCACAGTCCCCCACTTTTAACAGCRTAAAGAAAGGCACGAGGCTGAGCTCCACTCCTTGGCTTTATCCATCAACAAACAACAGCAAGTCGCTCTTGCATGGACTCCTGCCCAGGAGGGGGGCAGGAAAGCTGAGTTCTAGGGCTGGCACACGCAGGGGCTCAGCAAGGGCTGGAGGCTTGAGGAGGCTCCAACGCTGCCCTATGTCTGTGCACAGCTCCTGGAAGAGACTGGGGACTCTGCAGTAAGGGATGGAGAGACACTGTAGCCCCACAGAAGTCTCACATTCCTTCCCCATCCCAGGGAAGCAGGGGATAGAGTAGCAGCTGGCAAAGGCAAAATTCAGATTTTCCCCCCCAAATGGGACTTCCAGCCCCCAAATGCTCCTGCACAGTCTGTACAGCGGCCATAGCCACACCAATTAAGAGAAACACTGTAATCATGGCCAGGTCTGTGTCCTCCCCTTCCCCAGATATATCCATCCAGCCCTGGTATCTTCCCCTCCCACCCCAGTCACTCTTTCTGAGAAAAAAGCCACATGCTGGAAAAGCAAAACAAGGAAAAAACCCACATGCCTCCTGGGAGGAAGGGTCCCTGCCTCGGGTCAATGCTACGAAAACAAGGTTTAAACAGCTACCTGCCAAAGTAAATGCCCTGGGTGGTGCGGGGGAGCTTTCTCCTTTTGTCAGGCATCAGAGAGCGTGTTTCCTCCCAAATACTGTCACTAAAGGGGCTCCCTCTGGCAGACAGAATTCAAAGAGGAGAGTGGAGGGCTAAAAGCCTGCCCTGGCTTTATAGAGAATGCCCTTGACCACCCAAAAATGGATGGGAGGCAAATCAGGACCCCCCCTCCCAAGGAGGAATTGCACACCTGCATGCAAGCGGACAGCGGACATTTCTATAGGCTCAAGGCTTGGCTTGGTTCATGCTGCCCCTGCGTGTGCCCCTCAAGCGCTCTCAGGCTTGGTATAGGGGCACCACACGGTCAATGGGTCCCCGGCAGATGGGGCAGAGGCGGGTGGGCAAGGCCTGGAAGCAGCGGAAGCAGCAGCAGATGTGACCGCAGCCCAGAAGGACGCACTCGCGGGGCCGCGTCAGGCACACCACGCAGGAGTCCTCGAGCCCCTCGTCCGCGGCCTCCTCGCTGTCCAGCTCCTTGTCTTCAGGCTTCTGCTTGAGGCGGCTGTGGCGGTAGGCTCGGCACAGGGCGTGCAGGAGGACCGCCAAGCCTGCCAGGGCACACAGCACGGCTGCCCCCTTCCAGAGCGCGCTGGCCGACTCCAGCTCCGCCAGCACCGACTGCCAGTCCCCCAGGCACAGGAAATACTCGCCCCCCCGGCCCGGCGGCTGGAGGTGCAGGGAGCCATCAGGGTGCAGGGCCAGCTCCCCGATGCCCGTCAGCCCGGCCCCGACACGCAGCATCTCCTCCGTCTCTAGGATGCCCTTGGGTTTCTCCCCGCTCAGGTAGTGGCCCAGCAGATCGCGGAAACCGTGGGCTGGCTGCTGGAACCGCTCGTACACCGTCTCCAGGGGCAGATGGACGGCTCGGAGCGGGCTCTCCACGCTCACCTGCGTCACCGCCTCAGCATCTTGGGAGGCCAGCAAGAAGGGGACAGTGTAGACCTGCTCTGAGAGCACCCGTTCGCTCTCGCTCCTGCAAGCAGCCAAGAGCACACGGCACTGAGAACGTGGACAGCCTGGAACAACTCTGAGCTCCCGGGGCTGAAGCGAGGGCAGGGAGTAGAGCCTGTGACCAAGCTGCCCTCTGCCTCTCAAATGGCCCCAGAGGAAGGGGAGGATGGACCCGCTGGTGCAAGCCCACCCCTGCTGTTGCCCATATTGCTCACCAGCTCCGGGCCAAGCTGTTCCAGATCAGCCGATGTTCTTTTAGAAGCAATTTCTGGATCACACCCTGCATCTCCTCATGATAATGGCTGGACAGCGCGGCCTTGGCTGGCAGCACTATGCCTGAGGGTGAAGGGATGCATGAGAGGCAAGAAAGAAGAGCCCAGCCCCTGTGCCCAGTGTGAGGGCCATGGGGAGGCCTTACCTTCCAGGGCGACGTAAGACAGGCACCTCCCATCAGCTGCAGACACCAGTGCTGGCAAATCATCATCAACCTGGAGCTTTGGGGCCTCCTGAAGAGCAGGGACTGAGTGTGAACACGGGCAGGGGGGAATAGACTGGTTGGCATAAGGTTGGTCACCCGTGGCACTGAGGCATCTTTGGCAGGATGTGACCTGCCTGGTCCTGGGCCTCGTGACACAGATGGAGGATGCAGTGATCAGTAAGGTGCACCCAAATCAAGGGCTCTGGGCTGGAGGGTGTTGGACACTGGGGCTGGGATGGTGGGCAGGAGAGAGAGTTGGCGAAGGGGAACGGGCAATGAGGGACAGCGTAGTACCCAGCCCTTTCTGGCTACCTGGATGCGTGCTGCGACTTTGGCTTTCTTCCTGTACAGGTAGTAAAAGAGCCCAGAGAAGGCGATGCTGGAGCCCAGGCACAGCAGCTCCCCAGGCGTGATGGGCAGCGTGTCCATTGTGCCAGGCGCGGGCAGCCCGTCTGTAAGGCGAGTGCGTTGCAAAGGGAGGGGGCTGCGTCAGCCTGGGGCAGGGATAGCCCCGTGTCCCCGAGGTGCCGCCGGCCTGGAGTCGAGTCGGCCCATGACCCTGCTCGGGGTCAGCTCGGCTTAACTGCAGCTCCCGGCCCGGCCCCAGCCCCCGGCCCGGGCCTAGCACCGAGCCCAGCCCCCGACCCAGGCCCAGGCCGCGGCCTGGCACCCAGCCCAGCCCCCAGCAACCGGCCCAGGCGCGGGGCCCGGCCCAGCCCCGGCCTAGCAACCAGCCTGGGCCCAGCACTCAGCACGCAGAACCCGGCCTGGCCCTCCGCCACCGCCGTCGCTCACCCCGGCCCGGCCCCCGCTGCTGCGGCGCCCCCCAAAGCCGGAGCCGTCCAGGCCCGAACGCCCGGCTCCGCCGCGCTGCCACCTGGGAAATGGAGTGCGGCCTCCGCACGGCGGCAGCGCCAGCGTGCCCATCCTCGAACTACAACTCCCGTCGGGCCTTGCGCCAAGCAGGCCAGGCACCGCCGCGTCCCGCCGCGTCCCGCCGCCTCCAGGACTGCAACTCCCAGCGGCCTTTGCGCCTCACGCCCCCCCCCCCACGTGACCGCTGGCGCCTGCGTGCTGGGGGCAGGGGAGGCAACGCGGCTGCTGTGTGGGGCGGGAGGGGGCGTGGGGYGGGAGGGGGCTGTGGAGGCCCTAGCGTGGAGGCCCGGATGCAGGGTGGGCGTCCCAGCGTGGGGCAGAGGCGGTGGGGGTGAGGGTCCCAGTGTGGAGGCCAGGAGGCCTCATCACCAGGCCCTGCTCCAGGCCCCCAGGTTGGGTCGGGGGGGGGGGAGAAGCTATGGGGAAATAGCAGGCGGTGCTGGGGGTGGACAGTGGGGTGGCGTGGGCCGCCACGAGAGCCCAGCGAGGAGGGAGGGAGCTGGGATGAAGACACGGGCTCTTGGCTTTCCTTCCACCATCTTCCCCTCTCCCTCCCCTCCAGGGACAGCGGCCGTGGGCCTTTCTGCAGTTCTGCTCCACCCGGGGCTTGGTCACCGTTGGCTGCTCAAGGTGGCTCTGTGCTGCTCTGGGTGCTGCTCCTTGCTCCCCACCTGCCTGCCAGGCTGCAGGGATGGTGCCCCCGAGGCTTGCCTGGGAGGGACGGGCTCTGTGGATAAGCCTGGTCCAGGCATCGTGTGAGTGGGAAGCGGCTCGTGCGTGGGATCATAGCTCTGGTTTCTCTGGAAAGCGCCTGTCTCCTGGTGTTGTGGGCTGAGGCTGGATCTGGTGCTCCGTGGCTGGGAGGGGGAAAGGCCAGCCGGTCTCTTGAGTGTCAGGCTGCTGCAGCCACTCACATTCCCAGGCGGCAGTTGCACAGCAGGTTTTGGAGAGGGCCTTTGTGGCAGGTTTTTGGGAAGGTTTTTGCAGTGGGTTTTGCAGGACCATGAGATGGTGCCAGCTACAGCTCTTGTTTTTCTAGGCACCATCTCCTGAAATGGCTAGTGCTCCATGGGACCTCTCCCACAGGGACTCTCCTCTGGCCGCAGTGCCCTCCGGATGCCTTCAGTCTGCTCTCACCCAAGTGCCAACTTGTAGCATAAGCAGCCCCCACATGGTGCCAGTGGTTTAGAGGGTGACTTGCCTCCCTGTCCTCCCGATACTGGCTTGGCCCCAGCCAGGATGCCCAGGCAGAGGCAGGCTGTTTTGTGCCTGCTTGACTCTGTGACTGCCATATTCCCTTCCTGGAATGGGAGGCCTCTTGTCCCTCAGGATGTCTTGTCTTCAGTGCATCCCTTTATCTTGTGCTTTTGAATCACTGCCTCTGTGCCTGCAGAAGTCCTGGATCCTATCTCTGCCCTGACACCGCAAAGGACTTAGAGCCACTGGAGTAAGTGGAAACTGCTTTTAATCATTAAATAAATTCAGCAACAGCCACCCACAGCTGAAGGCACCAGTTCCCTCTGCCACCCACTGGTCCCAGCAATCGTGGATGGGGAAGCCAAGCTGGTTCAGGAGGGGATCGAGTTAAGAGAAGGAGCCGGATGGCTCCAAACCTTGCAGCTCCGTCTCCAGCAGCCCGGGTACGTGTCCCCGGGGTGGGCAGCAGGTTGGGGTGGCAGAAGCAGAGGGGGGCTTGGCTCTCACACTGTCTGTGGGGCCCATCTAACCTGCCAGTTCTTGGGGAGAGGTGATGCTGAGGGGGGTAAGCCATGCCCATCTCTAGGCACGTCGGGGTTGGGGGGYGGAGCTGTGTTTCTGGGGTGTCATGGCTTCTCTGCCAGTTTTGGATCAGAGCTGCAGTGAGTGGGTGCAGCAGCTCTGGTCCATGCCCAGCAGAGGGGCCACCTGAGCTGGGGTGGGAGTGACGGAATGAAGGCAATGAGGGTGAGAACGAGGACCTGGGATGGAGGGGCAAGGCAGTGTGAATGTGTGGGGAGGATCATGATGAAGAGTAACTGGGAGGTGGCCCCTCTCTCTGCCATGGGTCATCTCCAGTGTCCAGGCAAGGGCAGGGATACAGATGGGCACATGTCCCCTCTGTCCCCTGCACCCTCCCTGGCCCTGTGTGCTGTCCCTGTCCCTACCACACCTCACAGTGCTTGCCCGGGTTCATGGGTGAGCCCAGGGGGCAGCGAAAATGTTCGACAAAGTCCCGGGAGTTGCTGAGGGTGCCGATGACGCGGTACTTGTCGGGGCTGTGTGGGTCGGTGACCAGCCCTTCGTGGGAGCTCTCGGGCGTCCGGACAGAGCACCACACCTGCCAGAGGGGGAATGGCCTTAGGGTTGGGGACAGTCCCACTGGGACCAGCGAGGGAATCCKCTGGCTGGGCTGGATGCCTCCCCTGGGCGCAGCTCCTGCTTTCTGAGCAGGATGGGGAGCTGCAGAGGGGCACTAAGGAGCTGGAAGGGGATGGAGCAGCCCTGGGCATCTCAGAGATGCCTGTCCTGCTCAGCAATACCTGTGCGAAGCCCACAAAGAAGAGCTGGTGGTTGGTAAGTCCCAGGGCCGGGAGACGTTTCTCTTCCCCATTCTTCTGCAGCCAGGACTTGTAGGCCTGTGAGAGAGGCACTGTGAAGGCCTGGGGTGCAGCGGCGGGGGGAGCCAGGGCACCGTGCCCCCTGCGGTGGCCGGCAGAGCCACTCACGTTGTAGGCTGCCTTGAGTCCGCCGTTATCGGCGATGTTCTCGCCCAAGGTCTGCCGGCCGTTCACCTTCTCGCGGTGCACAGTGTAGCGGCTGTAYTGCTCCGTCATGCACTCCGTGCGATTCTTGAAGGCCTCCAGTGAGGAGTTCTGCCACCAGGGCCGCAAGTTGCCCTCCTTGTCATACTCCCGGCCTGCAGGATGGAGCCGTGGGGCAAGAGGAACAARGGGCGCCAGCCCCGTGCTCCAGCCAGCCCCCCTTGGTGGGAGTCCCAGGACAGGGCTTGGTGGGTTGTGTGGATGTTGCTGCAGAGATGGACTAGGGGGATCGAGTCTTAAGTTCATGCCAAGCCCTGCACCCTGGGGAGATGGTGTCTCCTAGCCCCTACTCCAGGCAGTCTCTGACCTGGGACTCAGCTATGTGCTTGGGTCCCCGAGCATCCCTTGGTGTCCCCCTACTGTCCCAAGCTGGATTTGAACCCACAGCCTCTGTGACCCCAAATTCCCCCTTCGCCCCCAGCTCATCCCCACTGGCTCCAGGGCCACAGTGAAGGTGCAAAGCAGAGCAGATGTGAGAGGAACCCATCCCATGCCCCCAAAAGGAGGATGAGAAGGAGGCAGAGGGGCACGGGTCACACGGGGGACTGCAGGGTGGGGGGCCCGAGCAGCAGATGCCATGTTCTCACCAAGCGGATGGAGCAAAAGCTGCACAGAGAAGCCGGGGGGAGGTATCAGCAGGTGCCACCTGGGGAGACAGGATGATAGAAGGGRAAGCCAGCCAGCCGGGGAGTGCAGGGGTGGCCGGGGGCACGAACACACACGATGCGATGGATGGCAAAGCAGTACCCCCGTGCACTTGCAGCATCCATCTCCCCACGCTGAGGGCCCAGGAGTAGGCAGGGGGCCTCAGGGGTGKCAGGAGGTGCCATGGGGAGTGATGGGGGCCTGTGCTGGTGGAGCCCATGGGTTCTCACCTTGGTCATCAAATGCATGGGTCAGCTCATGCCCCATCACCACGCCGATGCCACCAAAATTGAGGGCTCTGTGAGGCAGCAGGAAAGAGCCAGGTTAGTGCGGAGGGGTCACACCATCTCAGCCTCTCATTCAGCTACCTCTGTGTCCTGGGAATCATCACTGTGTCCTGAGCGCTGCCCCCCCCCGCCATGTCCTGGGTAACTCCTCTGCATCCTGGGCACCCCCATCACATCCTGAGCATGCTCTATCAGGGCACTGCTGAGATTTCTCTGCTTGGCACCCAAGGAGGTAAGCCAACACCCACCGGGAGTGGGTCCTGCCCGGGGACACTGGTGGCCCCATGGGAACTTTGCAGGTTTTACAGGGGACTTTACAGATGCAGGGCCTGGATGGACCTTTGCCCATCAGGACTTTCCTTCCATGATGGCTGCAGGYAGCACTTCCCTGTCAGAGAGCGGTGACTGCGGGCTCTGCAGGGTGCCAGCTCCAATCCTGAGGGCTGCAGCTTGCCATCTCCCCCGCTGTGTCCCCTACTCTTTGGAGATGTTTTCTGGCCCCATGGCTATGCTCACTTGGGATGGTTGCGGGCGTAGAAGGGGGCCTGCAGGATGCCGGCAGGGAAGACGATCCCATTCTTCGTGGGCAGGTAGTAGGCATTGACGGTCTGCGGGGTCATGCTCCACCTATGGYAGGGACCAACTGTGCCAGATGCTGGGGGCACAGCACAGGGCGAGCAGGTCCCCCAGGACCCTCCTATGCCATCCCACTTTCAAGTGACTTGCCCCCATGTTATCTCCTGTCCCTGCTGTCCCATGAGCTCCCCCTATGGCCACCTCGCTGCCCCACAGTGAGACCTTCTCCCCTCAGTGAACCTGCACTGCAAGGGCCATGCTGGGCAAGTGGGGGGACAGTGCCCTGCTGGGCATGGCCTTCTCTCTTGTCCTCCATTCCCCACCCCTCTCTGGGCCCTGCTGCAGCCCCAGGTAAGCAGCTCCTTACTGGTCCCGATTCGGGGGTTTCCGGAGCTGGTCGGCCATGACTTTGGCAGAGAAGTTGTAGAAGTTGAGCATGTTCTGGAAGAAGGAGTCCTCAGAAACCTCATACTGGGGAGGAAGAGGATGGGATGAGGGTGAAGCCCAGCCCAGGGCTGTTCTCCCCCACCATGACTGGCTGCGCAGGGATGTGCTAGGTACTGAGATGTCTGCTTCATGTCCTTTCCTGCCATGCTGGCCTCCACCCCCAGCCCTGCTGCCCGAATTGGTCCGTGGCAGCATAGTCCCTCCATGGGGCTCTCCAGGGCTTGAGTGGGTGGATGGACACCCTTCCTGTGAGCCCCATGCTCTCCTACCCCATCGTAGACATCATCCAGCTCCTTGTTGTCCAGGATGAAGTCTGGGAAGCCGATCATGTCATAGATGGCATCTGCCTGCATGGAGAGAAGCCCCGGGCAGTGCCTGGTGGTGRGATGGGACCTGGGGGTTTCCCAGGAGCTCTTCCACCCACTGCCCTCCCTGGGTTCAGGGACAAGCCTGCCTCTCTGGATCACCTTCTCCTTCGCAGCCTGTCTAGTCTTCTCATCCATCCAGTCAAGCTGGTCCAGGGACACTTCGAAAGCTGTCCGGATCTCACTGATCATCTCCTCAGCCTGGGGATGGAAGGGAATGGACCTCCAACCTGCTACCCACAGCTCCAGGCTGTGCCCATGCCACCCCCAGTAACCCTTGCACAGGGACAGGTTGGTCAGGATGCAACTACAGGGAACTCCCCTCCTCCAGAGGAAGTGGTGGGGAGAGGAGGGGGCAGAATTGTCCTCACAATGGCCTTGCTGTCCCGGTCGAAGGTGGCTTTGACGAAGAGGGAGCCCAGGGCGAAGCCCAACGTGTCATCCGTATTGGAGATGCAAGTTTGCCAGCGGGGTGTGCAGGACTGTGAGGAGTGAAATGTGAGTCTGTGAGACCCTCAGGAGTACCCCAACACCCGAGTCCTTCCTCTGTTCCCCTCCCTGCTCCCTTCAGCTCTGTCCCAATGGGAGAGATGCTCAGCARCTTAAACCCCTGCATCCCAAAAGATGGTCCATGGGATGTCTATGCAGTGTCCTGTGTCACTACATCCCAAGGGCATCCCAAGGTCAGAGGTGACCCTAGCTGCCTCTGTGTTGGTCTGGGCTGTGGGCAGAGGTCCTCTGGCCCCCTGTTACCTTCCTGGTGCCGTAGAGTGTCTCCAGCAGCCTCTCCTGGGCTGTCTCAAAGCGCTGGTCTAGGCTGGAGGCTGTTTTCTGCACCAGGTTCCAGATCAGGTAATTGTTCAGGATGCTATGAGGGGCAGAGAGATGCCACAGCCGCTGTCCACAAGGGATGCCCCCAGCCTGTAAGTYGGTGGCATGCCCAAAACGTGCTGCTGCCATGGGTTCAGCCGTCATGGGGCCTCATAGGCGCCTTACCTCCGGTCAGTGCCATTAATGAGGTCAGAGACCTGCTGGAGGTAGGCGTCCCCATACACCACCACAGGCTCCGTGTCGGCGAGCTCCAGCGGKGCCAGGGCATAGGCCAGGTAATCCAGCCAGTCGATGGCAGGGGCCAGGGCCTGTGGGGACATGGGGCGCTGGGGTGCTCAGCATGGCTCTGCCCCATCCTGCCAGGCACGGGGAGTGGAGGCTTTGGAAGGCACGTGGAAGGGCTGGGGTCCAAGTCCCTCACCACCCCAAATATCTTCCCTCCCCTCACTCCCATGGCTCCCTGCAGCTGCCAGTGCTCCAGGCCAAGAAGAGGGCCCCCCATTCCTGCCTATGCCCAGTGAGGGGGGCAGGGACCCCTTCAGTGAAGAGTGGCAGCTCCCCCAGAATCTTAATGACAAGGTGAAGGGCACCTTGCTCCCAACACCCAGCACCTGCCCTGGCACCTGCCAGGGCTGCCCAAGGAGGGGTTTCTGTCCCCACGTGTCCTTGGAGAGGCAATGCTGGGCATTGACCCCCTTGGTGCCCTGCAGGACAACCTCTCTKAGTATCAAGGATTTTCCCAAGCTCTTCCCTGCTGATGGGGACCCTAGGCCATGTCAGGCTGTGGCCATGCCCACCTGCAGCTCAGCAATGCTCATTTTGTGGTAGATCTTCTCATCATCCCGCCGCTCAGCYTGGGGCACAGTGATGTTGGCCAGCTGGATTTCGAAGTCCAGCACCTGCTGCATCTGAAGCTGAGTGGACTCCTTGGCACCCCCCAGCAGCATGCCCAGCTCCACCATGTAGTCCAGGTATGCTGTCAGGACCTGGCAGGACCCCAAGCCTGGGCTCAGTCACCTCTCTGGGCTCACCTCTGTCCCCAGCCCAATTGCTCCCATGCTATCTCCTTGAAGGTTCAGACCTGCTGCCTGCCTGGGCATTGTGCCCATTCCAGCCCCAGAGGGGTGTTGGGTGTATGCTGGCCCTGTTTGCACCCAAATACTGTAGGTTTCTCCCATTTGGTGCTGGCAGGGCCCCAGCCTCACCTTCTCRTTGGCAGTCTTGTTCAGGTAGTAATCTCGAGATGGGAGGAAAAGCCCTGACTGGTCCACCTGGGGGCAAGAGAGAGACATCGTGAACAGCCAGTGCCCGCCAGTGCCCACCACTGCCTGTGGCCCCTKGGTGCCACGGTGCTGACCTGGATGATGTTGCTGTTGGAGCTCTTGGAGTCCGCACCCACATACACTGTRAAGAAGGGGGTTGCCCGGTATGTGCCAGACACCATTTTGAGGACCTCCATGAAGCTGGTCTGGTTCCAGGGCCCAGTGATGTTCCAGCCACCAATCTGCTGGCAAACAGACCTGGCACCTCAGGRACTGCCCCATGTTCCCAGGGAACATTTAACCTTGGAATTTACCCATGTACGCTCTTCAGTTACCTGAACAACAACTGGGAGATGTGCCCAGGACTGTCAGGCTGAGACCTGACAACTTGTCTCACCTGTGAGCAGCTGTCTGCTGTGCCCACCTTGTCAATGAGCTCCATGAGTGGCTGGGAGCCAAGCTCTTCTATCCTCTGCTCCTTGAGGCAGGACAGGTAGTACCGCTGTGTCTTCCTCTCCGCCTCGCTGCTGGAGTTGAAGGTGGCATTCTCTGTGGGAGGCCATGGGTGAGCCCTGGGCACCGGCAGCCAGCACTTGTGCCAGCCCACTGGAGTGCCCAGGTTCAGCCACGCTTGGGGGACATGGAGACCCTCGCAGCTGGGGCTATGCCAATCCCAGATGACTGCCACGGGAGCCCCCATGCCCACCTAGGAGGTGCTTCATGATGGCCTGGTTCTGGTCCCAGATGCTGTTGAAGGTGCTCCACTTGGAGCGTCCGTTGGGCAGTGGGTTCCTCTTGATCCAGCCACCGCATGAGTACTGGTAGAAGTCCTGGCACGGGTCCGTCTCAGAATCCAAGGCCTCTAGGATCTTGCTGGCCACTCGGACGCAGGCGTCCGTCAGACACGTGCTGTGAGAAGGATCTGGCAGGGAAGGCATGCCCGGGGGTGCGCGTGTGTGTAGGGGGGAAGCTGAGGCATGGAGAGGGGCAGAGCTGGGGCAAAGCCCTCCCTGCCTCCAGCCTTCCCTCTGCACCCTGAGGTGGGCAGTGCTGTCAGGGGGAGTCAGAGGGTCAGGATGGCTCTTTGGCAGAGCACCCAGACCAGGGCACGGTGTGGTGGCATGTGGCACAGCTCACCCATGGGTCTCCTTGTGGCAGGACACCCGCGGGCTGGGCACAGCCCCGAAGCAAGGTCCTTTCAGGGAGGGATGTTGAAACCCGGAGCTCAGCCAGCCGACCAGAGGTGCCGTTCCCTGGGCAGGAGCTGGCCTCAGGGGCCACCCATCCCTCCCTGTCCTGCCATCCTCACGGGTTGGGGGGACGCYGACGCCACCGCAGCGTGAGGCCGGGGGGCCCTTCCTACCTCTGCGGTACTGGATGGCCAAGGCGACGACGGCGACGCCGAGCAGCAGGGCCAGGGAGACGGAGACGGCGCAGAGCACCAGCTCCAGCTGGGTGCGGGACGCCAGGCGGCTCAGCAGCGGCGCCGTCCCCTTCCGAAAGCCCACCTGGGCGGGGGGCACAGCTCGTGGCGCACCGCGCGGCGGGGAAACCTGCCGSCCCCGCGCGCTCTTCCCTCCCCGCGCCTCCTGGGTGCCCCAGTTTGGCACCGCGTGGGGCACGGAGAGGTGCACGGGGACGAAGACGGGGTCTAGACCAGGACTGCCTGGAAGGGGCCACCCCGCGACTAAGGACGGGAGAGCTGGGTGCCTGCGTGCCCCTGCTGGGGGACGCGGATGGGGCAGACGGGGCGCCCCTCGGCTCCCGCAGGCAGACCGGGGGAGAGAGCGGGGCTGAGGGAGGGGAGGGGGGCTCGGAGGGGGCCGGGCACGGGCCGGGGGGGTGGCGGGCAGCGTTTTGGGGCAGAGCTCACCTCCACGCTGTCGGGAGAGGCGCTGCCGTCCCCCACCGGCTCGGGGCCCTCGTCGTCCTGCAGCGTGGCGCGCTTGTAGTCGGGCATCTGCGGGGGGGTGGCGAGCGGGCTGGGCCGGGGGGGGTCGGGGGAGTGTGTGCCCGGCAGCGCGGCCCCCACCGGTGCTCGCAGCGGGGCTCGAGCCCCGGCCCCCTTAGCCTTCCTCACCCTCGGCGCCCCTCCTCATCCTCCCCGGGGGGGGGGGGGCAAGGGGGGGTCGGGGCCGCAGCATCCCCCCCTCCTCCCCCCCCCACCCCGTGCAGCAGCGCAGGTGCCACATCGCCACGGCGACGTGGTCCCCGTCGCCAGGCAACCAGCGCGCCGTTGCCTAGCGCCGCCTCCCCCCCCCCCCCCTGGAACTTTCCATGCAGATGTGCGCCGGGCCCCGAAACATCTGGAAGCGCCTCCGGCCCCGGCGGGAGCCCCCGGCCCCCAGCCGACCCCACGCGCCTGCCCGCAGGCGGGCAGCACCTCCGCGGGGGCTGACCGTGGGGACCAAGGCGCGTTTTCGGCGGGCTGGGCCAGGATCCCCCCTGCCTGCCAGGCTTTCCGGGGCGGCCTTGCAAGGGCTGTTTGTACCAAGCCAGATGCAAGGGCTGCCAAGAAATCAGCCAAGAAAGAAGCTGTGGAGATGAGCCAGCAACTTAGCCGGGGGGCGGGGGGGGGGGGAGATGAGCTGGAGGAAAAGGCTGGATGCTTCGGTGGAGAAGAATCAACAAAGCTGCTGAGCAAAGCCATCCTTAGGCTTCAGAGTTAACACCCGGGTGGGCTGTGGCTCACCCTTCTTGCCCAGGCTGCAGACTCAGCCAGCTGCCACGGAGCTGTCTGTAGGCCTGGTGCTGGGGAGTGCGGAGGAGCTGGGGGGAATGAGGGTGGAGGATGCCACGCAGGAGGTGAAGCAGGGCAAGTGCCGCCTGCCCACCGCCCRCCTGCTGCAGCCCTGCCGGGGTGCAGGAACCCACGCGAGGCGGCTGGGACCGACAGTTGGCAGGAAACCCCCCGTCGGGGCGGGTTCCCAGGAACCACTGGCGTCTGCGAGGGCCGGCTTGGCATCTCGCGGGAGCTCGGCGAGCCGGGCTCCCGCTTTGGGGGCTCCCTCACCCCTGGCTCCCCCGCCTGGAGTGGYTCCCTCCCCCACGGGCTGGCTGTACCCCCTCCCCTGCAGCTCCAGGCACCCCCGAGGCAGGCCAGGGGCTGGGCTGGCACAGGGGGTCGCAGCACTGGGGCTCCTGCTGCCAACCTCCTCTGGCCCCAGCCCCACCAGGGGCTGAGGCCCTTGGAGCCAGGCCCCCTGCTCCCTCATGGGGTGCTGGCTTGGGGCACCCTACAAGCAGCAGTGATCTGCCCCCGGGCTGGCTCCAGAGCCCCCCAGAGCAGGGGCTGTGGGGTCCCTCATGCCCCCTGCCCCAAAGCGTTCCCCTCCCCTACCCCGCACAGGCACCGGGCACAGGGGTCTTCTCCTGCCTCTCCTCCCCGCYGCTGGAGACAAGTCCCTCCAGCTGGGGGTCTGCCTTGCCCTCTGCGCCCCTCTAGCCCCCCAATTTCTTCCAGCTCCCCTGCATCCACCAGCCTCATTCCCCAGCTCCCTGAGCCCCCCAGGGCCCCTAGAGCCCCCTCTGCCCCCCTGGACTCTCTCATTCCCTGGTGTCCCACAGCTCCCTCAGAGCACCCTGGAGGCTCCTCTCCTCCAGCTCACCCTGCCCCCCGGCCCCCATCTCCTGTCCCCTCCGTCCCCTCATCCTCTGGCCCCGGCCCCGCTCTGTCCC
>NW_028186795.1:39207-41260 GCF_003343005.1 Rhea americana | reverse complement strand
AACCGGCGCTGGCACACTGACCCGCATACCGGTACCGGCACCAGCCCCGGGCCACAGCACCCGGGCATACACACCGGCCGCGGCCCGGGCACCGGCAGGGCACCGCGCTGCGCAGCCCCGCGCGGCACCCGCAGCTGGCTGTGCACCTGGGTGGAAACCGCACACAGCCGCAGCAGCACAGCCCCGCACCAGTACCGCGACGCATGCACTGGCGGTGACATGGACTCACACATACACTCTGATGCACCAGCACACACAGGCGTACACACGCACCCTGCCCCCAATACACCAACACACACACACASAGAGGCCCATGCCAGCACATGCTGACACATGCAGTTGCACATACGCAGGTGCACACACAACCACTACCAGCCCCGGGCAGTCAGTGTACCAGCCCTCACGCGTGCACAGCTGCATGCACAACCTCACACCCCAGCTCACACACCCAGCCACAGTCAGTAACACCCCAAGAGACAAACCCTGTGCAACTGCCTGCTTGGGGGGGGGTGTCACTGGAGAGAGAGCCTGCTTGGTGCGTGGGGTGCAGGGATTGGGGCGCTGAGGGTATCAAGGCACAGGGACCTTGGGGCCACCTACATTGTCGCTTCAGCTCGTCCTTCCAGGGGATCCTGCAGCTGGGGTGGCTCCTGACACCATGGACACATGCTAATGCTGTCCTTGGCATGGGGATGTGCACATACAGCCTCCTGCTTGCTTGCAGGTGTCACACACACACACATGCACTAACCTGCACACACACGCAGGCAGATGCCAGCCCAGGATTGTGGTACCCAGCACATGCCACAGTGTGACWGTTTGACACCGGCATGGAGGGCTCATGCTACTGACAGCTCCCATCACTCCCAACGGAGTGGGGTAGGCAGGGCCGGAGGTGCCACTGTGGGGCTGACTGTGCCCCTGGCACAGGGTGACAGCAGGCCCTGCTTCCCCAGACTGCCTGTGCAAGGGCCAGGAGCCGGACTTGGGGGGTAGGCACAAGCATGCATCACCKGTGCATGTGGGTGCACCATCACCCACCTGGCCCTGGCGGTATGCAAGGGTGAGCCCCAKGGTGTGCACATGTGATGGGCACCATGGCACACGCAGCAGTGGCACCTTCCATGAGAAGAAACATCAGCCCTAAGAGCAGCATCTCCTGGCACCACCCACACAGCCAAGCTGTGGGGGGCAGCCTGGGGCCCGAGTGTGCGCAGTGCAGGGGGGCCGGCGCCTGTGGGTGCCCCGCAGGATGAGGCAGTGCCATCTGCCGGGCCTGTGCCACAGGGCCATGGGGCAGCACAGCAGCACAGGCGTGCAGGGCTGTGTGTGTACGCGGGGCTACGAGCGTATCTATGGGGTACGTGGGGACACGAGCGTCCCTGGCAAGTCGGGTCCAGCGGCTGGGGGCACGTGGAGCCCACCTGGCCCCGGGGATGAATCCGCACTTGCCCCCCTCTGGAGAGCACGAGGGGCGCGAGGGGGTGTTGCTGCCGGCCCCTGCCCGGGACCATCACCCCTGGGGCCCCGGGCTCCAGAGCGCCAGCGCTCCCCGGTCCCCTGCCCCGGGATGCCAGCACGGCGGGTCCCCCGACCCCGGGGGGGGGCAGGGCTGCGGGATGCCCTGACCCTGCCCCCACCCAGGGGTGCCACCGCGCCCGGGTCTCCTGTCCCCGGAGCGCCAGCCCTGCCGGGTCCCCCAGCCCGGGGTGCCGGTGCCCCTGCCCGGCCCCGGCGGTGCTCGGCGCTGCGCCCCGGTCGCGCCACGTGGGGGACGCCCCGGCGGGATTACCTGGGGCTGGCGGCGGTGCTGGCGAGGCTGCGGGAGGAGCGGCGGGCGGCGGCGGCGGCGCTCTGCGTTTTCTGCAAGCACAACGGCGAGGCGAAGCACGTCTACACGGCGCACAACCTGCGCGGCCCCGGCGGCCGCGTGGAGTGCCCGGTGCTGCGCAGCTACGTGTGCCCGCAGTGCGGGGCCACGCAGGACGCGGCGCACACGCGCCGCTTCTGCCCGCTCACCCGCCGCGGCTACGCCTCGGTCTACCGCTGCCCG
>NW_028186795.1:28367-39057 GCF_003343005.1 Rhea americana | reverse complement strand
CGTCACTGGGACGGGGCGTGACGTCACCGGGATGGTGGGCCACCCGCCGGGCGATCCGTGACGCGCCGGGGGTGCGGGGGCGCCAGGCGGAGGGGACGTGTGACGTGAGTGGGKTGCGGGGGCGTGACGTCACGGGGTGCCCAGGCGATGATGCAGAGGGTTCCCGGCCCTGGGGGACTGCTGGGGTCCGCGGGGCGTGACGTCACTGGGGCCGCGCGGTGCTGCGGGGTGGGGGCCCGTGACGTAATGGGAGTGCRCGTGTGACAGCAGGGCCTGAGGTGGGGCCCGCTCTGGACGTGGGGTGGGGGTGGCACCGTGGGCCCTGCAGGGAGAGGTGTCACAGAGGGCGTGCGGCGCTGCAGGCTGCAGCCCGTGATGCAATCAAGGTGCACGTGTGACRTCGGGGCCTGAAGCAGGCTCCCCTCCGGTATGGGGTGGGGGTGTCGCTGGGGTTTGGGGTCTCTGTGCAGGTGGGGTGGGGGGGCTGATGTCACTCGAGGTGCCTTCCTTGGGGCTCAGACCTGGCCGAGTGTGTAGGAGCCCRCTACGGAGTTGTATCCTGCTGTGCCCCTCTTTGTGGGGTGCTCTGGTGGGTGATGGGGGCACCGACCCCAGGCTGCTGTAGGGCAGGATGGTGTCCTGCGGAGGTTACTCGCAGCTGTGCATTGTGGAAATGTCTCAGCACCACTGAGGTGACATCATTCCTTTCTCATGATGCACAGAGGGAGGCAGTTACCCTGGGGGCATGTGGGGCCTGTGGGCTAAGGGTAAGGGCACGCAGAGGTCTAAACAGAGACCCAGATGGGGAGTGTGGGCTCGTGGCAGACTGACATCCACCCCTGTGGAAAAGGAAACTGAGGAGAGACTTTCTGGGAATAAAGTAAAAAATCTTGGGGACAGCAAGGAGGAGGAGGGTGGCAGTCCCTGATAACAATCTGAGCTCCGCCAAGGGATACCRGTGATACTTCCTGGGGTGGGACTTATAGGGAGCTTCAAACCTGTGGAGGGAGGGAGAGTCTAAACCTTTAGTTCTTGGAAAGATTGCAATTGGGGGTAAAACCATGGACCAAGCTTTTYCTTAGGGCTGTGCTGACACCTTCTCATTTATAGGGGTTGATGTAGTGGTACCCTGGAGAGGAGGAGCGTTCTGGAACTGAGGGTGTCTGTGCTGGGCACCCTTAACTCTGCTTTCTTCTGTGTTGTGTTGCAGTCTGAGGAAGACAAGCAGCTGCAGGATGAGCTGGAGATGTTGGTGGAGCGCTTGGGGGTAGGTTTGCACTTTGCCCCTTAGTGAGGAGCTGCTTCACTGGGAGCCCTGGCCAAGACTTGCCTCTGCCTGACCTTCAGTTACAAGCACTTTTTTTTTCATGCTGTGGAGATGGGGGACTTCTCACTGAATGTGGTCCCCCCTTGCCTGTCACACTGATATCTGCCCCCTGACCTTGCTGCTTGTCTGGCCTGTGTCCAAGGGATCTYCTTCTTGTGCTTATGACTTTCTCCTCCTGCTATGCCTCTTTCTCAGCCCTAGGAACCTACTTTGGCTCAAGGAGATGCTGTGGGCTTGGCAGGGCAGGAATTTATCTGCTTGATGTGTGTGYGCACAGTGCTTGTTTGCTCACCCAGATGCCTGCTTGGAACTGGGAAGCGGGGAGGTTCCTGTGTGGGTCTGGGCTGTTGCCACTCTTAGAGAGGTGATGCCATGGCCTAGAGCTGTGTGATGCCGATTTCCCTCCCAAATATGCAACTCGGCTCTTCCTGATTGTGGAAGATGTCTTTGGTGGTGTTGCTGGAGGCCTGGCTGCCTTGGAGGATGGTCAGCTGGACAGCTGTCAGGCGGGGAGATGCTTTGCTCTGATCTGGATGCTGTGTTTGGGGAGGACAGGTGGGGTTAGGACCTAGGAACAAGCCCCCACTTCCTGATAGGCAGCTTCCCTCTGCAGGAGAAGGATACGTCCCTCTATCGCCCTGCCCTGGAGGAGCTGCGGMGGCAAATCCGTTCTTCCACGACCTCCATGACCTCTGTTCCCAAACCCCTCAAATTCCTACGGCCACACTATGGCAAGCTGAAGGAGATCTATGAGAACATGGCTCCTGGAGAGAACAAGGTAAATGCTCTTGCCTTGACCATACCACGTGGCTGGAGGGCAGCAGGACAGGGCTGAGGCAGGTGACCACAGAGCCCTGCCAAACTGTGAGGTGTAACATCACCCTCCGTGACTTGCGTTCGTGAATTATAACTTACAAAGGCCGTGCCTGTGCTGTCTGTAATCGCTTGTGAGTGCCAGGAGGGTATTCCTGGCTGGTGCAGGCTTTCTTCGCTTCTTCRTGTCCAGGATGTGTCTGAACATCTGGTACTCTCCCCACAGCGTTTTGCAGCAGACATTATTTCTGTTCTGGCCATGACCATGAGTGGGGAGCGCGAATGTCTGAAATACCGGCTGGTGGGCTCCCAGGAGGAGCTGGCATCTTGGGGTCACGAATACGTCAGGTAAAGCTGAATGGGAGCAGGACTCTGGCAGGAACAGGCACTTGGGGGAGGTCCCGAATTCTTTGATCCTGGCCCCTTCCTAGAGGTGTCCCTACTCCCTGAGCTTTGGCTCAGCTGTCCCTGTCATGTCTGTGTGAATGTTACCTCATCCTCCATCTGCAGCRATCTGCCAGCTGCAGAGATCTTGCTGCCAAAGAGACCTGAGGTGCCTGGCCTCTATAATCTCTAGTCTTAACCCTCTTCCTCCCATGGGTTTACCGTGAGCTCTCACAGCGATGTGGAGCCCCCTTAAACAATACATGGCCCCGCTATCTAGCAGCAGCTGTTCTGTATCCTTRGGGCTGGGTGAAGCTGGTTTCTGTGGTGTTGACATCGCTCTGTCCCTACAGGCACCTGGCAGGGGAGGTGGCCAAAGAGTGGCAAGAGATCGATGAAGCTGACAAGGCACAGAGGGACACGCTTCTGACCCTGGTCAAGGAGATCGTCCCCTACAACATGGCCCACAATGCAGAGCATGAGGCCTGCGACTTGCTCATGGAGATTGAACAGATGGACATGCTGGAAAAGTACATTGATGACAATGCCTACTCCAAAGTGTGCCTCTACCTGACCAGGTAAGGAGGCTCAGCAGGCTGCAGGGGGCTGACAGGCCTGTGCCTTGTCCTTGGCAGGCCAGGGCTGCCCTGTCTCACTGTCTGATGTGGTTGCTCACCCTTCTGTCCACCTCTTCCTCAAAGCTGTGTAAGCTATGTTCCGGAGCCTGAGAACTCGGCTCTCCTGCGCTGTGCCCTGGGCATCTTCCGCAAGTTTAGCCGTTACCCTGAAGCCCTGCGCTTGGCCCTGATGCTCAACGATGTGGAGCTGGTGGAGGACATCTTCACTTCCTGYAAAGATGTGTAAGTGGAGACTTGCTGCCCTGTCCACGGGCATTCACTCATCATCATGAGACATTGCTCACCTGTCCAGCCAGAGTTGGATTGAGTCCTACTACCACCAGAGGTGTCTGGGGGCTTGGGCAGAGACCCTTGTTCCTAAAGACAAGAGGTGCAGGAGTAGGTGGCCTCTGGACTGTTTCTTGTGTGCCTGAATAGCAGGGCAGGCTGAGGCAAGCTGGGATRCATGTCTGTGCTTGGACTGGCTGGGGTCTGGGCACTTGTGAAACCTCATCCCTCTTTGCAGAGTTGTCCAGAAGCAGATGGCTTTTATGTTGGGCCGCCATGGGGTCTTCCTGGAGCTGAATGAGGATGTGGAAGAATATGAGGACCTGACGGAGATAATGTCCAATGTCCAACTCAACAGCAACTTTCTGGCCTTGGCCAGAGAGGTGAGTGTCCTGATGGGAAAAAGGCCCTAAGCTGTCCTGGGCTATGGCCTGGCTCTGTGCCCCAAGGTAAGAGCTGGGAAAGAGGCGCTTCATCCCTGTCAGCTTGGCCAGGTGCTGTCTGGAGAGAAGGTTGCCCTTGCAGGGCAGCTGCTGTGTGGTGGTGCCTGCTGGGAGGTTAACTCCCTTCTCCCCTTGTCTCTGCAGCTGGACATCATGGAGCCCAAAGTGCCAGATGATATTTACAAAACCCACCTGGAAAATAACCGTAAGGGCTTGTGTCGTGGCCTCTGTCATCCCTGACTGTGGGGCAGTTCCTGGGGCTCTGAGGCGTCTCCTGGCAGTGAGCCTCTATCCTGGGGTGGGCAGACAACTCACCTGGTGTCTCTGGACTGCCCACCTGCGGCATGCTCAACTGCCTACAATGGATTTGGGCTCCTCCTTGCCACTGCTTGTTGCAGACAGGTCCTTGTCCTCCCTAAGGCACAGGGCAGTTGTATGGTGGAGGGCTGGGCAGCAAGATGGGCTAGCAGGGCTGTTTTGCTGCCTGGCTTACCCTCGTGTCATTCCCCAGGATTCGGGGGCAGCGGTTCCCAAGTGGACTCAGCACGGATGAATTTGGCCTCCTCCTTTGTGAACGGSTTTGTGAATGCTGCCTTTGGGCAGGACAAGCTGCTGACGGATGATGGCAACAAATGGTTGTACAAGAACAAGGACCACGGTAAGGGAGCCCGTTGGGCAGGGGTTGGAGGTGCCCCTAGGTTTTCCTGCTACCGTTGGCCCTGCTGAAATTGGAGCTGTTGGGCACAGCTGTGGTAGCCCCACGTCCCTGGCCAGCACCTCCCCTTGGCAGGGCACATCGATTCAGGGACTGATGTGGGCTCTTCTCCCCTGGGACTGCAGGGATGCTGAGTGCTGCAGCCTCGCTGGGCACCATACTGCTGTGGGACGTGGACGGGGGGCTCACACAGATCGACAAGTACCTGTATTCCTCAGAGGACTACATCAAGGTCAGTGGTACCCATCCCAGCTTAGGCTGTGCCCAGCATTCCTGCTCGTATCACTATGAGGTGGCCCTGTGCAGCTGTCTTGGGGGAATGGCTGACCTCATCTCGGTCTGCTGTGTGGCTCAGCCCCTGCCTAGAAGAGGGGTTTGGATGCCCCGTGTCCTGATTGTTTGTGAAGCTCTCAGCAAGGCTGGTAGCTCTTGGGGACTCCATGGGGGCATCCCCTTGTTGCAGAGCTGCAAGCTTTGGAYTGCTGAGCTGGATCCAGGGCCACATTGCTCACTTGGACTTGCAGTACTGACAGCAGGCGAATGATGCCAATTTGCATTACTGGGCAACTGTGGGATGACATTAGTCACTTGTTGGCAGAGAGCTATGTGCGTCRGTGGTTGATGTGTGATGGTGCTCTGCCTTGCAGTCGGGAGCCCTCCTGGCCTGTGGCATCGTCAACTCAGGTGTGAGGAATGAGTGTGACCCTGCCCTGGCCCTCCTCTCTGACTACGTCCTCCACAACAGCAACACCATGAGGATTGGAGCCATTTTTGGGTAAGGGCTTGGCCCCAGCCTCTGCCAGCTGTCCAGGGCAGCACAGCTCCCTCCTAAAACTCCTCTGGGCTCTCTGCAGGCTRGGGCTAGCGTACGCGGGCTCCAACCGTGAGGATGTCCTGACTTTGCTGCTACCTGTGATGGGAGACTCCAAGTCCAGCATGGAGGTAGGCAGTGARGCAGGGTTTACATGGGGTCTCTGCTTTCCCACCTGGTCCTGGGCGGCTCCTGAGGATACAGGGCCTCTTCTGCAGCCAGTTTGAGCTCTGGGAACAGAGTGGCTTGTCCCTGCRTGGTACTATTTGGTGCTGTAAGAGCATGACCCTGTTTTCCCCATCTTGAGCTGCTCCCAGATTGGGGTTGGTGCTGATGCAGGAGAGTGGGAAGCCATCAGCCCTCTCAGTATCCCAAATTTCTGCACAAAGCAGGGACCAGGGGTGCCCTGTGCTCTTCCCAGCTGAGCAGCCGTTGAACTGCATCGTGGGCCTGTACATGGAGCTGTGGGCCAGCTCACTCTGAGCTGTCCCTGGAGCATTCTCTTTCMCTGCTTCACCAGGTGGCTGGTGTGACTGCTCTGGCCTGTGGGATGATATCTGTGGGTTCCTGCAATGGGGATGTCACCTCAACCATCCTCCAGACCATTATGGAGAAATCGGAAACAGAGCTGAAGGATACATATGCCCGGTGGCTGCCGCTTGGCCTGGGCCTGAACCACTTGGGTAAGGCTGGGCAGTGCCAGTGGTCTTGCGAGCTTGGGACTGGGAGTGGGAGCATCTGTCAGCCACTGTACTCTGACCACTCTTCCTACCTTGGCAGGGAAGGGAGAGGCGATTGAGGCCATCTTGGCAGCACTGGAGGTGGTGTCAGAGCCATTCCGCAGCTTTGCAAACACGCTGGTRGACATCTGTGCCTATGCGGGTGAGWTGGGCTGGCTGAGGTTGCAGGGGAAGGCAGGAGCAGGTCCTGGGCCCTCTCTCTGCTGATCCTGGCCGACTGCTGTCCCTCCAGGCTCAGGGAACGTCTTGAAGGTGCAACAGCTTCTGCACATCTGCAGCGARCACTTTGACTCCAAGGAGAAAGAGGAGGACAAGGACAAGAAGGACAAGAAAGAGAAAGAGAAGAAAGAGAGCTCAGCTGACATGGGAGCCCACCAGGTGGGGAAACCTGGGCTGAGACCCCTGCCCCTGGGGACAGGAGCTGACTTCGAGGGGGTTYCTCGGCTTCCTGTGGGATTGGGGCTGGAAGAAAACAGCCTCCAGTAGGATTTCCTACTTTCTCTACCCTGCTGGGCTTGCAGTGGGCACAAGGGCTGTAAGGACCTGGTTTGGGGGCTGAGTGCTTCCTGCCTCCTCCTGGCTCAGTGCTTGTGTCCCTGCAGGGTGTAGCAGTGTTGGGTATTGCGCTCATCGCCATGGGTGAAGAGATTGGTGCTGAGATGGCCCTGCGCACGTTTGGCCATCTGGTGAGTGATGCTGGGGAGACAGCGTGGAGCAGGGAAGGGACCTGGGGATGGAGAGAGCAGGTCTCGCTTCACATCCATGTGGGCCTTGCTGCCCTTGGTAAGCCAGGCTGTGGGCACCCTAAAGTGATGCCCTGCCACTGCCTGGGGTCTACTACCCACCCWCCTCTCCATGCAGCTGCGGTATGGGGAGCCGACCCTCCGTCGGGCTGTGCCCCTGGCCCTGGCRCTTATCTCTGTCTCCAACCCCCGGCTCAACATCCTCGACACCCTCAGCAAGTTCTCCCACGATGCTGACCCTGAGGTCTCCTACAACTCCATCTTTGCCATGGGCATGGTGGGCAGTGGTAAGCCTGGTGTGGGGGGGGGGATTGCCTGCGACCCCTGCTTGGGGTGTCTGAGCGCTCRCAATAGGGGGAATGGCAGCAGCAATTCCTTTGGCTCTTGTGCTAGACTATCAGCACCGYCTGGGAGCACTGCCCAGATACTTTGCTGATCAGAGGGGTGGACAAGGCCTTTCGGTTGCAGGGGACTGGGTTTGCTGGAAGCTGGATGTTTGGCTGAACCAGGGTTTATGGCTGGATGCCCTGCACCCTGATGAGGGAAAGTGGAAAGCTAGGGCTGTGTTGGCTGTGTGCCCTGATCTCTGCCTGCACCTCTTCTCCAGGTACCAACAATGCCCGACTGGCAGCGATGCTGCGGCAGCTTGCTCAGTACCACGCCAAAGACCCCAACAACCTCTTCATGGTGCGACTGGCCCAGGTGAAAATCCTGCTCTCGCTGCTTGTGGAGGGGAAGGGGAGGTTGGGGTACCTGAACTGTGCGTGGGAGGGGAGCGCTGTCCCTGGGCTGTTACCTCCTTGGCTGGCAGGTCTAGGGGGTCCAGGCACTGCCCCACAACTCTCTCATGTGCTTTCCTTGCCACATCAGGGGCTGACCCACCTGGGCAAGGGGACGCTCACCCTGTGCCCCTATCACAGTGATCGCCAGCTCATGAGCCAGGTGGCTGTGGCTGGGCTGCTGACTGTCCTTGTGTCCTTCCTGGATGTGCGCAACAGTGAGTACCAGAGGGGAACCCACTCCTTGCCACCCCTTTGCCCTGTGCGGTGTGCCCTGATTTGCCCTGACCCAGGACCCTTATGTTTCCCTTCCAGTTATCTTGGGCAAGTCCCACTATGTTCTGTATGGGCTCGTTGCTGCCATGCAGCCCCGCATGCTGGTCACCTTTGATGAGGAGCTGCGACCTCTACCCGTATCGGTCCGGGTAGGACAGGTAAGGGGGCAGCCAGAGCCTGGAACAGGGTGCCTGGGCTTCATGTGTGGTCTCAGCCTTCATCTCAGTCCTCTCTTGCAGGCTGTGGATGTGGTGGGCCAGGCAGGAAAGCCGAAAACCATTACAGGCTTCCAGACTCACACAACACCGGTGCTGCTGGCACATGGAGAGCGGGCAGAGCTGGCCACAGAGGAGCATGTGCCAGTGACGCCCATCCTGGAGGGATTTGTCATCCTACGCAAGAACCCCAACTACGATGTTTAAACCACCGAGGAACTGGGATGGGGTGGGGAACAGGGTGCACAGGGCAAGTGGTTGGGGGGGGGGAAGGTGGTTTGTTTGTTTGTTTGTTTGTTTGTTTTTGTTACTGAGAGCCAAGGAAATAAACTACCCAGAGAGTCTGGTGCTGCTGTGCTGTCCCTGCATGGAGGGACACAAGTTTCTTACCCCTTTGCCCAGTCCAGGCTGAGCCCACTACAGCGAGGCTGTGTCCCCATTAAGCCTGGATCCCTGAGCCGGCGTGGGCCAGGATCTTCCCCTAGCCTAAACAAGGAGGAATTTGCTGCCCTCTCTGCTGGGCACTGTCAACTCCTTTCTATGTCATCCTAGCAGAGCTGGGCTGCCTTTCGARGGATCTTTGGGGGCTGGAGCAGGGTGAGGCCCCTCTACAGTTACCCTTTCTCCACTGCTTCTGCCTGGGCAGTGACGGACAGCTCCTCTGGCTGCTGCTATGTGCTTGGGTATTGCTGGTGCTCCTTGGGGCTGGGTGCAGTGCAGGCCCCAAGAGGCAGGAGGTGAAGGCAGAGAGCCCCCATGAGCTCACCCTGCTACCATGGGGCACCATGGGTGGGCAGGCTCCCAGGCTTGTGTGGGTCTGGGCCTTGTTATGCCATGGGGCTGCTCTGGCTTTTGTTTCTCCTTGCCCTGCGTGYGCCTGTGCCCCGCGGCGCCCTGGGTGCGTGTGCCCGGTGCGGCAGGGTGTGCCTGCCTGGCGCCCACGCTGGTGTTGTGCAACTTCCCTCCCACTGAGCCTGCGCCTGCATCAGCACGGACTCACTGCCCCGTGGTGGGGTGGGTGCCTGGCACTGCCGGGCCTGAGCTGGGCCTTTTGTCGTGTGGAGTCTCTGTTGGCTGATAGTGGGGCTCAGCGGCTCCCCGGGCCGCTCTGTGCTGGGCTCTGCCACCAGCATTCAGTGCAGCTCATAGGRGCACGCTTCCTTTGGAGCCTTAGTGGGACCAGAATCAGGATTTAAATAAGGCTTGGGGTCAGCTGAAGGAGATTGTGCGGGGAAAGAGAAGAAAAACCCCGTGCTGTTTCTAAAAATACTGGTGTCACTACCCTGCCACACCAACCAGGGTGCCCTGCCAGAGCTGCCCCATTGGCGAGCCGCACGCTTCCCCGATGCCTGGGGGTCCTGTAGCCTGCCTGGGCTGCTTTGCAGAGTGGGAGCCTTGACCTGGGTGCCCGGGACTGCTGGTGCTCAAGGGGRCAAAGGGGATCTACTGACTGTCCCCTGCGGGTGCCTGGCGCTGCCCAGCATGCCAACACTGTGTCAGCTTCTGGGGACATCTCTAGCCAGGGCCCGGCTTTGTGCTGCTGCGCGCCAGCGTCCTTCCATCCTCTCTTGGCTCAGCTCCCAGCCATGGGGTCACCCACTATGCGCTCAGGGACCAGGACGGGTTGAGGCCACACCACCCAGCGCCACCCGCAGCCCCGTTGCTGTGCCCCATGCAGGGGTGCTGAGTACGCTGTCACAGRCATGGGGGTGTGCGTAGGGCGGTGAGTGCAGTGCTGTGCGGTAGGCTGAGTGGGTGGGTGCAGGGTGCTGGGCTCTAGCCGTGGTGGTGCACGGTTGGTGCCAGGTGCAGTGTCCCAGGGATGGGTGCAACCTGGGTGCTGTGTCCAGGGGATGCAGGGTGTCTGTAGGATGCTGTTTCTAGGTGCAGGGTGGGTGCAGGATCCACATCCTAAGGGGTGCGGAGTGCCCCCTGAGAGGTCCAGGAGTCAAGAGTGAAGAGTGGATGCCCTGTCCTGAGGGGTGCTGGGTCCTGGGTGAGTGTGGGGTGCCATGTTTCAAGGAGTGCTGGGWGGTGTGTCCTGAGGGGTCCTGGGTGGGTGCTGGATACTAGGTGAGTGGTGCGTGCCTTGTCCTATGGGGAGCTGGGGAGGGGGGTGCCGGGTGCTGTGACCTGAGAACCATCAGGTGGGTGCTGAGTGCTGGCTTGGTGCTGGATGCAGTGTCCCATGGGGGGGTCGGGTCAATGCCGGGTGGGTGCCGGGTGCCGTGGCTTGAAGGGTCCTGGGTGGGTGCCGAGTGCTGTAACCCAAATAGTGCTGGGTAGGCGCCAGGTGCTGTGTCCCGCAGGGTGCTGGGTCCCGGGTGGGTGCCAGGTGCCCTGTTCCGTGCGGTGCCGGGTCCCGGGTGGGTGCCGGGTGCACAGTCCCGTGGGGGGCCGGGTGCCGCGCTGCGCCACGTGCTGCCGCACCGGGTGGGTAGGGGGGACCGCGACGGCGGGCGTGGCCAAAGCGGCGGGCGTGGCCAAGGCCGGAGGGGGCGTGGCCAGAAGGCCCCCGCCCCGCCCCGCCGGCGGCGGC
>NW_028186795.1:18814-26726 GCF_003343005.1 Rhea americana | reverse complement strand
AGCGGCTCCCTCCTCTCGCCAGACATCAGTGGCTGTTCCCGTTCCCCTCCTAGCCAGCATCTGCCTCTGCCCCCGGCYCTCTCCGAGGGCCCCGGCTCCCCGTGCCGGCACTTCCCGGACGTCTTATTTGTGCGCGTCCGGCCCGGCGCGAGCGGGGGTCCGCCGGCCGGCGGTGGCGGCGGGGGTCCGGCGGCRGCAGCAGCAGTGCGCGCCAGGGTGGCTCCGGGCGCGAGGCCCCACGCGCCGTGCCTGTGGGTGGGGTTTTGGGTGCTCCGGGGCTCGGCGGCTCTGCACTGCAGCAAGCCCGGCTGGCCCGGCCCAGCCCAGCCCCGGCGGCCTCGTGCTCCCAGCCGGGCCCCGGCGTCCCCCATGTCTGCACCGCGGGGCCGCCCCCTCCCTGCGCTGGCAGGTTTGCAGGCTGATTTTTCTCTCCCCCCTCACCCTCCTTCCCTTTTCTCCTTCTCTTTTCCTCCCTCTCTCTTTCCTCCTTTCTCTCCAAGTCAGTCGGATGAAAGGTCTCTGCAGGCCCGCTCAGTCGGCCCAGGTTTTTCCCGCGGGGGGGTGAGTATCTAGTTCTCTGCTGGTGGTGCCTGTGCTGGGGGGCCGGGGAAGCCGGGTTTGCTGCCTGTCGGCGCCGAGACTTGTGGTGGGGAGACCGGTGCGGTTCCGAGGGCACGGCGGTTTTCAGAAAGCGTGGTTGTCCCCAGGAGTTCCCCGGTCCCATCCCCTCTGTGTTTTAATCCTCCTCCCCCCTTCCTTTTCCGAGTAACTTGTGCCAATGCCRATCTGTCTTTTTAAAATGGCCCACGCCGCCGTTTCCCGGCGCTGGGCAGGGCAGGGGCGTCTGGGCACGCACGGTGGGCGYGCRGCCAAGCCAGGCAGTGGCTGGGCGSTGGGGTRCCAGAGCGGGTTCCCGGGGCCCCTGCCTGGCCCTTGGTGCCCCGACTAAGGGGACAGGGCGAGTGCTGTGGGGTGCAGCCCACTCTGAGGCCTGAAATCGGAGTGGGATTGATCCCTGGCTGGGCTAGAGGCTCTGGTGCCTGCTGTACCCCCAAAGGCTGTGCTGGGTCTGTGCCCCCCCCCACTTCCCCCCTGTGCTGGGGTCACAGCCCTGGGGGTGCAGGGGACCAGGTGCCCCATGGACTGAGGGTGCAGGCAGGCCCCTGGGCAGTAGCATTGGTGGGATGTGCCCAGCASTGCCCCGCAGTGGGGCTGGGGCGCCCCATGCCCCCGCCGGGGCCAGCCCGCAGCGCTGGGGGGCCGGCAGGACCGCGAACGCTGACGCGGCCCGGCGTCAGGTTACAGGCAGGCACAAGACGGGCTGCTCCTTCGGGCTGCTCCTTCGGGTGGTCCGGCCGGGGATTGCGCTTGCCCTGGCCGCGGCCGGCCCTCTGAGCTGCTGCGGGGATGGAGGGGGCACCTCCCGGGGCGGGGGGCACCTCTGCTGCTTCCTTTCCTGGGCGGCCTTTGCACTGGGGCGGGGAGAGCGGCGCTGGGTGCCAAGTCCCTCCTGGGATCCGGCTGGGAGGACGGCCGCAGCCGGACGAGAGAGCCAGGAGGGTGTCCGGGCTGCCTGGCACGTGGGTGCCGGCAGCGCCTGGGGGGCTGCGGGCCCCCCTGGGCGGGGCAGTGGGCAGAGCATCGGTGCCGTGGGGTCGTGGGAGCTGCTCCCTGCCCTCCCCTCCCCTCCCTGGCAGGCGTTTGTGGTGCGTGCTGGGGACTCGATGCCACTGGCAGGAACAGGTTTGGCCGGCCGGGGGAAGCTCTTAGTAGGTCAGCTGGGGTGGAGCTGGTCCCCGGCTGACGCCGGGGTACCGTGGGGCCCACCCAGGCCACTGGAGCCAGTGGCGGCCTGGGCCTCTTGGCTGGGTGCTGGCGACAGGGATCGTGGTTCCCAGCAGGCTGCGATTCTCCTGGTGCTCGCTTGTGCGGGGCCCCCCAGCCAGGCTCTGCAGCATCTCTGGGGGCAGCTTCTTGTAGGGCAGCTCGAAGCAGGCAGGTGGGCCAGTCCCACGGCCCGTGCCCACGCCTCTCCTGGCTTGTGCACCCCAGTGGGGACAGGAGGAGATTCCTGGGTGTCCGTACCATGGCTGGGGGACAGTTTGTGGGGGACAGCGAATGTCTCCAGCTGTGCCCTGGCTGGGTTGAGGGGGCTGGGATGTCCCATTTTTAGGGTCTGCATTGGAGAAGTGGCAGATCTATGGGCCAGGGCTTCTGGGCAGAGAGCTGGGGGGTCGCGGAGACAGCCTCCGGCTTACRCCCGCTGTCCGTGTGCCCCGCAGATAGCGAGGGGATCCTTATGCACAACCACATGAAATGAACAAAGCTCCACAGCCCACAGGAGGAGCCCCGACAGCCCCGCACCCTGCCCCTTCTCCCGGACTTCCACAGGTAACAGCCCCTCCGGTGGGCTTGGGGTGGGCGGCTCCCCGATTCAAGCTGGGGCCCCGGGGAGGGAGCTGGGGGGCTCTGTCCCGCCTCGGCCTGGCCAACGCGTTCCCTCCCTGCCTCCCTCCAGTCGACGTTCCCACCYGGTCAGACGGCACCCGTGGTTTTTAACCCAGCACCGACCTCACAAATGAATACGCCTTCTCAGCCGCGACAGGTAAGGGGCTTGCCCGGGGAAGAGGGGGTGGGGGGCTCGGCGAGCCTGTCTGCTCCCGGRGCCGCCTGGCCGAGCAGCCCGCGCTCCTCTCCCGTGGCCGCATCGGTGCGCGGTGGAGCCGGGAGCCTGGTCGTGCCCCGTGGGACCCGTGTGCGAGGGGGAACTGCCTGAAATGTGGGTTGTGGCTGGCGCTGCCTGCGTGCCCTGGGGTCTTGTCCCTCCTTCCTGGCCCTGGGGTGGGGGCATGTGTCCCCAGGTGGGGTGCCCACCAAGTGACTGCTCTTCTCTCCTTCCTCCCCCTCCCCAAACCTTGCTCTCTTCCTCTCTCAGTTTCCAGCAGGGCCTCGTGCTATTCACCAGCAGGTACTAACCAGCCCCTCCACCCCGCATGCTGAGCACCCGGGGCAGCACCCTGCTCCGACACTGCACAGAAACACCTACCCTGGGCAAAGGGGGCCCGGGGCACGTGGGGAGCGGGGACCCCCCAGCCTGGTGGTGCGGGCTGGGGGAGGGTGGCGCGGGGACGCCCGCTCGGCCTGGGCTGCTGAGGGAGTTTCGCTGCAGTGTCTCCGAGTTCCTTGGGGTTGCTCTTGCATGAAGCCTGGAGCATGTGGCTGTGTCTGTGCTAACCCTTGGTCCAGGCCACTGCTTCTGCCTGTGCCCCCGCTCTTGGGGGAGGGGGGTCTCCCAAGGCTGCAGCTGCCCCCTGAGGTGGCTCAGTGCTGCTGTTGCTGGCCTAGCCTAGCTAAAATGTCACTTTGGGGATGATGAAACCCTTTCACCATGGGCATGGCTTCCCACCGCACCAGTGCAATGTGAGTAGGCTGGAAGCACCCAGTGGGTCTCTTAGGCTGGAGCTGTGGTGGAGCTGGGACCCGATGGCCCCTTGGGCCATAGATGTTGGAGGCCTTAGGAGGAGACTGGGGGCTGGATGTGGCCCCCTAGATCCTAGTGATGCTGCTTTTGCTAGCTGTCCTGCTTCATACCTCCTCTGGGAGTGTGAGTRAAGGCTCTGAGCTTCCACGAGCCCYTCTRTACCAGAGGGGCTGCCGGGGACAGATTCAGTGTAATCCTGCCTCCCTTGGCGTGTCCGGGTCCCTCCAGCTCTGTAGGGACCGCCAAAGGGACAGTCAAGGCTTCAAAGTGCCCCGGCCGAGTGGGCAGCTCCCCGTGCCCTGTGGCGCTGGTGGATGCAGGACGAGCGCACGAGGTGAAGGGCTCCCCGGCCTCCTGCTTGCCCGGCTGACGGCTGCTACGTCGCTCCGGGTGCCGGCATCCGGCTTGGAGCTCGACCGACCGCTTTCCACCTCCCTTTAGCAGCCCTGTGGCCCCGGGCTCGCACTCCCACCCCCTCCCTGGCCCGTCCTCCACCCACCACCTGCTTCCGGGTCCTGTCTCAACACGGTGGCGGGTAACTCCTGTCTCTCTCTTTCCCCTCTCCCTCTGTATGCGTGCGCTTGCTAACAGGGAGGATTCAGGTCTCTTCAGGTAATGCTTTTCTCCGTGCCCCTTCCCAGCCTTGCCCTGAGCAGATGGGGCGCGTGTGCGGATGCTTCCACTCCGGGCTCTCCGTGCCGCGCTGGAACAGCCTCCGGCGGGGCTGCCCGACGTCTTGGTCTGGTTGCAGCGCCCGTCTGAGCCCGGAGACGTATCTGTAGAGCAAAGACAGCCRGAGGGAGGGCAGGCGGGGCCCGAGGGAGCCCTGGCCGGCTCCCCGCGTCCCGGCTGTCCGGCTCCAGCGCGGCTCCGGGCGCAGCGGGACTACAGGTCCCAGCATTCAGTGCGCGTGCCCGTCCCCGGTGCGGGGCACGCCGGGACCCGCCGCCGAGCTGCGTGCGGCCGTGGCCGGCTCCGGGCGCTGGAGCCGCCGGCCCCCGGCGGGCTGGGAGGGGGCTGTGCCGGGCATGAGCTGGGCGGGATGGACCCAGGCGGCCCCGCAGGTGCGTGTGGGCYGGATGGTGCCGATCCGGGCTGCCCGGGAGGGCGGCAGCTCCGCGTGCTGGGCTTGAGGAGGCTGCGGTCCTGATTCGGGGGGTCTCCCCTGTTCAGATCTCTGCCCAGGACTGCTCCCCCTCTCCCTGCGCCCGGGCTGACTTCTGGGGCGGTGCTCRCTGCGAGCCTGCTCGCCCCGCTCCGGGAGGAGGCGGGAGAGGGGGCGCCTCTGKTGGGTCGGGCCCCAGCGGGCAGCTGGCGCTGGCGCTCCCCGCCTCACGCTGTGCCCCGTCTCTCCCGAAGCATTTCTACCAGAACAGGGCGCAGCCTCCCACGAGCGCGTCTCGCGTGCAGAGTAACACGACGGCCCGGCCTGGCCCGCCTGCCCATGTGTATCCAGCTGCTTCCCAGGTGATGATGATACCCTCCCAGATATCCTACACACCTTCCCAAGGAGCGTATTACATTCCCGGACAGGTGAGGGCTGTGTCCTTGGCCTCCCTGGGCCCTGTGGGAGGGGGCTGCGGTGGGCACCAGGGACATTAGCTAGGGCTGGAGCCCAGGTCTGCTCTGGGGGTGGTGGAGGGGGTCCCCGGGCTCTGCAGGCACGAACCGAGCAGAGCAGGGTGTTGCCCATCACTGCAGAGAGGCAGCAAGCAGTGCTGGGTTCTCCCCCCCCCGCCCTACTTCCCCAGCCCCGGTGGGGTGCTGTGGGCAGCCCCCGGGATGCGTGATGCCCAGTTTGCCAGGGTCCTGCTCCCTGCCCTGCTGCCAGGCTGGCCGGCAGGCAGAGGTACTCTGCGACGAGGTTTTGGGGCTACACCTGTGCCCRCAGAGGGTGGTAACAGACCTTTCTTTGCAGGGTCGCTCCACGTACGTTGTCCCGACCCAGCAGTACCCAGTGCAGCCTGGTGCCCCCGGTTTTTACCCTGGAGCTAGCCCTACAGAGTTCGGGACTTACGGTACATACTGGGGGGATTTCTTTGCTCGCCGTTGGCTTTCTATCTGCAGCACTTTGTCCCTTTTGCTGCTCTGACTTTGGGTTCCCTGTAGCCCCTCCAAATTCAGAGCGCAGGCACCTCTTTTGACTGGTGTGCGTGGAGGGGGGCATTTCTGTGACTAGTGACAACATTACAGGGTGTTTTGGGGGACAGGAGGTGGTGTGCTTCTCCCACTGCAGCACTGAAGTGCRCTGTGTGCACGTCGTGTCCCACCTCTCCGTCTACCCTGAGCCTCCCACCCCCTTTTCCAAATCTGTGCTGTTTAATGTTTAACCGTCTTGGCAGAGATGCAGGGCAGACTTTATCCCCTGCTCTCCCTCCAGTCGCTGCGGCGGGGCGGAAGGCACGGAGCAGTTGTTCTGTGCTTGCTGCTCCCCAGCTTTGCTCCCGTTTCTCCCCCTGCTCGCCCCCACCCCCCGGCCAGCTAAACCAACRGGGCTGAGGGGTGGCGGGGCCTGCCCGGGGAAGGGGCCCGGGCCGTGGCTGCTCCGTGCCTGCCCTCCCCTGCAGCTGGGGAGCGCCCGTGTGAGCGGCCCCCCCTTCTTCCCCCGCTCGCATGTGGCCACCCGGGCCGTGACTATATTTAGGCTGGGTCTGTCCCGGGAGGCCTTGCAGACACAGAAATGTGAGCTGAGGCCTCCGTCCCGTCCCCGGCACGGCAGCAAAGCAAACCGGGGCGGAGATGGGTTTCTCCTGAGCCAGGTACGTGTCCGTCCTCCCTCGCTTTTGTCCCGCGGCCGACACAGGCCCCTCGGAGGAAGGAAGCGGCCCCAGGCAGCAGCCGGCTGGGCTGGCTCCGCCGAGCGCTCGGGCTCTGGCCTCTCTGCTCCTCAGTGCCCAGTCGCGGGGTATCCCGCGGGCGTCTCCGCTCTGCGGGCCTCTCCCCTTGGCTCTTTTGCCCTCCAGCATTGCCACTCCCAGGGTTTGAGGCCTTCCCACCRCCCCCGGCCGAGTGCCGGGGCCTGGAGCCACCCACGCTGCCTGCTCCGGCGTCCCCGGGTTGTCCCCGTGGGTCGCTCTTCCCCCCTGCTGTGTCGCTGCCCACGTGCTCCCCGCTCCCGCGGGGGCTGCCTCGTCCCTCCCGCCAGGTCGGTTTTCCCTCCCGCTCCCCCCCCCCGGAAGGAGCCGCTTCCGCCTGGCAGGCTGGGCTGGCTCTGCGTCCTGCCCGGGCAGGGGAGGGGTCCCCGGTGCCGCGGCGGGGCGGTCGCTGGAGCGTCCCCGCTCGTGCTGAGCGGGCTTGGCACGACCGGGAAAGTGCTGGAGCTGGGAGGGGGCCAGGGCCCAGCTGTGCCTGTCTCTCCCTGCGCGCTGGCATCTGTGTCACTGGCCCTTCCCCGGAGAGCGCGATGAGCCTCGGCAGCCGCCAGACCTCTTCCCTTGGCCTGTTTCCCCCGTTTTCCTCGTTCCCTGTGCTTTTGGGTGGATGCTCTCGGGGATCGCCGATGCCTCGGAAAGAGCAGAGCACCTTTTGAGGGAGATGCCGGGCCGGGATCAGGGCCCGGTGCTGCCTCGGGCCCGGGGATCCTTTCGTGCTGTTGGGGTGAGCCTGGGCGGCAGCCGAGGGTCTGGCCCCCGGGGCTGAGCGGAGCGGAGCCCCCTCGGCATGGGTGTGAATGGAGGGTGCGGACGGGGCTGCGTGGTGCCGCCCTGGGGCTAGCGCTGGCTCGGGGGAGATAAGGGAGCCGGCAGGAAGGCAGCCGCCGGCAGAGCCGGGACTCCTGCGCCCGGGCATGGCCCTCCTCTCCGGAGGGGCCGTTCTCTGCGCTGGGCCGTTGGGCTCGGCAGGTAGCCGCGGGTTTGGGGCCTGACTCCAGCCGTGGGGCAGTAGCTAGGCGTGGGGGCGGCGCGGGGACGCTCTGCTTCACRGGGAAGGAATTTGGTTGGGCCTGTCGGGCAGGTTGGGGTGATCCGGGACGAATGCAGTCGGGGTTTGCTGGAGGGCGGCACGGGCTCCCCTTGCTCCTGGGAGCCCCCCTGCGTTTGGAGGCGCTGGGATCCCCACGGCCGGGGCTCTCCGTGCCGGGCAGGTGAACTCGGTGGGTCTGGGCTGGCCGGCCCCTCTCACCCTCTCTCCTCTCCTCCAGCGGGTGCCTATTACCCAGCCCAGGGGGTGCAGCAGTTCCCGGCGGGGGTCCCCACGGCCCAGGTCATGATGAGCCAGCAGCCGCCGATTCCCCCGAAGCGAGAGCGCAAGACGGTAAGGAGCCGCCCGCCCCTGGGCTGGCRGGGGGGAACTCGGGCTGGGTTGGGGGGTGGGGGTCGGGGCCAGCTCCGACGCTGGGGTACGCTGCCGGCGCCAGCCCCCTTCGCCGGGGGGTCCGCAGTGCAGGCGCCGGCCCCGCGGCGCGGAGGTGCGGGGCCGGGCCGGGGCTCG
>NW_028186795.1:2323-18687 GCF_003343005.1 Rhea americana | reverse complement strand
GCGCCGGCGACCTTGGCCGTCCCGGCGGGCGGCGGGGAGGCGTTGTGCTGAGTCACGGCTCCCGGGGGTGGGGGTGCCGCGGCTGCCAACTGCTGTCTGCTCCCGGAGATGCCGGCGCGCGGAGGCCGCGCGCGGGGCCTATTTATAGCGGGGAGCCGAGCGGCTGCCGGCCCGGCCCCGCGCCGGGGGGCGGGCGCTGCGAGGGGCGATGCTGGCGCTTTCCCCGGGGGGGCTGATGGAGGGGCAGTGGTGCCCTCTGGGCGTTTGGCTGGCGAGGAGAGCGCTGCTCTTGCTGGCGCCCCGGGAGCAGGTCGTGCGCGGGGATGGGGGCTGAGCCCCCCGCCCGTTCTGGGCCCCCCCATCGTGATCTCTGCCTGCGTGGGTTTCCTCCGCTCGCCCCGCAGCAGCGGGCGCTGTAGGGTGGCACACGTGGCTCTGGCCGTACCTCTGCGCAGGCGTGGGGTTAGGCAGGTGTGTCCCCCCCTTCTCCCCCCCCCCCCCGCCGCAGACGTTAGCGCTGTGCCCCGTGCGAGGCGTGGGGTCCCCGCGGGGGCTCGCTGTGCCGTTCGTGTGCCAGCRCCCTGCCGGCTTGCCGCCCCCGAGGCAGGAGCGTGCCCCCGGTGCCATGGGGTCCCCCAGCGTGCCCCAGCCCCTGGAGACGGGCAGTGCCCGGGGCATTGTGACACTCCAGAAGGCTGAGCTGGCCTGTCCCCAGGGCTGGGGGCACSGCGCTGGCTCTGGAGCCCCAGCGGCAGCAGCTGCCGCGGCTCCCCCTGCCCCGCAGTGTCCCCTCCTGCCGGGCGTCAGGACGGGCACCTTGTCTGCGGGGCACTTCGCTCCACGGGGAGGGGAGATGGTACCCACCAGCCCCCAGGCCCTGTGAGGCTGGGGCGAGCACATCACTGAATGAACCTCTTGCCTTTCTGCCTGGAGAAGGGGGTGTCCTGGGACCATTGGGCCCAGGGAAGGGGGTGCTGCGTCCCCCACCCTGCTGACAGCTGCTCCCTTTCTCCTGCTTCCCGGCACACGGGCAGATCCGAATACGAGACCCTAACCAAGGCGGCAAAGATATCACTGAAGAAATCATGTCAGGAGCAAGGACCTCATCCACCCCCACACCTCCCCAGGTAAGAGGACACCACGCCTCCCTAGCTGGGGTGCTGGGGGGTGCCTGGGGCCCTGCTGAGCTCCCTCTTTTCCTCCCAGGCTGGAAGTGGTTTGGAGCCGCAGGCCAACGGAGAGACGCCGCATGTAGCAGTTATTGTCCGACCGGGTATGTGCACGTGATGGGGCGGATCTGCTGCGCAGAGCAGCTGGGCCAGCTGGCGCGGCTGCGGTCYGGCTCCCTGTGCACTTGGCACTGCAGGGAGGGAGGGGGCCGATTTCCTGAGCCCCAGGTAAATGGGGAGTGGGAGGCTGGCATATTGCCTACATATGTGAGGAGCAGTGTCCTGCTATGGTACTCAGGACTGTTTGCAGGGTTTGCCTTTTCCCCTAGCATGTACCCCAGCTGTTCCCTGGGCACCAAGGTCCCCTGTYGTTCCTGTTGCACGTGTGCCAAACCGCATCAAGCAGCCGGTGCTGCCAGATCTGCCCGCACTGCTCCTGCAGATAGGGGAACCTGGGACTGGGGATCYAGGGAGGATCAGGGCCCTATAGGGGACTGGAAAGTCCCCTCAATGCTGTTCATCTTGCAGATGACCGCCCGAAACCCGCGCTGGTGGTAAGCAAGCCTGTCTCCTTGGAGCCCAGCAAGTCGGCGTCGCCGTCACCTCCCCCTCCCCTCATTCCTGAGATGGAGCCCGTGCTGCTCTCGGCCGTGACGCTGGTGCCAATGGAGCCCCCCGTGGATGCGGACACTAAAGCGGAGCTGGGCGAGGTGCTGCCTGACCCGCACGAGACTTTTAGCGCCATCACTACAGTGCCAGGGGCTGTGGAGCTGCCCCTCGTGCCTGCCCCCGACATGGACACTGTGGTCCTGGAGGAGGAAGCTGCCATTCCCCTCCTAGAGCCTGCCCCGGAGGTGCCTGAGCTGCCTGAGGTGCAGCCGGTGCCTGTTGTCCCCACGATGCCAGCCGTGCCCCCAGTGCCGGCACCGGCATCGCCTCCGCTTGTACTGCAGGCCCCTGAAGCACCCGCCAAACCCGCCTCCCCCAGCCCCCCGCCACCCCCGGAAGAGCCCTGCCCTGAGGAYGCAGCCGAGGCCAACGGGGTCTTAGAGGAGGTGCCCGAGCCGGTCCCCGAGGCACCTGTGTGCCAGCTGGCACCTGTGCCAGCACCTGAGCTGGTGCCTGCGCCCGTCCTGGACTCTCCCATCGCCCAGCCCGAAGAGCTGCCTCTACCCAACGGGGTGGAGGGCACGGACAAAGTGGAGCCAAGTGAGGAGCAGCCAGAGTCGGATGTCAGCCCCATCTCGGAGCCCGAGGAGCCGGCCCAGCCGGACACCCCCAGCTCCCCCCCGGCGGAGGAGGAGGAGGAGGAGAGCGAAGGCCCTGCCGAGGCCCAGGAGCGGAGTTCGAGCCCGGCCCCTGCCCCTTTGCAGACCTCGGAGGCGACTGCACCAGGTTGGGGGCACTTGGCTGGGGTGTGCAGGGCTGTGGGGAGGGCGACTGTGAGGCCCCCCAGGGATGGGCGTTGGGATGGTGTGTGTGTGTAGGGATTGCCTGTATGGGGTGCTGGACACGAGGAATACGGCGGGGAGGAGAGAGGGTGTATAAAGAGGGGGCAGGACAAATGACTTGGGACAGGGACATGTGGGTAGGAAGTGGGGGGAGCGGGGTGCTGTGGGAGGTGACAGGATGCCTGTGCATGGTTAGGTGTGGGGGCCATGTCTGGGGAGTATGTATGAGGCACCTTGGGCAGTGGCATGAGGTGTGGGTGTAGGGGGGATGTATAAGGGTGCAGGTGTGGCAGGKGCCCTGGGACCTGTGGGTGTTGGGGAGGAGTGGGTTGAATGTGTCCGTATGGGACGCCTTGTGCAGGAGCATGGGGTGGGTTYGCTGGAGCTGGACGTTTTGGGCCGTGTCCCGAGACGTTTTGGGCCGTGGCAGGGGAATGGGCTGTGCGCTGTGGATGGGGGAGAAAAACGTCAGAGGGGTTGTATCTGTACGGGGCACACTGTGCAGAGGTATGAAAAGTGCCTTGGGCCCGTGGAGAGAGCGGGGTGMCCTGGGGATGCGGGGGGAGCGCTGCGTGTTACCTTTTTGGAGCACTCTGCAAAGATGTACGGAGATGTATGTATGTGTGTGAGGCTGCCGCGGGAGGATGGTGTGCCCTGGGCTCGTCAGGGGAGATGGGTGTACAGAGCACGTGTTTGTGGGGTTAGAGGAGGGTGCCTGGGGCTGTGCTGAGAGACGGTGTATTTCTGGGGAGTGTGCCTCTCGGGGGTTGTATATGGGGGTGCCAGGGAGGGTGTCAGGAGCTCTGGGAGTGAGTATATGTGAGGGGAGAAGTGTGTATGGGGGGATGTTCCCATAAGGGATACCTTTTACAGAAGACAGGAGTGCAGGGTGCATTTTGGGGTGCTCGGGGAAATGTACTGGTGCACTAAGGCAGCAGTGTGCGTCGACAGGCTGTGYGTAGGGTCAGTGGGACTGTGGGTCCCAGGTGGGCGCACGGTGTGTCTGGGCTCAGAGGGAGCTGTGCCTGGGCCCTGGGGGCAGTGGGATCGTGTTCTGAGGCTCCCACTGGCCCCATCCTCAAGTTCACCCAGTGTTACTAGGGCCTTACTGGTGATACTAGAGCTGGTGTCAGGGTGTGCGGGGGATTGGGTTGCTACTCAGCCCTTATGTCCTTGTCTCTCGTCCCAGTCGCCATGTCGGTGCCAAAGAAAAAGCGACGAATGAAGGAACTGAACAAGAAGGAGGCAGTAGGCGATTTGCTGGATGCCTTTAAAGAGGTGAGTGTCTCTGGGGAGTCGCATCACCCCATGTTGCAACCCCTCTTGTGATGAACTTTGCTTTGTGCCATCGTGTCTGGGCCACTGATGCTCTGTGATGGTAGTGAGGATCTGAGGAGGGTGCAGAACACCTTGGTTTGGGGCAGAGAGGAGCAAGGCTTGGGCTTGTGGTGTGACCGCTGTCCCCATCCCTCCTGATGGCAGTCTCAGATCAGTGACAGTGCCTCAGAGGCGGAGAACAAGCCCCCTGCATCCGCCCCTGCCCACGAAGCGGAGGACGCAGCCCCCACGCGTCCCCAGGAGGAGTCAGAGGAGACGTGGGAGGAAAAAGAGGACAAGCTGGCCCCAGAGAAGGGCAAGGCTGTGGATCAGAAGTACCGCTATAAAGAAGGTGAGCTGTGCCTTGGCCCACGTGGGCAGCTGCTCGTGCTTGATCTCCTGTGAGGCCTCTGCTAGGAACTGCTGTCTCTGGCCCAGTGGTGGGAGTGGTGGGGAGCGTTCTCAAGCTGTCCTAAGCCTTTCATACTTCTGTCTTGCCAGGCTGAGCCTGGCATGGGGTGGGAGACAGTGACCCATCTGGGGGTCTTGGATGAGAAGCAGGGGATGGTCGCCTCAGGCTTTCCACCCCCTCACCTAAGTGAGCAGGAGTTGCGTTCATGGTGTGCCAGGGCAACTCCATGGTCACCTAAATCTTTATCCAGCTGGTCTCCGTGTTGGTCCAGACTGGTCCCATGGCTCAGGGTACAGAAGATGGGACAGACTATATCAAGGTCTCTCCCTTTCCTCCCTTTGCAGAGCAATGGAAGCCCCTGAACCCTGAGGAGAAGAAGCGATACGACCGCGAGTTCCTGCTGGGCTTCCAATTCATCTTTGCCAGCATGCAGAAACCTGAGGGGCTGCCTCAGATCACGGACGTGGTGCTGGACAAGGTTGGTGGTGCCCTGGGCATAGGGGAGCATGGGTGCTGCCTGGGGAGGGGGGCTAGCACCTCTGGTCCCTGCTGTGGCAAGACAGGGTTGGGCATGGCCCTCATCTGCCCTACCCTGGGTTCCCCTGCAGCATTTACAATGAGCCTTGTGCATGAGCAAAGCCCCGGGGGGCAGCCTGTGGTCTTGTGCTGCTTCCCTGGGCACGTCCAAGGCTGCTTTCTGCTTCCTTGTCCCGGTGATAAGGCTGGGGGAATGGATATACCATTCCTCTGCCCCCGGGCATCCTCAGCCCTGTCTTCTCCCTTCGCAGGCCAACAAGACGCCTCTGAGGGCACTGGACCCCATCCGCCTCAGTGGCATGAACTGCAGCCCTGACTTCACCCCCTCCTTTGCCAACCTCGGCCGGCCAGTCATGGGTAACCGGAGCCTGGTGAGTAGATCTACCTGCTTTCTCCTTCCCCCTGCGTTGTCCCCYCTCCACCTCTCTGGGATGATCATGCTTTTGAGCCACTGTGTCTGGGCCACTGATGTCCATGATGGAGTTGAGGATCTGAGCAGGTGGATGGGGGATGCCCCAAGAGCCAGCCTGGCTAGCCTTGTCCCCCAGAAGGATTGAAGAAAAAGGCTTAGTTTCCACTCCTCCTTTCCCCTTTCCCCCCCGCTGTGTCAGCCCTCAGGGTTGGGTCCCCGCCGCTCTCAGCAGAGCCAGAGGAAGGAACCCCGCAAAATCATTGCTACTGTGTCCCTCAATGAGGATGTCAAGCTGAATAAGGCTGAGAAGGCCTGGAAACCCAGCAGCAAGCGTGCCTCGGAGGAGGAGGATCCTGAGAACATCAAGACACAGGTGGGAGCTGGGGCAGGCAGGCAGCACAACTGATACCTGCTGGTCAAGGGATGATGCCTGGCTCTCACTAACCCTGCTGTCCTCACAGGAACTGCTCCGCCGTGTCCGCAGCATCCTCAACAAGCTGACACCCCAGATGTTTCAGCAGCTGATGAAGCAGGTGATGGAGTTATCCATTGACACGGAGGAGCGGCTCAAGGGTGTCATCGACCTCGTCTTCGAGAAGGCCATCTCGGAACCAAACTTCTCTGTTGCCTATGCTAACATGTGCCGTTGCCTTATGGGGGTGAGCAAGAGCTGGGGGGACTGTAGTCCTAGTGCTGTTGAGCTGACAGGGATTTGTTTGAGGGCTTTAGCTGAGCTCTGTGAGATGGAGAGCTTGCCTTTAAGAGACGGGGATTCTGAAGCATGTGGTTGGAAGGCTGAACCAGATGCCTTTGTGGGGAGTCATTAGATGCGGGGTGGCTTTTGCTTGGGTTGAATAGAGCCTGGGGCTTGGCCTGCCGTATTTTGGGGGAGGCTTGACTCATACTCCCTCCCTGGGTTGTGCCTCTCCCTGCAGCTCAAAGTGCCCACGACAGACAAGCCCACGGTGACTGTGAACTTCCGCAAACTGCTGCTCAACCGCTGCCAGAAGGAGTTTGAGAAGGACAAGGATGACGATGAGATCTTTGAGAAGCGTCAGAAGGAGATGGATGATGCCAGTGCTGTGAGTTGGGAGGCTACCGCTCCAAGCTGAAGCGGGAGTCCTTAGGGTGGCTCTGGGACTGACCAGCCCTGTTCTGCCCCCTATGCAGCCCGAGGAGAAGGCACGCATGAAAGATGAGTTGGAGGAAGCGCGGGATAAGGCCCGCCGAAGATCCCTGGGCAACATCAAGTTCATCGGGGAGCTGTTCAAACTGAAAATGCTGACGGAGGCCATCATGCATGACTGCGTGGTGAAACTGCTCAAAAACCATGATGAGGAGTCTCTTGAGTGCCTTTGCCGCTTGCTTACCACTATTGGCAAGGACTTGGACTTCGAGAAGGCGAAGGTATCCTTTGCACTGCGCTGTCTTGCTGTGGCTTGCCCTGCCCTGCCTGTGGGAGGTATGTGACCGTGACTCTTATCTCCCTGCAGCCCAGGATGGACCAGTACTTCAACCAGATGGAGAAGATCATCAAAGAGAAGAAGACATCATCCCGCATCCGTTTCATGCTGCAGGATGTGATTGACCTCAGACGGGTAAGGTGCATGGCCTGTTATTTCCCAGGGACTGTCCTTTGTCCTCTGCTTGGTCTACTGGAGCTGCTGGCTTGTGTCCTCTTAAGTGCCAGTAGTCTATGTCCTCCCTCAGCCCAGGAAAGAGAGGGGAGATGTAAGTTGTGGCCAGCCCCAGAGACACCATGCTAGCCCCCAGCCCTTGGTTAGCATGGCAGCGGTAGGGGGCACACAGTAACTGGCAGTTATTTAATGCAGGAGGGCTCCAGAAACTGAGTCCTTCTGTGCCAAAAGCTGCCACAGTGCTTGGGGAGCTGTGCAGGCTTTGCGGCCCTGAGTGGAGACCAGCCTGCAGCTTTGAGGGGGATGCAGCTGGGAAGCCAGGAGCCCTGTGTATGTCTCTGCCCTCACAAGTACGGTGTGAGACTAGGGCCAGCTTGAGAGGTTATCTCCACTGTCCAACCTTCCAGCTGGCTCAGCGCCCTCTTCCCTTTTCCTGTGCCTTCTGCAGAATAGCTGGGTGCCACGGCGAGGAGACCAGGGCCCCAAAACCATCGACCAGATCCACAAGGAAGCAGAGATGGAGGAGCATCGGGAACATATCAAAGTGCAGCAGTTGATGTCGAAGGACAAGAGGAGAGGACCCCCTGGGCCATCCTCCAGCAGTAAGTGCCTGGGTGTGGGGACACCCAAGYCTGCCAGAGGGAGGTTCCTCCCCCGGGCTCTCATGACCTCTGGCTTGGTGGAGGCATTACTCTTTGTGGGGTTGTGCATTACRTCTGTTCCACTTGTGTCCAGGTGGCCGCGGGAGCCTGGTCGCGGATGACGGCTGGAACACAGTGCCCATCAGCAAGGGCAACCGGCCCATTGACACCAGCCGGCTAACAAAGATCACCAAGGTAAGGCTGGGGCACAGCCTGGTTCCTGGTGGGTGCTGAAGCTGCCTGTGGGCAGCTGAGCTGGCTGCCTAGCTCAGATCATTGCCCACTCCCTCAGTGTAGGGTTTGGAGCCAACTCTGTGTCTCTCCCTGCAGCCTGGATCAATCGACTCCAACAACCAGCTCTTTGCGCCAGGCGGGCGGCTGAGCTGGGGCAAAGGCAGCAGCGGAGGCTCTGGTGCGAAGCCTGCAGATTCAGGTAGGCAGCATCAAGCTGGCTCAGTGCCATGGTACGTGGAGGGAGTGGGGACCCTTCCCAAGGCAGTTCCTCTGTTGGGGATGTGCTGAGCTCTGAGACTCCCCTCTTTTCACACCCAGCATCTGATTCAGGGCGACCGGCCACGAGCACCTTGAACCGCTTCTCAGCACTCCAGCAGTCCACCCCTGCCGAGAGCCTGGAGTCCCGTCGCGTGGTGCAGAGGTGAGTGTGACTGCCTTGGGCCCTAGGGAGGGCTCAGACTGGGGCTACCTGGTGCCAGCTTGGTGGGTTGGGATGTTTGCAAGCAGAGGAGAAAATCCCTAAACTGGAGAGCAGTGTGCTAGTAGTTAGGCAAGTGTGGAGTCCAGCATTTGGGCTGGGATAAGCAACTCCTGTGGCAGGAAGGGGCCCTGGTTAGAGTCATCGGTGAGTCCTGGTGGCAAAGAAGGCTGACTGAGTCCTGGGCATGAGCCTGAGTGCTGCTGGTAGGGCAGAGGTTGGGCTTTCTCCCTGCTGTTTGGCACATCTGGGCACTGTGTCCAGTTAGGTGATCTCAGGACAAGATGTAGGAATGGAGCAAATTCTGCGGAGGCTGCGAGGATAGTCAGGGCTAGAGCATAGGATATCTGAAGCTGAACTAACCTAAAGCTGGGTTTCTTCAGCTAGGAGAAGAGAAGGCAAAGGGGGATCTCTGTGCAGATGGGAAGGTGTAGAGAGGACAGAGCCAGAGTCTTGGTGGGGACGGGACAGACAGGGCAATGGGCATAAGAGGGAATGGGGAGTTTCTGATTAAATACAGGGAGAAGTATTTTCCACCGAGGGTGATTAAATACTAGAGTAGAGACCAGAGATAGTGGGGAATTGCCATCCTTGGAGGTGCTCAAAATTAACCACGCCTTGAGACACTGGAGCGTGCTGCTCCTTCTCTGAGCAGGAGGGTGGGCTACAGTCCCCCAGGTCCCTGCCACCAGCAGTTTCTCTGTGACAGCAGGGCAGAGCCAGCCAGTGTTTCTACCTTGGAGGCGAGCAGCTCCCCTTGGCTGCCTAGGCCTCACACCTCCAGAGTGCCTTCCGCTTGTGCAGAGCTCTGTGCTTCAGGAGAAGTCGGGCAGCCAGAGCCCTGTCCTCGCAAAAAGGTTCTGTCCCCAGCTGCAGCTCTAAAGGGCAGCTCCTGTCGTGCCACTGGGACTGTCCTCATGTGCCTCTTGGGATGAGGCAGCCCTGCCTTGCATAGCTCCTCAGTCTGAGGTCAGAGAGGGTGGCGATGTGCTTCACGWTGTGTTTTCCCTCCTTCCGCCTAGAAGCAGCTCCAGCCGCGACCGGTCAGAGAAGGCTGGGGACAGAGGGGACCGGGAGTCGCGTTCGGAAAAGGGCAGCGACCGCCTGGAGCGTCCCGACCGGGGGGAGCGGGGAGAGAGGAACAGGTCTGCCCTCACCAAGAGGAGCTTCAGCAAAGAGACGGAGGACCGGAGCCGGGAACGGGAGAAGCAAGGCGGCCCCGAGGCCGTACGYAAGGCTGCTAGCATGACGGAGGAGCGGGACAGGAGCCGAGAGACAAGTGAGTGTGGGAGGAAAKGTGCTCGTCAGGGTCTGGCTGCAGGCTGAGGCTCTGCCTGTCCCAGGCAGTGCCTGATCCCTTTTCTCTTCTTGCAGTTAAGCAAGAGCCAGCACCTCCTGCAGAACCCCCCAAGCCCACACTATCAGAAGAAGAGCTAGAGAAGAAATCTAAGGCAATTATAGAGGAATACCTGCACATCAACGACATGAAGGTGAGAGGAGGGAGCAGCCACCGTTTGGCCCCCGTAGCACACCATTCCTTTCCCCAAGCAGCAGCACTGTGTCAAGCAGGATGCCAGCAGTGCCTGCATGGGGGATGTGGGGCTGGCCATGGGGCAGCACTGACCCCCTGTCCCTGCAGGAGGCCCTGCAGTGYGTGCAGGAGCTGGGCAGCCCCTCCTCGCTCTACGTCTTTGTGCGGAATGGCATCGAGTCCACGCTGGAGAGGAGCACAATTTCTCGAGAGCACATGGGGGTCCTGCTGTTCCAGTTGGTGAAGGCTGGCACGCTCTCCAAGGAGCAGTACTACAAAGGGTGAGGGACTGGGGCAGGCTGGCCCGAGGCAGTGCATGCCCTCACAGCAAGGCAGGCCTGCTGCATACTGGGCTGCGTTAGCAAGGGCACAGCAAGTGGGGTAAGGGAAGATGCTCTGTGTTCAGCATCTGACCCCRCTGCCGGCCCTTGGGCCTGATTGTGGGTTCCCTGGTGTAAGAGACACTGAGCCTGGTGGTGGGGAACAGAGGTATGAAATAAGGCTGAGGGAGCTGGGCTTGTGCCCTGGAGAGAGGACATGTTACTGTTGCCCTCAGGTACCTTAGAGGGAGTTAGAGACTGCCTTTTCTCGGAGGTGCCTGTGAAAGGACATGAGGCAATGGGTGCAGATTGCAGTGGGGGGGCRGAGGGGGAAGTGCAAACACTGAGATGGGGCTCAGAGATGGTGGATGTGGGGTTTTCAGCCCTGGAAATGCTCCGAGCTTGCCTGGATAACCTACACTAGCTTGGAATTCGATCTTGTGTTGAGCTGAGCGCTCTAGGGCTGCCTGCTGTGTTGCCCCAGGCTGGGCCCCACAGTCAGCAGCTCTCTGCTCGATCCCAAGAACTCTCATCTCTGCCCTCTAGGCTGCGGGAGATCCTGGAGATTGCGGAAGACATGGAGATTGACATCCCACACATCTGGCTGTACCTGGCTGAGCTTATCACACCCATCCTGCACGAGGAAGGCATTCCTATGGAGGAGCTGTTCAGGTGAGCRCCGTGCTCCTTTGTAGGGCTGGCATGGGGTCCCAGAGCAGAATTTGGGGGCAGGAATTTTAATCCTGTCGCTTGTGCCCTGTAGGGAGATAACAAAACCCTTGGTGCCCATCGGGAAGGCCACTACACTGCTGGTTGAGGTGCTGGGCTTGTTGTGCAAGGGCATGGTAAGTGTGTGGGGGGCTCGTGTAGCTGGCATCCTCTCTCTTGGGGGGCTGGCAGTCCTGGCGTGGGCTCTCTAGCCCTTTCTATGGGAAGCAGGTCAGCACAGGGGGATCAAAGCACTTTGTAGCYGGAGAGGATGGCAGTGGGCTGGGTACATGTGTTGGGTGTCCCCTGCCAGGCTTGGGTTGCTGGGGTGCTGCAACCAAGTTGTAGCATCTTCTGCCTGGGTAGGGAGCAGCGCCTCCAGTGGGGGCCGTGGTACCCAGACACTGACACTGGCTCTCTTACAGAGCCAGAAGAAAGCAGGCAAGCTGTGGCGGGACGGGGGCCTAAGCTGGAAGGAATTCCTGCCTGAGGACCAGGATGTCAACAAATTTGTCACAGAGCAGGTGAGAGCTTAACTGTGGCGAGGGGCAAAGTGGCTGTGGGAGGACCCTTGGGCCCTGCTGCCTGGAGCATGTTTTCCCCCGCTCTGCCTTTAAGCAGCTCGTCTCTCCCCGGTTCTCTAGAAATTAGAGTACACGATGGGAGACAGCTCAGACACGCCAAGCCGCAAGGAGCTGACCGCAGAGGAGCTGTGCAAGCAGATGGACAAATTGCTGAAGGAGAACTCAAACAACCAAAGAATATATGACTGGATCGAGGTGAGGGCACGGGCAGAGCTCCTGCAGGCCCGGGAGGGCCTTTCTGTCTCTGTCCTCTCCTCACGGGCCCCCTTTCTTCTAACCTCCTTCAGGCTAACCTAAGTGAGCAGCAGGTCTCGTCCAACACGTTTATCAGGGCGCTGATGACGTCCGTGTGCCATTCGGCCATAGTCTGTGAGTACCTGGGTGAGCTGAGGGGGCTGTGCGCGTGGGTCCTTCCTACCCCTGTCTCACGCGCCTTCTCCCGCAGTTGAGAACCCATACCGCGTAGACGCCCAGGTCATCCGCAACCGGGCCAAGCTACTGCAGAAGTACATGCGGGACGAGCAGAAGGAGCTCCAGGCACTCTATGCCCTGCAGGCCTTGGTGGTGAAGTTGGACCAGCCTCCAAGTGAGTGTCATGCACGGCAGGGGGAGGACCAGGAGGCCTGGGGTGTGAGGGGGGGGCAGGCATGTTCTCTTCTCCCCTTCCCCTCCTCGCCTCTACTGGCCTGCCTAGGGCTGCCGCGGTTGGGGAATGGCAGGGTCCTTCTTTGTCCCCTACCACAGACCTGCTCAGAATGTTCTTCGATGCCCTCTACGACGAGGACGTCATCAAAGAGGAGGCCTTCTACAAGTGGGAGTCAAGCAAGGATGCAGCTGAGCAGCAAGGCAAAGGGGTGGCCCTCAAATCAGTGACAGCATTTTTCACCTGGCTCCGGGAAGCCGAGGATGAGTCGGACAATAACTGAGCAGCCGTGAGGAGGAGGAGGAAGGGGGGAGAGAGCAGGGCACCCCAGGGTGTGACTCCATCCCCTCTCACCCAGTGCCCCGTACCCCTGGCCCCCTGGACTTGTTCATGCCGGGGTCAAGGGACCTGCTGTGCCCCCAGCAGCCCTCCTCTTTTATTTCTCTCTCCCCTCTTCCCCTCATCCCGGTTTTGTTTGCAAGGCCTGTACTAGTTTGTCACGATGATAATAAACGGATGCTGACGGAGGCAGCTGTCGCTGTGGGTCCGCTCTGGGCCCCTCCTCTCTCCCCTCCCAGCGCAGGGACCCCAGGTCACCAGGAAGGGGGCAGAGAACCCCTAGACTCATGTCACGGGGAGAGGGGACAGGATGGGGATATTCTCCCCCCTCCTTTCCCCCCTCCTCTTCCTCTCCCCCACTTGCTGAAATATAGAGAGATTATATATATATAAACTTATTAAATTTGGGTTGGGGACAGGAGCATGATTTCTCCCCTTCCCCTGTCCCCCTCTATTTCCCCATCACTGCCTGGACTCTTCTCCCCCCCCCCCACCTCACCCCATAGTTTTTTATTTTAAATAAATAATTTCTCCTCCCCCTTCCCCTCTGCCAGCTCCTGCTCTGACACCTGGGGAGGGGGTGGGGGGGGTGACCCCTTCTCTCTGGGGCCAGGCTGAGTCCCTGTCCTCCCCTTCAAAGACCTCATTCCTCCCCCAAACATTTAAGGCCACAATTGGGCAAGCAACGGGGCGGCCCTGCATCCGTGTCCCCTGTATTTATAGAGCGCCGGATGTGACGAGCCGCACGTGTAATTATTAAAACAAGGATTCAATTACTGGTCACGTGAATTTGTAAATAATTTTTTTGCTTTTTTTTCTTTATGGAGTATTTAATTGAAGATTTAAAGGCATCTTTTCACCTTAAAAAACTGGAAATAAAAGAACATTGCTAAATAACGCCCCCGTGTGCCGCTGTTGCCGCCTGGCCCTACGCCCCTGTCCCACGTCCCTCRTGCCTGGGCTGGTGCGGGGCTGCCAGCCTGCAGCCCGGGTGCTGCCCGGGCTGGGGCTGGTTCCCGCCTGGGCATGCCAAGGGCAGACGGTAGGTACCTGTGCCAAGAGGCCGGTTGGCGCATTGCTGGGGGGCGGTTGTGCCCGGGAGGGGGCTCTCGGGGGTGATGACGGGAGCCAGGCGGCCCTGGAGCCACGCCGCTTGCCCCCAGAGCAGAGAAGTGGTCGCACACCACCCTTCTTCCAGTGGGTGCAGTGGTCTGCCTGGGTTTTGCCCAGAGAGCAGGGCAGGTCTGGGGCTGGAGGGAGGTGCCAGGGTGCCTCCCGTCCCTTCCCTCTCTGGGATTTTCCTCTGCGTGTGGAAAGCTGGAAAAGCCCAGGTGTCTTTCAGGTGTGGCTGCAACGGGGCAAGGCTGAGCGCACGCAGGGAAGCAGCGGGTTGCTGCTCCTCCGTGCAGCCTGTGAGCTGCCTCTGGGGCAGGTCCTGGGGGGGGGTGCTACCTGTCCTGGGGGGGGGGCTGAGGCAAGGGCTGCCCCCCTGCCAGGGCTGGGGCTGCTATTCCCTGGAGTGGGCTGGTGTTTGCTGAGTCACGCTGGCCACGGCCCAGAGGGCGCAGAATAATTAACCGGAGGCAGTTCCCCAGATTGGAGGCTGAGCTGTCTGAGCTGCAGCCCTGGCAGCACTAATGCTGGGAAATGCTTGGCAGGACAAGGGCTGGCAGGGCCCATGGGCAGATACCAGTCGGGAGCCCCCCCTTGCCCAGCAGCAAGCAAGCAAGCAAGCAGGGAGGCCTGCGAGCTGTGCCAGTACCCTGTTYGGCACTGGGGAGAGCAGTGCCCTGATGCCCTACAAGAAGGATGCTGCAGCTTTAATTGCTATCAGTAGGTTTCAGAGTGAACAGATATCATTGTTGGCTGCAGGCTGCCTTAGCCCCTGGGGCTGGTATTGATGCCAGCCTGAATCTCCTGGGGAAGGGCAGCCACGTCCTCCTCATCTTCAGCCTCCCTCCAGTCTGGACATCTTTGCAGGTGGCTGTGCCAGGGAGAGCAGGGGCAGGGGCGCACAGGCGTCTTTGGCGACCCTAAGCACCCRAGGGTGAGATCCCACAGGTGCCTGCTGGGCATCTGAGAGATTCCTGGGGCAGATCTGGGCCTGACTGGTGTGTGTGTGTGTGTGTGTGGGGGGGGGGTCTCTGTCGCATTACGGTGACCCTCCAGCCCTGGCGCAGCCCGGGGCTGGGTGCTGCGGGGAGCAGGTGGGTTCAGCCAGCCGCGGGGGCCGTGCTGTGGCTATTCCTCCTCCTGCTGCYGTCGGAGCTGGGTGGACAACAACCCTCCGCAAAGGAGGTCCCGTGGCCAGCAGCACTGCTCCATCCAGGACTTGTGGAGGGAGACAGGAGCAGGGTAAAGTGCTCCCCCGTYTCCCCAAGAAATTGTGTCCTAAAGGCTGCAAAGACTCATCACCGATCTAGAGAAACCCCGACCCAGGCAGGGCCCAGGCACCTGTGGGCAGATGCTGAGGTGAGAGGGTGGCAGTGGGTGCATGGTTCATCTCTCYCYCCMCCCCCCCCCCCCCCAAAAAAAAAAAAACCCATGATCCTCTCCCTGCCATGGTGCCTGTGGCCCTGCCGTGACTCTTCCCCACCAGGGGCTGGGCAGGAGCGCGGGGCTGTGCTGCCCAGCTCCACCAGGGCAGGGCTTGCTGGAGCCCGCTCCATCGCTGGGGTATTTGTTCCCTCTTGCACCACCAGCCTGTCTGTGCTGAGTGGGAGCCCCCAGACGGGGCCAAAGGCCATTTGCTCTGCTCGGGCTGCAGGAAAGGGGTTGAACCTGGCACCAGGGCTGGGGAGGAGGACCTGTTGCAGGATAGAGGCTGGCACCCTGCTCTGGGCAATGCCAGGCCAGCAGGCAGAAGCAAGGTCCTTCCTCTCCCTGGTGCACCCCCTGCCAGTGCCATTCGGGAGCGGGCCCTCTCCAGAATACCTCCGTGAGCCCCTGGGAGAGCAGGCACTGCTGGTGCCTGGGCTGCTCCTGGGTGCAGAAGGGAGGGGGCTGGGGTAGGAGAGTCACGGAGGGCAGGAGGACAGGTAGGGCTGTTCCCCATCCTGGGAGGAAAACTTGGCTTTGCAGGTCCCTTGCTGCTGGCAGGTTCCTGTCCCTCGGTCCCCCGTTCCCTGTCTCTTGGCCTCTCCATGGTGTCAGATGCTTGCCACTACTCACTTTTTCTCCATCAAGACCAGGTGCCCATTTGGTGCAGCATGGGGGACCCAGACTGCTCCCAGCTCTGTGACATGGGCAGTAATGGGGCACACAGCTGCATGGGCTCCGTGCATGGGTCTGCACGTGCAACGTGTGTGCAAAGGAGTGTGGGGGGCTGCGCGTGCATGGTAAGGGGCCTCGTCCCACTCCCTCTGCCCCATAACACCCAGAGAGCTGCAGGGCCAGAGAAATCCCCTGCTGGGGCTGCAGGGGGGAGTGCGCCAGGGCTGACGCGGGCACCCTGAGCAGGGGCAGGTGAGACGAGGGGGAAGGCAGGGGAAGAGGAGGATGAGGAGCGGGAGATGAGGAGGGCTGGGGGCCAGGGCAGCGGAGAGCGGGGAGCCCGGGGCATCGTGCTGTGTGCGGCTGGGCAGGGGCAGGAGCTGGTCCCGGGGCTGGGGTCTCCGCAGCCCTGGGGGTCCTGGGGGGCCGGGCACTGTCCGCGGTGCTGGCACTGCGCTCTCCGTGGTGCCAGGCCTTCCTCCCCTCCTCCTCTTCCCCCCCTCCAGCCTCTCTTCTTCATCCATCTCATCTTCATTCATTCCTCTTCTCTTCTTCATTCCCTCTCTTCCTTTATCCTCCTCTTTCTTACTTCATCCCCTTTCTCTATTTTTCTTTCTGTTCATCTCCCTCCCTTCCCTTGCCTTCCTCCTCATCTCCCTCTTCCCCTGCCTTTCTCCTCATCTCCCCTTCATCTTCCTCTTCCTGGGCTTCCCGTCGCCGCGCGCCTTCCCCCACCCC
>NW_028186795.1:0-1570 GCF_003343005.1 Rhea americana | reverse complement strand
GGAGGGTTGGGGTGCTGCTGTGGGCTGTATGAAGAGGGGGGAGGGCTCTGGAGGTGCAGGGGGCTGGGAAGGGGGTGTGCGATGGGGGGTCACAGGCCTGGAAGGGTGTAGGGCTGCTCTGGGGGGCTGGCAGTGTTCAGGGGGATGAGAGGGGCTCATTGGGGTGTTTTGGAGGGTGCGGGGTGTCGTGGTGGTGCCTTGGGGATGCTGCAGATGTCCCAGGGATGCAGCAGGAGGGGTGGGGGCTGTGGGGACAGCGGGTGGCTCCGGGGACTCTAGCAGCCTGGTGGCGGCTGCGGGGGGTGTTGCAGATGTGCCGGGGGTGTCCCGGGGCTGCCGTAGGCAGGGATGCTGGGGTGTCGATACGAGGAGCCACCAAAGGGTGCTCCTGCCCACTGCTGGGGGCGGGGGGGCGATGCCAGCAACAGCTGCCCCRGTGGCCGGCCGCAGCCGGGACTGGGGGGAGCTCCCCACGTCGCCGTGTCCCACCTCGCGGCCGGTTTGCATCAGCCAGGCCCAGCTCCGCGCGGCTGYGAGGAGGCTCCTCGGGAGAGGGTCTCCCCCCCCCAGGAGGGCAGCCTGGGCTGGGGGGGGCGACATGGGCACCAGGGGCATCCCCCCCTCCCTGCTGCGGGTCCCTGGCATGCCCCCGGTTCGAGGCGTGGGTGCCAGGCRGTCAGGCTGTTGGGGTGGAAGGTGGTGCCTGGTGCTTCTCCCCCCCCCCTTTCTGCCCCTTTCTCTCCTAGCCCAGGGACAGCAACTTTGGCATGGGGGGGGGGCTAAGGTGGGGTGGGAGCAGCAGCTCGTGGCACGGTGGCCCAGTTCAGCCTCCCTCCGCACACCCCCAGCCTGGCCCAGTTCTGCACCCCAATAGCCTGGTCCAGCTACCCCCTCCTGTGCGTAAAGCAGCCCCCCCTCTTGCTTCCCATCTTGCCAGAGCCCTGCACCCTCCCCCCAGGGAGCCCCCCCATGTGCCCCCCGACAGGCCCTGTGCCGAGGCTGCGGTGTTGCTGGCGGAGGGTGCCGTGGGCGCTGCCGGCCGGCGCTGCCCTTCCGCTCCCCGTCCGCGGGGGGCGGGTGCCCGGGCTCAGCACCGCTCTCCGCCAGGATCCCGGCGCTCCGAGGCCCGGTCCTGCCCGCGCCCCCGCACCCTCGCGGCCCGCAGGTGCGCCCGTCCCTGCTGAAGCCCCCGCCAAGCCGGGAGAGGCGCCCGGACGCTGGTGCGCGGCGGGCGGGCTGCGGGACRGCGCACGGGGACGCGTGCGAGGGGAGCGGGCGATTTCATCCGTGCAGCGAGTTGCGGGTGGGCTCAGGCTGGGTGAGAAATCGGTTATCGCAGCGCCGGGCAAAGCTGCCAGCTTGCGAGCGCGAGCAGCGAGGGGGGCGATGCCCCAAGCCCCCGCGGGGACGCGCGGGGCGCTCACGCCGGCTCTCCCCGCAGTGGCCGTGGACGCGACCCTGCACGTGGAGTGGAAGGAGGTGAAGGCGCTGTCGCCGCCGAGCGCCGCCCGGCCGGCCCCGCTGCACCGCCTGGCCCGGCAGGCCTCCTTCGACAGCCAGGACTTCCTCG
>NW_028186794.1:65141-66386 GCF_003343005.1 Rhea americana | reverse complement strand
TTCGTCCAGACAACCTCAAAATCTCCGATTTCGGCCTGGCCACCGTCTTCAAGCACAACGGCCGCGAGCGGCGCCTCAACAAGATGTGCGGCACCCTGCCCTACGTGGCGCCCGAGCTGCTGCGGCGCGCCGACTTCCGCGCCGAGCCCGTCGACGTCTGGGCCTGCGGCATCGTGCTCACGGCCATGCTGGCCGGAGGTGACGCGGGCGGGGGAGGAAAAAAAGGGAAAAAAAAACCCACCGTATTGCCTCGTTCCCGGTTGCTTTTGCATTTGCAACACCCCGTGGTTTTTGTGCATTGCAATATTTTAAAGCATGCAAAGACTGGGTGCATGTAGTAGGAAAAAAAAAAAAAACAGTAGCACCCGCTCCCCGTTGCTTTTGCATTTGCAACACCCTGTGGTTTTTGTGCATTGCAGTTTTTTAAAGCATGCAAGGACTGGGTGCATTTAGTAGGGAAAAAAAAAAACAGTAGCGCCCGCTCCCCATTGCTTTTGCATTTGCAACGCTCCGGCGGCCTTTGTGCATTGCAATATTTTAAAGGATGCAAAGACTGGGTGAATTTAGTAGGAAAAAAGCTACAGTAGCACCCACTCCCTGTTTGTTTTTGCATTTGCAACTCCCCAGTGGCTTTTTGTGCATTGCGGTGTTTTAAAGCATGCAAAGACTAGGTAGAAAAACGGGTGGGAGCATCTCGCAGCCCTTTTCCACTGAGGTTTTTCCCTGCTTGGGGCCGGGTGGAGGGGGGGGGTAAAAAAGGCGGCGTGACCGAGGGGGTTTTTCCTCTGCCGGCAGAGCTGCCCTGGGACCAGCCCAGCGACAACTGCCAGGAATACAGCGACTGGAAGGAGAAAAAAACCTACTTGTCCCCTTGGAAAAAAATCGACTCGGCGCCCTTGGGTATGCRGCGCACTGCGAGGCCCCCCCTAAAAAAAACAACAAAAAAATGCAAAATGCAAAAAAATGGGGGGGGGGAAGAGCCGGGCGCTGTGGGATATTTTTGGGGGGGAGTGGGGAGGATTTTGGTTCCRCAAAGCCTCGGCCGGTTTCTCCGCAGCGCTGCTGCACAAGATCCTGGCGGAGAGCCCGGCGGCGAGGATCACCGTGGCCGACATCGGCAAGGACCGCTGGTACAGCCGGCCGGCCAAGAGGGGTGAGCGCGCGGCGCCGGCGCCGGCGGCGTGTCCCCCCCACCCCAGCGCACCCCGGGGTGCTGCCGGCGGCTCACCGGGCGCCCCTTTGCCT
>NW_028186794.1:59082-62991 GCF_003343005.1 Rhea americana | reverse complement strand
GGGTGCAGCGTGGTGCAAGGCAATTGCAAGGTGGTGCAACGTGGTGCGAGGTGAGCGCAGCGTGGTGCAAGGCGGCGCAAGATACTGCAAGGCAGCGCGAGGCGGCCACAAGGAGGTGCAAGGTGGGTGCAGTGTGGTGCAAGGCGGGGGCAAGCTGCTGCAGCACGGTGCAAGGCGATGCAACGTCCAGCGTGTGCGAGGTGGGTGCAGCGTGACGCAAGGTGGTGCCATGGGGTGCAAGGTGGGTGCAGCATGATGCAAGGCGATGCAACGTCCAACGTGTGCGAGGTGGGTGCAGCATGGTGTAAGGTGGTGCCACAGGGTGCAAGGTGGGTGCAGCACGGTGCAAGATGGGTGCAAGGTGGTGCCACGGGGTGCAAGGTGGGTGCAGCATGGTGCAAGGTGGGTGCAAGCTGCTGCAGCACGGTGCAAGGCAATGTGAAGTCCAATGTGTGCAAGGTGGGTGCAGCATGGTGCAAGGTGGGTGCAGTGTGGTGCAAGATGGGTGCAAGGTGGTGCCACAGGGTGCAAGGTGGGTGCAGCATGGTGCAAGATGGGTGCAAGGTGGTGCCACAGGGTGCAAGGTAGGTGCAGCATGGTGCAAGGCGATGCAATGTCCAGTGTGTGCAAGGTGGGTGCAGCGTGGTGTAAGGCAGGTGCAAGGTCGTACCATGGGGTGCAAGGTGGTGTCACGGGGTGCAAGGCAGGTGCAGTGAGGTGCAAGGTGGGTGCAAGGCGGTGCCACAGGGTGCAAGGTGGGTGCAACATGGTGCAAGGCGATGCAATGTCCAATGTGTGCAAGGTGGGTGCAGCATGGTGCAAGATGGGTGCAGCRTGGTGTAAGGTAGGTGCAAGGTCGCACCATGGGGTGCAAGGYGGTGCCACGGGGTGCCAGGCGGGTGCAGCGCGGCGCCGGGCGGGTGCCGGGGCGGCACCGCGGGGGCGCGAGGCGCCGGCTTCGCCCCCACCCCGCTGCTCTCCGCGCCCAGGGCGACGGCTTGGAGTTCAAGCGGCATTTCCTGAAGATCAAGGCCAAGCTGGGCGACGTCGTCAGCGCCCACAAAGTGTGGGTGCCCCCGAGCTGAGCCGCCCGCCCCGGGGCCGCTGCTTCCTCCTCCTCCTCCTCCTCCTCCTCCTCCTCGGCGGGGGAAGAAGCCGCTTTCCCGCGGTCCCTGCCCCTCGGCCTCCCCCGTTTTCCCGGGCGTTTCCCACGGGCGCCGCGCTCGGGGAGGTTCAGCGCTTGGCGGAGAGGTTTTTAATTGGTTTCTTAATAAAAAAGAATAAATGCAAGAAAATAAGGCGAAAAGCAGCGGGCAGGGGCGGGTGCTGCTGCGAGGGGCGAGGAGGGTGTTTTCCCCTCTTTTGGTTCTTTTTTTGGGGGGCACTTTTTTTACTACGACAATATTTTAGGAAAATAAAGTGTTTTTTTCCCTCCCCTCCCCCTTTTTTGCTCTTTCTCTGGGGCCGCCGGCCAGAGCTCCGCAAGTCTCTTAAAGCGACTTTAAAGCTGGAGCTTTTAATTCGGGGGGGAGGGAGAGGGGGTAGAGCGGGTTCATGCTAATATACTGGGTGCGTTAACTCTGAAGCCTACTGAGGGCAGCGCGGGTGTCGCGCAGCCCACCCCAGCGTAATGCTGCTCCTGATTTGGCTTTGGGGGATGAATCTTTTTAGCGCTCGGCTCCTGGCCTCGCCTCGCCCGGCGCTTCCCGCGACCGGCCCGGCGCCGGGTGCCGTGCGGAGGGGCCGGTTCGGCCGCCTCTTTTTCTCTCTCTCTCTCTCTCCCTGCGCCCTGGGAGCGGGCGCGAGATGCAGCCACCACCCCCCCTCCCCACCCCAATGCTGCCCGGCCACATCTGCCAGCCAGATGTGCCCGGAGCCTCCCGGCACCGCGGCAGCTGCAGCCCAGCTCCCCCCCGGCCCCCCCACCCTCGCTCCGGCGCGGAGCTGGCGAGATGCAGCCGGCGGAGAATTTCTCGGGCCGGGTTTTCGCTGCGTTGGGGTCCCCCCCCCCCAGGCCGGGAAAAGGGGCAAGGAGGGGAGCTGCCCACTGCTCCCAGCTGGCCCGGCTCCGTGGGGTGGGGGAGCCCCCGGGGAGGCTGCTCGGGGCCGTTGGCACCCACCAGGGAGCAGGGTGCAGTTGGCAGGTGCTGGATTTGGGGGGGCAGGAATCAGCATGCGGGGTGCAGAGGTGGGGTGCAGCTGCAGGGTGGAGGGTGCAGGATGAAGGTTTGGGGTGCAGGTGCTGGAGGGAGGGTGCAGATGCAGGGTGCAGGATGCAGATTTGGGATGCAGATGTGGGGGGCAGGATGCAGATGTGGGGGGCAGGATGCAGGGGGGCAGGACACAAGATGGGGGCTGCAGGCTGGAGACCGCCGGATGCAGGGTACGGACGCGGGACACGGATGCAGGACGGACGCGGGACGGGGGGCTCTGGGTGCAGGATGCTGATGTGGGATGTGGCTGGAGGATGCAGGTGCCCAAAGTAGGATGCAGGGGGCAGGAGGAAGGTGCAGATTTGGGAGACAGGTGAAGGAGGCAGGATGCAGATTTGGGATGTGGGATGCAGCTGCCGACGCACAGGTTTAGGCGGGGGTGGGGGGGGGAAGCGTTGCCCCATCTTTTATTTTCAGCTGGGAAAATTGGAATTTTCATGCCAACATCCATCCAAAAAACACCGAAATCCAGCGGTTTGCTCTGCCGGCCCCTGGGAAACACCTCCCCGGGGGGCAGCGGGAGCCGGCAGCCGGGCCCGAGCTGGTGCCCAGGGGCTTTGCGGCCCCCTTTTAATTGGGGGAGCTCGTTAAAAGCAAGAGCCGGGCTGCTGCCGTCAGGCGCTGCCTCGTAAATCCCGGCGTCCCGAGATAAAGGGAACATCTGCAGAGCAGCTCCCGTCRGCTCGGCCGCCTTTTAAACATATATACATTTATACTTGCATATAGCAAATATATATCTAAATGCATATAGAAAATATATATCTGCATAAGGCAAATATATATATTGATGCATATAGCAAAAATATATATAATCTAGGTGCATATAGCAAATATATATATAATCTAGGTGCATATAGCATATATATATAATATATAGATGCATATAGCAAATATATATATAATCTAGATGCATACAGTAATATATACATATAGATGCATATGGAAAATATACATATATATCTTTATATATGCCTATAGCAAATATATATAAGAGGGTTAAGGCTCATTCCCAGGCTCTGTYGGGGCAAGAAGGGGAAATCCACAGGTTTCTGAACTGCCCCCCTCCGGAAAAGCCCGGCCAGTCCCAGCGACCCGGCCAGCCGGAGGTGGCGGGGAGCGTGGGAAATTCCCCCCCCCAGTTCCCGCGTGGGAAACGGGAGGCCGGTGCGAGCCGCGAGCCGGATCCTCCCGCCGGCCCCTCCAGCCTCGCGCGCCGCGCGGGAACAGGGCCGCACACCCCGGCGAGAAGGGAAAAGGGTTTTATCCGAAACACATGTTTTCGCCACTCTCGCAGTTATCTGGGATATTTCCTGCGCGTTTGCTCCTCTGGCAACCGGCCCAGCGCGCCAGACCCGTTCACCGGGCCCGCGGATAAGGAACGGCCATATGGTGTCAATCTGAAGGAGCAACTTCTCCCCCCAGCACACTCCGCCACCTCTTTGCTTTGGCACCTTGCACCCACCAGGAGGTGGTGGAGGGGGACCAGCCCTTGGTGGGCACCTTGGACAAGGGGTACGAGCCRGGGACCAAGGGTGAGCTGTGGGCAAGGTGGGTCGGGGCTGAGTCCAAGCAGGGAGGTGCATCTGGATATGGGGCTGGAGCAGCTGTCTGAGGTCCATCTAGGAGATGGGGCTGGAGATGAGCTACCCGCGCCATCGGTTGGAGGTCCATCTGGGAGATGGGGCTGGAGATGAGC
>NW_028186794.1:57571-58596 GCF_003343005.1 Rhea americana | reverse complement strand
ACAGGACTGGAGACAAGCTGCCTGCGATGTAACTCCAAGGTCCATCCAGGAGGTGGTGCTGGAAACATGACCAGGGAACAGCTGCCTACAATGTCCATCCAAGGTCCGTCCAGGAGAGAAGGTTGGAAACAGGATGGCAAATAAACTGCCCGTGATGTAACTCCAAGGTCCATCCAGGAGATGGAGCTGGAGGTAGGGTTGGAAACAGGTTATCTATAGCACCGAGGTCCATCCAGGAGACAGGCCTGGAGAGGAGCTACCCGAAGCACTGGCCTGAGGTCCATCCAGAGGACGGGGATGGACCCCAAGCTACCTGTGACATTGGCCCGAGGGCCACCCGGGGGGCAGGGCTGGAGAAGAGCTGCCTACAGCCCCAGCCCACGGTCCTTCCAGAAGACCACGGCCACCACAGCAACGCGGGCGGCGAGGTTCGCACCGGCTCTGGCTGCCAGCGCCGGGGTTACGGAGCGAGCGGGACGCTCCCGGGAATATACATAAATAAATCAATCAAGAAAAGCACCAAAATTGGGAGGTTTTGCCCCAACCGGAGGCTCTCGCCTGCCGCCTCGGCCACCCCCCCCCGCCCTCCGGGGGCGGCGTTGGTACGTTCCGCGGCGGGGGCGGCGTTGGTACGTTCCGCGGCGGGGGCGTGGCGGGGGCGTGGCGGGGGCGTGGCTCGCGGCGGGCGGCGGGGGCGGGGCCAGGGGAGGCGCCGGCGCTCGGTGCGCGCGTGTGTGAGGTGGAGGGGGGGGGGGCCGGTGGCTCGGCACGGGACGGGACGCGACGCGATCGGGCCGGGTCCGCACGGGTCGGCCGGCCGGGGCGGTGTTGGATGGAGGCTCCGGTCCGGATCTCCCGCTCTGCCTGGAATGMCCTGGGAAGTCGCCGCCGAACGGGACGGGGCGCTGTGCGAGCCGGGGGCGCGGCGGCTGCGGAGAGGTAACGCGCTCGGCTGCGCCCGCGCAGGGGACGGCGGAGGTGCGGGGGCACCGGCTGCCCGGCGACGGGGAGGGGGCTGCGGGCCG
>NW_028186794.1:41697-57081 GCF_003343005.1 Rhea americana | reverse complement strand
ATGCCGCGGAGCCGGCTCCCGCGCCCCCGGATAATAGCGCCGAGGTGATATTATTAATGTGCCCCTTTCACATCAAACTCATTATCGCTGCCTGAAAGAGCCGCATTAGCGTGATCCCCGCTCCCCGATGCCTTTTTGGAGCCCTGGAGACAGCTCGGTGAATGGGGCCGGGAGCTCATTCTGTATTTGATTAAACGGAACAGACTCCTTGCGCCTTACCCCAGCGGGGGCCAGGAGAGCTCTTGATCCCCGAAGCGGCTCGGAGCCCCTGGGAATGCCATTAGCGAGCACCTGAGGAATTTCTGCCCTGCAGGGCTTTTTCTTTTCTTTTTTTTTTTTTTTTTTTTTTTCCCTCTCTTCCCCCCCCCCCTTTTTTCTGGTGAGCTGGAGGGGGGAGAAAGCTAGCAGGGCAGCGGAGGGGTGGTGGGCGGGGGAGCTTTCCTTGGAAGAAGCCATATGTTGGCAGGACTAAAATCAAGGCATGACTTAAACAGCTTATCTTGCGAGAGAAGAGCCCAACCCAAAAGCACACGAGCAGTCCAGGCTTCTTATATTTGAAGTCGGAGCTCAGCCGCACGATTTATTTAAACCATCTGACTTTTTTTTTTTTTTTTCCCTCGTCCTTGGTCTGTAAGACTAACTGGGAGAAAACACTAAAACAAGCCAATTTAGAGCGAGCTTTGGTGAGTTTTTAAAAAAATCTTCAGAGCACAGTTTACAATGTTAACTACTCTGCCTTGAGTCTGTTATTGATTTAAGGTCTTATTTCGCAGTGAAAGTTAATCTGACTCTGCTATATTTGTCGTAAGTTTTAATTAAAATGCCTTTTCTATTTGAAGTAGCTACAAAATGCAGTAGGAGATGGATTTGTACTCATGTATAGCCTCTTAACTGTCTTAAAATTGATATCTCAATACGTGTTTTTAATCTTAACACAATTTTCTCTGCAATTAGGGTGGTTGAAAGTCAGCCCCTAAAGCAAAAGATGATGTGTAATTCCTGAAGAATCCTGCTCTAATGCTTCATGACATCTTAACTCTTGCTTTGTATTAAGACTTTCTGGGTATGTTGGCACCTACCATCCTTCAAACAATTTATTTCCTGCATTTGAGATTAATTTTATTTGCTTTGTCTCTACCAGAAAAATGATACAGTTGGTAAATTTTAATAAAAGAGCTTTTCAGTCAGCTATTGCACATTTTCAATATTTATATTTTTAAACCCACGGGGAAATGTTTTTTTTTTTCTTTTTTTTCAGGCTTAAAACACAAAACTTGCAACTGTTAGGCTAAAAATGGACAGTGTTTATTTTGTCACTGCCTTGTAACTTTTAAAAGATGGGTGAATCCATAAACGTGACTGCTTTATGTAGCTTTTTTACTGCGTTCATAAAATGATTTGCTGCATCTTGCGCTAGGAGGGCTCTCAAAAGGAGTAGCAGTGCTGAATGTGGAGCTGTAAAACTGTCAGCTTTGAAGGGGTGTTTACTTAGTAAGTTGCATCTTTCACACATGTATTAGAAATACAATTTGGTAAACTAAGAGCTAAAATTGTCATTTTGTAGCCACCGGTCATGGAGGTTACTAGTAGCGTATAAACTTCTCTAGTGTTTGCAGTTCCCGGCCAAACGTTTTCATTTTGCGACTTGGAACAAAGCAGGTAATCCTGTTATGTTTGGACTTAAAACTAAGCGGTGCTTTGTGGAGCTGGTTGGTCTTCTGCTTATTTCAAACAACTTTGGTGCTTTGACAGTTTCAATTTATGTGATGTACTGCTTGTCCATAATTCCTTTAAGAAGAAAAAGTGCTCTTGTCATAGCTTAGTTGCTGATGGCAACGGTGCGTTTTTTTTCCTGTTGCTATATTCCAAAAATTCCCTGTTCGTGAGTAGCGTTAAATGCTTCGTGGCATGAATTCTTGAAAATTTTTTTGTTAAACATGATATTATATGCCCTAATCATAAACAGCGTGCTTTTGTTCCACCAAGGGAAAATAGACCACAAGCACAGTTCATGTAATTCAAATGCGCTGAAACCAAAACCCTGCTCTTTCTTTTTTTTAAAAAAAAAAAAAAAAAAGCAGTTACAAGATTATCTTGTGGAGAAGGATTGATAACAGAGCGTAGCTACAGCAGTAAAAAGAAATAAACATTTTTGTTTAATCCCCTCTCCAAAACGAGAAGGAAGCCTTCAACTGGCTTGGTCTACATCACAGAAAAATCTGCAGCCATGTGAAGTAGCCTTAGAAACCTGTGACTGATACTTGGAACTATTTGGTTATTTAAAGCTAGACTTACAAATAGAAATACCAAGATGGAATCCACTGAATTACCTGTTTCACACTAAAACTTTTTTTTTCTTTTTTTTTCTTTTTTCTCTAAGCAATGGGAAAGTAAGATGGAAGAGCTCTAGTAGAGAGAGGGTTTAATAATCCACACAAGGGCGAGTATGATGGCTTTGTTGCTTGGATTCATGTGATTTACGCCTGTGTGCTCTTCTGAGTGCTCATAGCTGGATGCGTTGGGATCTGCGCAAGGTGAAACACGGCATGGCTGCGCATCCTGCTCGGATACTGCTGTGTTATTCCCAGCTTTGGCAGGGTGCTTCAGTACAGCCAAGTTTGGCAACACTTAGTAAACCACAGAAAGTAGCTTGATTTTTTATTTTCTGTCCCTTGTGCAAGCTTGACTTTTGTTTTTTCTGCCCCCTTTCCAAGCATTGGTTTCTTTGGGGATACATGGGGCACCAGCTAAGATCAGCTCTGTTTTGTTTACTTCACTGTTTGCATGCCAGCCCTCCTTGACGTTGGGGAGTGGTGTTTGAGAGCTGGACCCCTGCGTGCTCCCTCTGCTGGCTTGCTGGATACCCCAGCCAGGACTCCCAGAACTGGTATTAAGCTTAATATGTCTTTACTCCTTTTTGCCAGGTCTTGGGTGAAGAGACTGGCTCTGCTACAGAGCATATCCCACCTGGGCTTTCATTATCTGAAGGTGTGCTGCAAGCCTATAAACTGAGGCTAATGCTTACTTTGGCCTGCTCTAGTGCCAGAGGAATAAGGCAGCTGTGCTACGACTTCAGGTGATGTCACTAGAGGATTTTAACTGTCAAAGCTTAAAAATACACTTGTTTAAACATTGACTCTGCAGATGTGGAAAATTGTAAAGCAAAGCAATTGATTTCCTCGCATGAACACAGCCGTGCTGGTGCTTGTCAGCTCAGAAAGCCTGCTCTGCATTGCTCTGAGCAGAGCTGTTTTCCTTAATGAAATCCTTGGTTGTTCCAAAACCTCTGAAATGAATTTGGTGACGACTTGAGGTAAGAGTTGGTTTTAGATAGTACCATTAAGTGTAAGAACAGTAAAGCTTCAGCTGCCAGAAGTGCAGTGCCAAAAAACTAACTGGGAAGCGTGTGATAAATCATTTCTCAGAATAAAGCTGTTCTCTAAAGTGTTGCCTGATGCAGACACAAATATGACTAATTGCTTGATAGTCATGCAATACCTCCTTGCATTATTTCTCTTTATGTGGTTATTAACATTGTTGATATCACTGAATGTGTAAAGGACTAACTGCTTTGATTTTTACCTTCCCAGGGAAGCTGCTGGAAATGTAGTAGTGTATATTTATGCATGTGTGCAGAGTCACATTAAAATGCGTTTTGCTTCGTCTAATTTTGCCGATTCAGTTTGGATCATCTCCGTAGCACCTTGTCCTGTGACAGCTGCAAACTTAGCTGCTGGTGACCTTGTTTCTAGAGAGGCTTAAAATCCCTCAGGTGTAGTGCAGCTTTTGGTGCAGCCCTGGGATTCAGTGAGACTTGATTGACTCATACGTTGAGATCTGATATTTCAGATAACATTTCACATGGAATCATTTTTAATCAGCATGCTGTGCGGTGCTTAGGAGTTTGCTTAATGTCTTCTGTTAGGCAACATCTAATTTGTAGGAATTGATTGATATCATAGACTTGACCTTTGTRTAGAGAATTGTTTTTTGTCTGTTGCTTTGCGAGTGGCTCTGTGTTTAGGCTGAGTCATGCTGGTTTCCCACTTGCCCTTTTTGGATGCTGCTGTAATGTTTTTCTGTCGGTTTTCTGGGTTTCTTTAGTGTTCCAGTGGGACAGGAGCTTCTGAGCAGATTCCCGTTTGCAGCTTGGGTGAGACTGGTTAAAAAATGCTCGCTTTTAGCACTTAGTCATGTTAAATATTTTTCAGCCGTGTGTGATATAAGTAAAACTTTCCCTGCCCTTCTAAATACAGATGAGAAACAGGCTGAGCACCTCGCTGGTTTCTGCAGCATTGACTGTTTGGAACGATGTATCAATTTTCTAGAAAATTTTTGTTGGAATATCAAAAAATGCCCAGTGCCTGCAGCATAATTTGTCTGTAATCTGCAGTCTTTTCTCAATGTCTCTTGCTTTTCTCATCAGCTTCCTCTGATTTCTGCTTACCTGATAACTCGCCTTTATTTGCTTTAAATACACACACACTTGCAGACACAGATGATCCCTAACCCTTGTAGGACGGAATAGGCGGGAGAAGCACTAGGGAGAAGATGCCATTATGCGTGTTGGAATCTAACATCCAAATCGTGCAGCTGCCACTGCATCAGTTCCGCTTACCTCAAGTGGAATTGATCAAATTTCTTCTTCAAATGAGAAGCCAGCTTCCTTTTTTTTTTTTTTTTTCCCCAATACAGACTCTTAAAGCTGGTATATGGGGACCAAACTGTATTCTCTGCACGCTCTTTGCTATTTCAGTCTAACTTGTTAACAGGCGAGTTGGTACTAGGTTTGTTTTCCTAGGCATGTTTCCATTTCTACTAGCTTCATATTTTCCTGACAGACTCTCCCTTTAATGGAAAAAAAAAAAAAGTTGTGGCAGTATGGACTGGTCCAGCGGGGAAACACTGCACTGTGCCATTGCGTTGCTGCCCGTTCCTCTGTATTGTCAGTGTCCCCTCTCATCCCAACTGTGCATGGATGGTTTGCTCCGGGATATTGTCTTCAGGTTTTGGGGACTGGAACGAAATGTCTTGCTCCCTGGCGGTACTCTTCCAAGCTTGATGAAGTTCCTTGTGCAGTGCTGTAAGGTGTTTTGGAGTTTAACATCTGACGAGTCTCTGCTACTGGCTTCAAAACACCATCTAACTTGCCATTGTATCTTTTCTCCCTTGCTCCAGGGAGAGATCCTACCTCTTCCCTTCTCTACCCTTCCAGTCTTCTYGGCAGATTCAGTAAAAGCCAGACTTTACTGTAGTCGCTGCTTAAGCTACCAAGAGAAGGTTCTAGTTGCCTTGTCCCAAGAATTTTTTAGAAAAGGTAGTTACCTGTATTTCTCTTGTTCAGGTCATCTTCCAATTATTTCCTTGGTGCGTGACCAAAGTACACCTTCCAGGGCTGCTTACGTTGTCATTTTTCACCAAGTTTCCTCCAGTTCATTTCTCCACTGCTGTTACTGGTGACGGTTCTCCCGTGATGGTGATGACTGGAGGCTAAACTGCTTGTTTGGCCCTTGTAAGGATTGAGATTTGTACATCCAGGCCACCTGCCTTTTCCATTAAGCCACCAGCTTGCTCTTTATGCATGAGAAATACCTTCTGTCTTTCAACAGAAGGGAAAATAATCATGCAAGGTGAGTTGTTCACCTCCCCCCCCCCCATATCTACTAGGTGTCTTGGCACTCTTGTAGCCAGGTGGGACTATCTGTATGTATTTTTTTTCCCTCCAGCTCCTTGGGTGCAGTTTCACGTTACAGCTAAGCTAGTCCGACAACGAGCTGCTGCAGGAAGTGGCAGGTATGTTCCTGCCTCTTCCCCAGTGTGGGAATCCAGTGGTGGTGCAGCCTCAGGGGGAGCGAATGCAGCTTGCCCTTCAAAAACAAGCCCCAAACTTTCCGCTGGATCAGCCAGTGCACGGACTTGCCCCGCGGTTACGGAGCTGCTAAATCCTCCATGAGGATGATGGGGGAGCCTCTGGGGGCCTGGGAGGGGGATAGAGCGGCCCCTTTTGGCAGCAGCTAGCTTTTAAATTGGCTTAGCTGTCTTGTAAAACTGCACTGTTGAAGCGGAGATGGATGCTGCAGCTGGAGCTGAGCTAAGAGCCAGTTGCCTTGCAGAGGGGTACCTCCTGCCGTCTTCTCCCCCTGTATCTTCTGCCCCCCACCCCGGCTAGAAATGCCTGAGAAACCTGTTCAGCYCACTAAAATGGCAGAGAAGAAAACCACTGAAAACTAGAGCAAGATAAGCCAGCTCAATCTGAAAAGAAAATTATAAATATACATACATACATATATATATACATATATATATATATTTTTTTTTTTCCAGCTTGGCAGTCGGGGGCAATGCCAAAACCAGCAGGAGGGAATGAGGGAATGGCTGCGGAGGGAGGAGAGCGTGTGGAGGGAATGAGACCATCCCTTTTGGCGGCGGCGAGCTTTCAGCTTGGCTTGGCTGTAATGTGAAACCGCACCCTCTGCCTCACCTGTCTGTCCGATCATGCCTTTGATTTATATACTAGATGCTGCTGTTGAGTTCTCCCCACAGACAGCAGCTATTGTATCTGATAATGCACCAAGCAGTTGTGCCTTATTTAATTCAAAGGCAAGTTTAATATTTTCTACCTCAGAGTCGTGCGAAGTCTGCCTGCCTTAAAACTCCAGTTTTCCTTACAGCGAACCTGTAAAATGCCAGGGATTATTAGACAAGGGGAAACGCTTGTGCTGTGATCAGCCCCTTTTTGAAAAATGGGCTTTGTGGAGGAGGAAGGCACCTCTCTGCTTAGCTTACCTTGGTATGTTGGCCAGTGCTCAGGGAGAAATGTGTTTCTGTTCACGTGCAAGATGGAAAGGGGGCACCCTGCCGCCTTAGGGAAGCCAAACGCAGTTAAACTGAAGGTTTCCAGATTATTTAGCTCTGCTCTAACCAAGCGTGCACTCCGATTTGTGGGGACATATCTCCATGGTGGGATGAAGGCATGATACTAGCAGCTTTAGCTGTGCTGAGCCACAGCAAGTGCCAGTAGCGATGAAAGCAATGCGCCCCGGTTTTGGCRTGCAGTGGCAGCCAGGGAACGGTTCTCCACGTGCTTCTTGGTGTTTTGGCCGTTTAAAGCACGGTGTCTACGCGCTTATTGGTCGCGCTAACCAGGCTAAATGGCCGTACTAGAGCGGACTGCAAGGATCTCTCTTGTGCGAGGTTTCCTCAGGTAAAGGAGGGAGCCGAGTCCTGAAGTAGCTGCTTCTCTCAGCGCTTCTGTCCGAGCTGACGCAAGTGGGGTCTATCCAGTGCCTTCTATGCGAAGCGGCTGGGTGCAACTGATTGATATCTTTGGGGTGAATTATGTAACTGTTTAAAAAGATACCTGCAGGCTGTGTTCTGTGCATCCTGCCAGGCAACTCCCTCGCCTGCTGTGTGCTGCTGAGACACCTGCATTGCGATTGACAGCTCCAGTCATAGATGAGGTGTGAGGATCATCTCTGACCTCCTTAATCTCAAGTGAAGAAAAGACAGTTCCTAAATGCCTCGGTAATTGTCTTGCACGAACTACTAAATTGCTGAAGGAAAACCACATGCTAAAGATCTCCTTCCTCTGGAAGAGTGTCACTCTGTTTTGCACAGAGACTTTGTATTCAACTTAGCCTGTTTTAGTGCAGGTGTGATTGGAGATGCCCTTGTTCCTCCAAGGGAATGGTGCTGGGATTTTTCCTTTTAAAGTTGTCAAGTAAAATAAACCAGTTATCTGACTTAAATGACAGGTTGTCTTTAAAGAATCCTAAAAGGAATTATTTCTATTTTGTTTTGTTTTTGGTACCCTAGTTGAGGAGGGAACCCCCGTCTGACTGCTTCTCGGCCTGTCGGGGGAACTGCAGCAAGGAAAGAGCACAGTTAATGATGGGCCCTTCTGCAACAAACTGAAGATGATTCTATTCTTTGCGTTTGAATTTCCCACTTGGCTCCAGATTGATCTAAAAGAGGKTTTTTTTGAGTAAAGTTACTGTAATTAAGTAGTATCTTTTCAGTGTTTTTTTTTTYCCCTCCTTTTAAGAGATGATAGATCAGCCCAAATAAGGGTATGAAAAAGGCTGGAGGTTTTCAGGAGGATCCATAGACCGTCAGTGCATGACTTGTTGCCTTTATCTCTGAGATCAGGAGATTCCTTTGCAGTGATGGATTAATCCACTCATGAGTGAATAATATAACCGAGAACAAGTAGGAGCCAGAGCTCCAAAGGGATGATTTGTGTAAGGCATGTGTCCTAGCCTCCTCCACTGAAAAGCATCTTTCTCCACCGTTTCATTCCCATATGCCTGCTGAAGTTGCGCAACAACCTGCGGATGTACCAGCACCCCTGTACCAAAGGAGGAACAAAGATCAGACTGCGTCAAATGTCTCCGGTTCCAAGTCGCTCCAAAGAGAAACAGCAGCTCTGCCAAGCCTTGGAAAGGCGCAGGTTGGCCAGAGACTGCAGACGGCTCAGTCCGTGCCGTCAGCCGTCTGCACGTACTTGTTACGCTAGCGAGAAGTGTCCATGCTGGCATTAGCACTCGCCCTAGAAGTAAACACATACCGTTTTGGTGTCTTGGCAGCAATGCCTGTCCTTAAAGATAGCAGTAGTAATAGTAGGGAAAGCGTCAAGGATTTTGTGAGCTCTTGAGTGTAACTGTACGGTGATGCTGTAGAAGAATAAGAAGTGTGGGACTTACCAAGTGCAATCTAGCTTGGAGCAAGACGTGTAAGTGCTTGTGACATTGCAGTGAATCAGTGTTAATGTTTTCTCTTTGCATGGRGTATTTCTGTACCAGCCAGCAATGTCCTCGGGATTCTCTGTCGCAAGCAAGCAGGATCTGACAATGTGTGTTTGCTCTCTGGTTTTATGGTACCAGTTGGGTGCTTTTGTAGCAAGTTTATGAACAAGTAGGAAGCCCTGCAGTTGAGGTAGCAAGGTCGTGTGTAAGGGACATGTGCGCTGTTTTTTGTCACACTGTAAACTATCACTGGGGAAAGGGTCGTCTTAAGCCACAACTCTACAGTTAGCAGATGAGTGTTAAAAGCATATCACGTGAAATCCCTAGCCTCTTACAATAAAAGTAGGCAAGCCAGGACTGATACTGTTCAAGTGACTCATGGATGCAACAGGAGACACTGTGCTCTGTGTCCAGGAAAGAAGTTTTGTATAGAAATGTGAAAACGAGAGTTAGAGGAATGAGCTCGATTAGTGACAAGGAGATAGCAGTGGGTGGTTGAACACTGAAGCAGTAACGTTAAATTTGGGAAGGTGGCTTTTTAGCAGCCTTATTTGCCTTGGGCGAGATCTGCCTGCCTGCCCATCTGATGCTGCTTCCGTGGCCCTGCCGCCTTTTGAGCCGATCAAAATTGGTACCGCTGTAGTGTCTTTCTCTGAGTGCTTTCCCGGACCGCTTCTGAGCTGCCTGTGGCCCGTGCAGCGSCAGGAGCGTGCAGTGCGGCCAGAGGAAGGGTGGGCCTGCCTCGGCACTGACTTCAATCTGTTGGAATTGCTGCAGAGCCGCACCCTGAAGACTGACTTTTGAGTGACACGCGAGTGATCCTTGTTCTCGCACACATAGTAGGATATGAGGTTGGGAAGTGAGTTGCGCAAATGTAACAATAGGATTCGTGTAGCTAAATCTGTTATCACCCGTACGGATGTACCGGAATAACTATTTTTTGGCACATCTTAAGCTGCATGAGCTGTCATCTTAACATCTCTGAACACAGMAAGGGTGGATACTGTTGACAGGCTCAGGTAGACTGAAGGATTTTATGGCTATAGTTGCCTGGCTGGCTCCGGTGTGTGTTCAGGACACCAAGTTTGTTTGCAGTCTTATTTTTGGGGCTGGCAGAAGCTCTGATATCAAGGTCTAGTTAGTGAAACTGATCAACTTTAAATTTCCTTTAAAGAGTTGGTACTCTTTTTCATCAGTTTTATTAACTCAAGGGTGCAGTGAGTGTGTAAGCACTGATGGCAGCTTTTGGTTGTGTTTTGGAGGATTTTCACGTGCCGTACGGGGCCAAGATGAGTCCTTTAAGATGGCATTTTGCTGTTTTTGATTTGGAGAATGGATTTTGGTTGTTTTGAATGTATATAATTCTGGTAGCTGAGGAGGTTTACTGCGAAATGTTCCAACTCCATGCAGATTAAATGTATTGCAGAGTCAGACTAAACAATAGTATRTGGTTTTTTCCTTATTTCCCTCACCTCTTCCTCCCCTGATAAGAACTCACAAAAGTGTCTGAGTTACTTCTAYGTGTGCCTATAAGCTGAAGTGTACACCCGGATTTTCATAAAGTTTGCTGAAGGCTGTCACTTCTAAGCAACTATTTTATGCTTCAGGATAGCTTCAGGAAGTCTTTTTTTATTATTATTTCTTAACAGCCTTTTCCAAACATGCATTTTGGTATGGCACTCTGATACTAGTTGCCTAAATACTTTGCAGTGACAGTGTATCACAGCTTGATGGAGATTGGAGTCCCTAATAAAATGCAAGCTAAGGAGAAAAAAAAAAAAACCCTAAGGGTTTTTTGGAACAGAAAATGTTTTCTGTTCTTGCCACTAATCTTTGTTGCAGAATGAAATAGGAATGTATACTTTAAATCTTTGTGAGGGTGTAGAAGGAAGCTGGCAACGGATGTAATCAGAAAAATGTTGTTATCAAAACTCGCTAAATATGTCGAAATTTTAGGCTTAATGATACATTTTAAATTCAGCTATGCAGACTGAGGCATTTTTTTGGTGCACTTCCAAATTGCTTTGCAGACAGAATCGAGCAGGGAAGCGTTTAGGACCAGATAAGGGATGGTGGTGGATGCTTGGGTTAGATGGCCTGCAGTCCTGCGGCATGTGTCTTGAGTCTCTTTGCACTATAAATTGTGTCGCTGAGACAGATTTTGAATGAATTTGGCAGCAGTAATAAAATCTAGACCTGCTTTTCTAAGTGATGGGCTTTTGAGCTGAGCATTTGGAAGGGAAAAAAAAATCTAGTATTCCAGTTATTGTTTTTCCTAGATACTACTTTTGTTGTTTGCACGTAAGTGGATATATGTGGGAAGCAGGTATAGCCAGAATTTGTCTGAAACAGCTAGTAAAAGAAAATGAAACGACACCCCATCGCAACAGCGAGTCCCTGGGGCTGCGGCAAGGACTCTTGGCAGGGGACTCCAGCAGGCCTGGCGGGCACGACAGCGGACTGCGGGTCTTCAGCCTCGTTCTTGTAGCCTGGAATAAGGGAAGTCCTAGTGACCTTCAGGCTTTCGACCCGCATCCTTGAGTGGACGGGTTGCAGGGTGAGGCTGTAAGAAAAACTGAAGCTCTTCTTCCAGCCAAAGGTGTGAGGCTGTTTATTTTCACTCTGGAAACGTATATATTGCAGGAGGCAGACGCTAGCCTGCTTAACCTAAGCAAGCCGCTACTTATCTAGGATCTGGCAAGTGTATAAGTGTTGTCCGTTCTAATCCCTGAATATTAAAAAGTCCAGGCACCTTTCTCTGGCTAAGTCTGAGATTGCTTGAAAAACAAAAATAGAAGCCAACAAGAAAGAGCACTCGCTTTCTTTGCCAAGTTGAAACGAAGACTAACGCTCTGGTGCTGCTTAATCTTGTTTTTCTTGCTATCTGATTGATGCTAATGTGGGATGGAGCTCATCCCAGAGGTGGTTATCTTTGCAGGGCCCTTCTGAGCTCTGGATTTGAGTCTCAGGGGGGAGTGATGTGCTATGGAGAGTCTCGGACCTTCCTCCTGTTCTGTGAGGCGGTCCAACACTAAATCCTGTTCAGCAAAGTTGGAGCATGGGATATGCCTGTGCGAGTGAAAACACGGTTTGGCCAGGTTAACCTGATGGAAAACCCTCCCTGATACCTGCGATGAAATGTCAGCGTCTCCCCTATCAGTTAAGTTGCTCGTGTTGGAACGGGTTGTGCTGGTGGTAACTGCCATTACCGTTGACTCAGAGGAGTTGCAGAAGGAGATTTAAGGCTCTGACTTGTGATCTCTTGCTGATTGAATGGYAGCTGTTTGGCGTTGCTGCCCCCAGCTGCCCGTGCAGCCTGAACCGGAGGCTTCTGCCCGCAGCGTCGGGGAGCAGGCGGCGTGCCTTCGAGCCTGAGCTGCACTGGAGGTGGCAGCTCCTCGTGCCGCCCCGGCACGCAGCGGCAGAGCTGCAGCGCCCGCACCCTCGGGCTGTGGTTTCACTGTGGCCCATGTGGTGAGCTGGCTCCGGTCTCTGCCCCGGCTCCCTGGCTGCTTCTGCTTGCACTGGAACGAAGGAGGAGGCAGGCAGCCGCAGCTGGGGCTCAGACACGCGGTGTGCTGAGCCGGGCAGACCCAYGTTCCCTCTCGCCTTTCTTTCCCAGTGTCCTGCTGCTTGACTCATTGTGTGGGGAACCAGTTTAGTTGCCTATTCCAGCAGAAATATGACCTGATAGGCTTTTTCCTCTTTTTTCTCCCCCCCCCTTTTTTCCCCCAGCTGTTGAGTCAAGTCAGCTGTTATCTAGGTCCTGGACTAATAAGATTGTTTTGCTGCTTTAGTGGAAGAGGATTGCCAGCAGTGCCAGGATTCGTCCCCACTGCGTTGAGAAGCACACAAGCATGTTTTTGCCTGAGAGTTTGGACTTTAGTTTTGAAACCTGCTTTTGAGCAGTGAGCGCGGGGGAGGGGACGGGAGGCAAGCGGTAAAACCATGTCTCCTGGTTAGCTTACCATAAAGCTTACGGATGAATCATTAGAAGCCTTTTTTTAATCAGGGGAAGAAAAGGCTGACTTTTTTTTGCGGCTTTCACCCTCCACTGTCACTGGTTAGCTGTTTTTTTTTCTTCTGTAAGCGTTGTTCTCCTGCATACCTGCCCTGGAGACTCTCTTCTGCAGCCGTGCATATTGGCATTGTGTATTCCAGTAACTCAGTCTGTGGGCTACTGTAACACATATAAGGAAGGGAAGCAACAATCTCAAGCGGAGGATAACGCTTTAGCAAACAGAGTTGATCTGTTGCTCTTTTATACTCGGAATTTGGCTGTTTACTAGCACGGTGAATTTTAAGGGTGACTAAACCAAGCTCTTTAACATGCAGGCTTTGCCCTGTGGTTCCAGCGAACCTCCCATATCCTGCAGCCATGAGTTCACAGGCTCCTAATTGCCTATGATGTAAGACAGCAGTGGATGGGGTTGCTATAAATTCTGGCTGCAGGTGTGGATTTAATAGTCGTGCTTCCCTGTAAGGGAGCACGGGCAGCATGGATCCCAGCAAGTTACAACAGACTGAGTGGGACTTTTGCCTGCGTTTTTCAAGCCATTGCTCGCTGGAGGGTATTGCTGGACAAGGTGTCGGTGTTCCTGCGGAGCCATCTCAGAAATTGGTTTGCTTTCCTCTAACAGAGTTTAGCAGCGGTTGTCTTTTTYTTCCATGAGCCTTCCCTCAGGTCAAGACTTAACAAATAGGCGCATGAGAGCTGTTGAACGGAGCCTTTAGTGCACATTGGCACAAGCGCTTTTACCTGAGAACCTGAGATACTTTTCTGATGACCAGGGCAAACGTGAGGCTCTAAACACTTTTTTTAACCATGTTTGATTCTGCTTATGGGAACTGCAGCGTGATTAAACAAGGGTGGTTTTTCTTCATGTGCCAAATACAAATCCGAGTGAAAACTAAACTTTATTTTTCTTTGCTGGCTTAGTTTTGGGCTGGATCTGCCAGCTGATTTGACTCACTGTAGCCACAGGATCATTTGTACTGATAGCCAGGTCCTGAAGGAAGGTGTTAACTGCTCTTCTGCAGCAGCTGGACTTTAAATTGGCTTAAACTGATGGTGAAATCTCACAGTAAAACTACGTGGGTGAAAAAGCATAACTTTGTGATGGTACTAATGTAAAACAAAACCCTTGTGCCAGAGATCTGGTGCTACAGACACGAATAGAGAAGGGAAGAGGACTGAAGAGAGGGAAGCACTCGGTGAAGTGTCTTTAGATTCRCGATTGAAGGTGAATGGAGTTGTCTTTGGCAAACCGTGAGGCGGCGTGACGGAATCCAAGAAGTTGAGCTAAGTTAAGAGGTGAGGAGGAAAATGGGAATATGAGGCAAAGTAGTCTCCATCCAGGAGAAAATGAAGCAGGGTGAGATCTCTGGAGGCCTGGAGGAGCAAAGGGCTAGAATTTTGTATTTATTTGGTGTCCATTTCCGCTGATAGAACTGTTAGACTAATGATACCTTTGGATTCTTTGAGGTCTAAAAAGCCCTTATTTAGGCACTTAAGCATAATTGTAGCCCAGAACAACTGTGTATTAGGCTAATGCTCTGTTCTTCTCCCCCTGAGGCTAGAAGATGGGGGAACCATACCCACTTCATTAGCGTGGCAGCAGGGGGATTGTCAAGTTTTTTTAAATAACAAAATAATAAAATTAACCTCATTGTTATGTCTGCTTTTGGGTGAGAAGGCATGACTTCTGTGAAATGTTTTGATTTATAGCCTACTTTGACCGGTGTTAGTACTACAGGATGGAAATTCAAACTCTCCCAGATGAGAATATGTACGTGGGTCAACAGCAAAGTTGTTTTATTGCTAGTTTATTGCGGTTGTGTGACAGTGCACCTAACTTTGGAGGATCGAGAAATACTCAGCAGTAGGGTTACTTAGGTTCTGAATGAGGCTTCAGAAATAATGTTCTTGAACCTAATCTTTCCTGTTCTGTGCAGAAGCAGTGCTTGAAAAGGCAGCTGTGCAGATACCGATGTGCACCTGAAGCAGAGAAACCTGGAGCAGAAGTGGTGTAACCTCAGAGTTGATCTGCTAAAATATCCTCTGCTACTAGTAAATCGGGAGCGTTTTCAGCCATGTGCTGCAACAGAACAGTRCACAAACTGTTAAATTTCCTTTGCTCTGCTCACAAATCTACTCCAGTCAAGGCAAAAGCTTGCGTTCCTCTATCAAGACCATATGTATGCCAAGGCTGAGGTTTTAAAGTCAAGGTGTTTTTGAAATATTGGAGTGCAAATTAAGTATCTGAGTAATCTTGACTGTCTTCTTAAAAAAAAATCGGTATCAGCCTCACATATAACTCGGAGGATTAATGGAAAGTTAAACTTTGATCAGAGTCCAACAGCTGATACCAAGCCTGAGACTTTCCAGGCCTAAAAGCAAAATAAAAAAACCCATAGAGCAACTTGAAAAGCAAAAAAAMCCACACACACAGGGTGTGTAGCAGTGTAAACCATTTTGTATCTGAGTTGGTCTGGATTTAGGAGTGTTTCTTACTGGCAGGTGGAAGCCTTCCCCTGTTCTAGCAATAGATCTGCTTCTCCATCTTTGAGATAACCCAACTGGTTGGTAATGCTTTTAGGCCAATGGGTCTTCCTCCAATAGATGTTTAATGTTTTTTTT
>NW_028186794.1:0-41627 GCF_003343005.1 Rhea americana | reverse complement strand
GCGAACTTTGCCTTTGTCCCATGACACCAAAGAGCGAACTTTGCCTTTGTCCCATGACACCAAAGACTCTTACTTGCGCCAGAGTTTAAATCATTAAAGTTACTTASGTTATTTTATAGCGTTGGAAAAAAGCTTTTGCCTAACTCTTGAGGAAGACGATCAGGACGTCAGGTCCCTTGTGGCAGTAGGGCCTCGATAACTGCGCGTGTGAGGCGGCGGGGCGAATAAAGACGCCCGCGCTATCCCTTGTGCACAGCTTGTTTCCTTTGCTCAATGCCATTTGTGCTTCTCCTTGCCAACTGCTGGCCTTCACGTGGGCGCGTGCAGGGCTACCTACAGAAATGTGTGTTATTTAAAAAAGAATGAAAATACTAATCTCTTTGAAACGTTAAGCAGGAATATATATATATATATATATGTGGGGGGGGGGTGTATATATATATATATATGATGTATACACACACACACACACACACACACATACACATATATTGGAAACATTTGAACATGGGCTTAGCGTTGACTAACCTGGACGGTAAGCATAGGTACGGACAGGACATTTGGGAGAAGTTAAAATGCGTGTGAAAGGGCTGAGCAAGTTTTTTCTTCGATTTCTTTCTTTGCCTTTGAGTGGTGACAGTACTGATCTAGAGAATACGCTTTCATATGTTTAAAATGTAAGCAATAAATATGAGCGCGACATAAAGATGCCGTTTCCTCTAGCCTGAAGTCTGTCTCCGTTTGGTGCGTTCCTGTAGATGCCTTGGAGCGGGCTTCGTTGCCTTCTCAGATCTGTTTACGACTTTCACGCTTGGTTTACGGGGTTGCCCTCGGCAAACTGGCTTTCGTGGGGTTTTCCCTTTCAGATTTTGAAGCGTGTCTTTCAGATGACTAGAGAAYATCCTGGGTTTGGAGGGCTGCTAGGCAGAGTTCAGCTTGTTTTACAGAAACGCCCGCAAAATCCCTTTGAAGTATGTAATTTTATTACTTACGCTCTCAAAATCCTGCCTTTCATGATACTGTAATTCTAATACAAATGCCTAATTATGTTTTTTTTTCTTTTTTTAAAAAAGAACCACTTATGTAAATGCCTGATTCCTTATCTGCATTGCTTGGCTTCCTGTAATTTAGTAGCGCAGAAACTGCAGCCTCAGTGCTCGCAGTGGAGGGAGCAGAACAGGAGCACTTGGATTTTTTTATTTTATTTATTTATTTTTGCATGAGATGTGATCGCGGCACAACTTCCCCCCCCCCCGCCCCCCTTCTCTGCCCTTTTTGGTGCTCAGGCCCTCTCTTGGGAGTGTAATTAGGAGCACATTGAGTCTTATTGCAGCTGGCAGCTGCTCGCCATTGCCTTTTTCAGCTTCTGACCCCTGCGGTCCTGCTGACCTTTCCTGGGGTTGGTCGTAGGCCCTTTGCATTGTCATGGGCCAGAAGTGGCTCATGTGGAGTTGATTATTTCCTTGCTTGTCTGGCCTTTTTGGTGCCATAACTCCAAGTCACTTCCATTTTCTTCCCTTGCTTTTGGCTGACCACAGTGAAAGGAAATGCTTTTGCTGGCGACAGGATCGGTTTGCACGCTTGGCTGCCTCGATTGAGACCCTGAAAAGGGGGGAGGGGGAGGGTGATGAACACTGTAGGTGCTGCATTTGCTTTTTAAAGGTTGGTGTTAATGATTGAGCGATCGCGAGGCTTCGGGAAGCTCGCTTCCCTCCCAGGCACCTCTGGCCTTCGTGTCGGCATGAAGATCTCGCCTGCTGCGCTCTCAAGGGATGGCGGCGGTGGCGCGCTGCGGCGGTGGGCGCCGGCAGCTGCCCGCGGCCGCTCCAGGCACTTTCCTGCTTGCCAGAGCCCTGCGAAGGAACCTCSGCGGCGGTCAGTCCTTAAAGCTGACGGGCAGCTCGTCAGCCGCTCCGGGGCTCCTAACGGCTCCTCGCTGACACAGAAAGCTAATGAAGTATATATGCCAGCTGTTGCACTCATTTTGCCAGACCCCAGGAGGACAGCATGAAGACAGCCGGTGATCAAAGGCTTCRGAGATCACTGAGGAGTCCGGCGCTGAAGGAATGTCTGATTACTTTCTCCTGGAATGCTCCAGGCTTCAATACCTCCTTTTTTTCTTTTTTTTTCCTTCTCCTCCCCCCCCCCCTTATGGTGTCTTGGTGTGAGATTTAATGATCTAACTCAGCTTGTGCTAAAGGCAGAGTGGGTTTAATTCTTGACGGGAGGGGGGGGGTTATTTGCCTTAAGTCTAATTGCTTTGAAAACCTTTGGTTGTTTCCATTGGTGCAGCAAAAACCTCGGAGAGCAGTTGAAAATGACAGTGMTTTTGCTGCTAATACTGTAACTTCACGAAGAAGAACTCAGGAAAGAAAAATTCCCGCTGCTCACCATGCTTTAGGCGTTAGCTTGCACACGGTGGTGCCAATAAAGCGGCGTGGGAGGAATTGGCTTGGAGTTGCAAAAAACTAAAACACTGAGCAAAAACCTGAAACGCTGAGCGTCAAAAGCCGCCTTATTCCGAGCGGGAGGACCAACTGTGCTGTGTCTTGAGCTCACGTGGGCTGTGCTGCCACCGGCTCTTCTGCCAGGTAAAGGTCACTTTTTCTGCTGGCTTGGGGTTTTTTGGGCAGTCAGAATAACCCCGCTCTGTTCCCCCCTTTCCCCTTTGGAACGCCTTTAAGTTCAGTGCRCTGAAACAGCCCCTTGAAGGTCAGTTGAGCCCAGGACAGGAGCAGAGAAGCAGGAGCGCCGTGGCAGCCAGCAGCTAGRCGGACCTGCGGCTGTGGCCAAGTCTCTCCGGTGGTCGATTGCCGCTAGTCCTGCCATTTCCCCATGGGCCCTTCTTGGGCTTCTCCGACGTGGCTCCCTAAGTTGCCTTCCTGCCCAGTGAGCAGAGAAACTGGTTCTGGATACCGCTCTTCCCAGCAGCCGCTCTGCCCTCGGCCGAAAGGGCAGAGGCGAAGCTTTTCGGCTGTGTTTCGAAGGAGTAAAACCTTTTACTTTCAGCAAGTAAAAGCGGGAGTGTGTTAAGCTAATTTGGAAGCAGTAGGTTAAGTTTGGGTGGACGTGCCTGCAGCTGGTAGCAGGCCCATAGCCCTTCTAGGAAGCTCCTTGGGCTGCCGCAGTGGGGCCGTTGCACGGCGCTGCCTTAGGATTCCRAGCTGGGAATCGTGTGGGAGCATCGGCCTGGACTGGGAAGCTGATGGACGGGCATGTGGTTCTGCCTGTGCAGAGGCTAGTGACTGGAGTTGCATTGTTTCAAGCATGCAGGAGTTCGGCATCCATTAAAAGCGGCAGCTCCTCTTGCCGAAGAAATACTCCTCGGTTTCCACTTTTCTTTGCTCTGCAAGAATGGCAGGTGAAAATAATCGGAAAACGCAGTGAAGGTGCTTGAGCATGAGTAGGAAACACATGSACCTTCATCACCCTGTGACTTTGAGGTGCTTCCTCGGCCTCTCCTTCTGTTTACTCCTGTCTCGTGCTTCTGTTTTCTCTTAGAGCAAAGAGCTTTCGTTATATACCGAGCATGTACATGAGAGCATTATCAGGTGTTTCCCAGAGTCATCCTTTTGATGAAGTGAGCCTGGCGAAAGTCATTTTTCCATTTTTCCTTTCCTCGATCCGTGAAAGCCACGACTGCCATTAGTCAACTCTGCAAATATTATTCCTGTTTTTATGAATAGTCCCTGTTGTTGCTGTTTTCTTTTACGAGGCTTAGGGTTAGCGTCATCTTCTCGGTGACGCCTATGCTATATGGAGTCACATCAACCAGAATGTTTTGTCTGTTCCCAGTAGACCTGGTGACTGATCCTCGTTGTCAAATGCGGCGGTCAAAAAGGGAGCGTGGGATGATTTAATCGATGGCGGACAGAGGAAGGAGTCCTGTTTTCTGTCTTCAAGGTGTGGCGGAAAGCGTAGCCTCCGAGCGCTTCCACGCGCGTTAATACTGTATTTGAGCAAAGAGACAGAAGTTGCGCAGTTGAGTGTCTGCCGACCTCCCAAACTGTGACCTTGCCCTCTCCAGAGGCAGCAAGAGGCTTCTGCAGTGCCAGGAGATGAAGCAGCCGTGGAAGGAGGAGGGGGGGGGGAAGAGCAAATAACTTTGGTTTGCGCCTTGAATGCGAGGTCTCGTCTTCTCCATGCGTTCCCATCATCGCCAAGAAGCAGAGGACTCCAGCGCCCTCTCAGAAGCCGACAATAGAAGAACTTGCTTTTTAAGTGTGTTGCTGAACTGGACTGCRCCTATTGAAGTTAACAGTTTTCTTTTTTTTCCAGTCCAAAGGCCTCAGATGTACGGCTTGCTTTGCGTACTTGCAGGGTAACAGTTGGTCTTGCCACTCTACGAGCCCACAAAAGCCAAGCTGGTAGGTCAAAAGACGAGTAGCCGCTGACACCAGCGGCTAAGAATACATAAAGAGAAAGATAAACAGCAGGAAATCAGAGACTGGATAAAGTAGATCTCAAGATAAAGTTTAGTTAAAGATAATGAGCTGGCCTTGTTTAAAAAGACAGCTGCAAAATAACCCAGTAGCTCCATGTGCTGGGGTTAAAGTTGACCTAGAATATACGTTTCATTGCTTTTCATAAATAAATAGCGGAGGAAAGATTTGGCAAAAAGCAACATTGCCCCCCACCCTCTTCAGAGAAGCGTTTGATGTTAACAAGTGCTCGGCGTGTTTACTTTGTCCGCCGCGCGCGCCGGCGGAGCGGCCCTGCTGCCCTTGAACCGAGTGAGAATTCAAATAAACCGAACGGCTTTCCGCACGGCTYGCCTCTTCTGCCGCCTGTGCGTTACCAAAACAGCCGTGACGCTCTCTTAAGGAGCTAGCAAACTCTTGCAGCCCTGTCTGGAGAGATGCTGGATCCTCTCGGGGATTGGCCTCTCTTTGTGGCCATTTCGCCTAAAAATGCCCAGGAGCGGGAGCGGAGCTCCGTAGGATTTCTCTGAGCCTTCTAAACCCATCTTCATAAATTTGATGGGCAGTATGCAGAAGTTGTAAGAGTCAGATAGTTCTAAGAAAATAAATCAGAAGTGATTGCTATTATTTTTATTGGAGTCTCTTCCTGATGCTTTTTTTTGTATATATTTTACAGTGACCTAGTGATAAATGCTGCAATTTATTTAAAATTGGGGGAGTGATTCTGCTGTTGCTACCTGGATCCGGCTTCTTGGAAACCAAATGGCTCCACGACCATTCGATAAAGCAAGAGTGATGCTTGGGGCTTATTTCCATCAAACATTCTGTTGCACTTGTTTCTGTGTGCTGCCAGTAAAATTCTAGTTATTGTGCGCGTGTTAGATGTTTATATATGTGTCTGATATATGAGATGCTTAAAATATATATTGAGTGTTATCAGCGAGTAAAGTCATATGCTTGTTTTGGGTGGCTTGATAAATGAAGTAATTGTGCTAGATGAACAGAAATCTTATTCATCATTACGTTGCAAAAGGCAAAGCAATTTAAGTGCCGGAGAAGCCGTGTGTCAGAAAAACTGTATCTGTGACTGTCACTTCATTCAAACCAGGCTGCTTAGTGTCATGGTCTAGTTCATAATCTTTTTTATTTTATTTTATTTTATTTTGTGCTGGAAATGTAATCTAATATAGCTGAATTATGGCAGAGTGGCGTGGATAAGAGCTTGTCTACCGAATGTCCCGTAAGGATGTACGAGACAAAAGAAAACCCCATCAGTTTGGGGATATAAAGGGATATGAAGATGAGATTAATATTGATAGTGCTATTTCAGGAAACGTTTGCTACAAATTGACTGTAAACGGGAAGAGGGTCAGTGCACATTAACAGTATGAATTTCTATTGAAGCAATGACAAAAAAAAAAAAGGTGACATATCTCAGTAGGCACCTTTATGGCAATTATGAGTGCAGCTACATCACAGAATATAGATTCATAAAAACTTGTATAAAAAAGAAAAAAAAAAGCATAGCCTGGTGATAAATGATCAAGTGATTATTGTTTGCAAATAATATTATCTCAGATAGATAAGCTGTTTACTTTGGCCTGCAATTTTTCTGGTTGGAAAGTAATCCAATTTATCATGGCTGTGCGGATACAGTGCGTAAGCCTCATATCCCATCTGTGGAAAAATATTAAGAATAATACTTGGAAATGTTATTAAGAAGTTCAACTTGTAACTCACTCTTACAGCTGGTTTCTATATTGCAAAGAAAATTGGCTTGTTCCTGTGCTTTTATTTATTTATTTAATCCGAACGCTTTGTTGTAAGAGAGTTGAAAGAGTAATTCCTGAACCTTACAGTAGACATCTGTTTGTTTTGTAGCGGCTTCAGTGCCTCATCCTAGTCTGGAGCTTTGTGCTTCCACCTCCTGTAATCTGGCGCTATGCATCCGGACCCCGGACCCTTACAGGCACTGCTCGCYGTCGCGGCTCTCGTCTCTGCCGTGAGTTCAGGTAAGGCCTCCTCGCCYGCTAGGTGACACTTGCTTGGGGGTTGAGTCGCTGCTTTTGAAGCAGCGATGGTTGTGACTGCCACAGTTCTGAAATGGCTGGCTTTAATGCATATTAAAATCTGTTTTGTTTTCTTGTTTGCTTTTTGTTTGTGTGTGTGTGTTTTGGTTTGGATTTTTGGGTTTGGTTTTGTTTTCTAAGGAAACTCTTAAGCTCTGAAGACCACCGTGTTAAGCTGACTATACAACTTGTTTTTGAAAACGTGGCTTCAMGCGAATGCCAGAATTTGGAAGACTTGAGTTCTGTAGGGCTGTGTTTTGGGGATATCCATGAACTAGCTGGACTCTGATTTTTTGCTGTGTACAGTGCATCTTATGCTCTCACAGGATTAGGAGTGGCTTGACGTTTGCCAGGGAAAAAACGGAATCRGATCTTTAAAACATGAACGTTGATGTATGGCTGCAGTTGGAACAGCTCTTGCGTGTTTAAAAAAAGAAGAGCAATGGTTTTAATTGACACATCTGCTCTGTGTAGTCAGCTTGTCTTAATGTAACCACACAAAAAAAGAAGCTTTTACTACTTTTAGCACTTCATAGCCAATCGTTAGAGGCAAATGGGATAAATTTTAATTTTCAGGCAGTCATAGGAGATAAATTCCAGCTGCAGGGTCACTGCTACCAATTTTGACTTTTGTATTGARCACAGTGTTAGTGGTATAAGCAAGGACAGAGATGAAGATGAGGCAAGATGAAAGTCACAATGCAGTTCTGTTGCATTCRTGGCTAGCAAATTAAAAAGGTCATTGCTTTTCTGTTATCCCTGGAAATTCAAACTGAACTAACAGGAAAAACAGTTTTCTAATTAAAAGCTAAAAATGCACATCTGGAGTCCTGTGAAATGCTTGGATACCATTTTTATGGATTTCATATTTTTTTTAAGTGAAGCCACACTTTAATTTCCAGTTTTATTTTATGTTTATGCAGATAGTTTATGGTTCAGTTAAAAATGCACAGCTTCTCATCTGAAACTCATCTATATAAGCAGTGCTTGGATGGACTGACTTAAGAAGAAAAGCATGAACGAGGGCCCCACCTCCATGAAAACTGTCTCCTTTGTGGATGTCACTTAATGTCTTCTTGACCTGCATTATCTTAGCTTATTTGCGAACTAGAAATTGTTTTCCCTTGCCACTTTGTCTGTTCTTAAATATTTTTTTCCTCACGTTTCTAACCAAATAAGAGCTTTTAGTATTAACTGCCTTTTGTTTCCGTCCTTTGTAYATGATCTTCAGTAGAGAATTCCATAGAAAACAAATGGAAACGATTCCCAATGTTTCATTGGCCAGGAGAGGAAAAAATTTCTTCCAAGAAGCAGGAATTTTCTTCTGGCAAATAAATGGATTCTCATAACCAAGTTTCGTGGAACTGAACCTTTTATTTATTAGCAGCTTTTCCTGTTTCTGTTCGTCCTTACTGAATAAAGATAATCATTCATCATTCTCATCCTGATGAAGTCCATGGATTTGGAATTAACAAGAGCCTTTGCTGTTCCTCCAGCTTTTTTATCCTGCTATTTTTAATTAGATTTGCAGACTCGGAGACGGTTCTGTATAAATACCTGGCAGGCTGCTGCCATTGCTAAAATTTTAYAAGTCACGTCTGGGCCAGCTTCATATGGGACAGATCAGCTACAGCTGCATGTTACTGTGCTCTGTCTCCTCAGGTGATGAGTGCTATTTCACTCTGTGACTGCATCCAGGCTGGCTGAAGCTAATGCTGTCCCTTCTGTTGGCTCTAGCAATCATGATCTTTTTGTGTCTTTATCGAGTGCTGTTGGTTTTATGTGAATGCAAGGCTTAGGCTTTGTTGTTGTTACCAAAATCTCAAAATACTTCTGTAAACTCCCTTGTTACCCTTTGTGATGTATTCTGAGTGTGATGCCTTTCCCTTGTGTGTACTTYGAGATTTATCCTGCCCTTCCTGTAAGTTGAACCGACATTTATTTAATCAGTTACTGTCTTCAGGGGGTTTGAATCTGGTCCCATTTTCCCTGGCATTCGAGTCTCTGATACAGAGTGGAAATTTTTAAGACTGAGTTTCTCCTGCAGAAGAAGAGATGATCCTGTTTGAATATCACTATTTGGAGTAAGAGGTCCTTTGTCCATGTTTTATTTGAATAGTCTTTTAGGGATATTCGATCCTCTGCTGAGAAATTGTTTTTTGAAGCAGTCAGTCCCTTCCAGTATTGATGCAAGAAGTTTGCCAGGTTTGTGAACAGTGAGAGAGGCCTTAGGAGGAGGCATTGCTGTAATACAGTTCATGGCCAGCCTTCTGTCCAAGTCAATGCTTCATTTATCTGGAGAGAAACACTTTACTGCGTTTATTTGCAAAATGCATTAATAAATGCTGTTCACTAACTTACTATCACTTTTCCTTTTAGATTTAACTCCCCRTTTCATTTCTGAGCCCCTTTCTACTGTCCAGAAGTCAGGCGGGCCCGTGCAACTACACTGCTCTGCCGAGCCTTCCACAGCTCTCATTTCTTGGTTGTTTAACGGMGAGCGCTTGGACAGCAGGGTGGGACAAGTGGAAATCCAGTCAGGATCTTTGACAATCGTCTCCCTTGGCCCGTCAGCGTCTGGTTACTATCAGTGCGTCGCTAACAGCAGCGTGGGTGCAGTTGTGAGCAGGCCTGCAACGGTAACGATAGGCAGTAAGTCCCTTCTTGTTTATAATCCTTGCTCTGTGCAAATTATCTGGTCCTCTCTTTGTATAATTCGTTTGTATAATTAGGGTGAATCTTTAACTTGCAGAAAACTCCTGCCTGCACCTCTTTGCCCTACTAAAAATACTTAGTATTCCTACAAGTATTCCTACACAAATGTTATAGGAATATGGTGTTCTGTGTATTTAGGTTCCTACAAGCTTCTCTTCAAAAAAGGCTCTTGAAACCATGATGGAGCTGCCATGCCATTGCAGAAGCGTGCTCTGCAGTTAGTAACTTGTAAGCTTCTGCACTGTGCCATCCTTTGCACAGAAGATCAATAAAGGATAGCTTGTGATCTCTGCATGTGTTCTGAAGCGTGCAAAGTAAAATCTTTTATGTAGCAAGAACCACTTGGTTGGCTTTTCAAATGTGGTATTTTAGTCCTGTGAATTCTCATTGCAGCCCTAACTGGCTGTCTAAATAGGAATTCATGGGCACAAGAGCTGATTAGAAAAGGTCAGAGGAGAAATGAGTGGGAATTGTTCACTGGGAAGTCAGTGGGAGCTGCAAAACTTCCTTTTCATTTATAGCGATTTCCCTTGGTCAAAATTATCTGGATGTTYCTCAGGTGGGGACAGGCTTTCTCCTCCTCTGTTAGGTGCAATTTCCCAACTTCTTTACACTGGTTCTTCTAATCAGAAGTTGGAGCTTGATCTGTAAATTAGTTGGTTTAAAAGAGCTTGATAAGAGATGTGCCGTTTCCTGTATGGAAAGGATGATGTTTTGCTGAAATACATAGTATATTAATGTTATATTGTATTAAATATGTATTTTCTTCCTTGAGTATGATTTGTTTGCCTGGGATCAAAGTGCTGTCTGAATCAGGCCTTTGTAGAGCAGGATTTGAGTGATTTCTCTGTAAGGGTACCTCATCTATGGAGCATGTCCAAGATCCCCCTGAGAGGAAAATTTCTTATAAGTGAGAGAAGTAAGTGTTTTGGTAAAGTACTGACCCATAGCAAGACCCTCTCRAGAGAGCTATAAGGGTAGCTAGCATAGAAAAACTTTGCAAGCTAGAAGATGCTTTGAACACGAAGGGAGTGGAAGAAGAGGTACCATTTACTTTTCCACTCCTTTTGAGATTTTTAGCAGCAAATTGGAAGGTGCTGTTAGCTATTGAGGCTTTGCCTCATTGTGCAAGACGGTGAGTGGGAGGTGCTGCCGTACTCGGTGTGGTGTTAATTATAATCTTGAGAGAGAATTTAACTTTTCTTTTGGGCAGCTTTCCTGCTGTTAGTGTAAATTGTCTCCTGATCACCTTCAGAGCCTGGGATTAACACTACAGTCTTCCCTTACCAGTATCTGTGCTTGCTTTTCAAGAGGCAGTTAATGGAAAAAAGGACTTACGTGGGTCTTTTTCCTCACTATTCCCTTTAAACGCTGGCTGGTTGTGTAGTGAGGAAGCTCATGAACAGTAAAGTTTATAGTATTGTGGTCTTTTCTGTAGTCCATGCCTGTTGATGTGGATGTCCAAATGCTGGACCAGGAAAAAATAATGAGCTCAGTATCAGCTATATTTTAAACTTGAATAGTGTGTTTCCCGCCCCTCACCTTTCCCAAGCTTTGTCTGCTCTTAATCTTTTACAAACTCTCTTCTAGGTCTGGATAATTTTGACACTTCAGTGAAACCTGTCATCACAGCAGAGGAAGGAGATACTGCTTTCATTGGGTGCAAGGTGCCAGAAAGTAACCCTAAGGCACATGTCCGCTTTCGAGTACGGGGAAAATGGCTGGAGCAATCAACAGGTGAAAGGTTTTATGCCGCTAGTTAGTGACATAAATATCTCCAGAAGCCAGAAGCTTTTTTTTTTTTTTAATTTTATCCCCAGACTTACCCAATTCACTGTGCAATTTCAATCTAGCTTTGTGAGTTAATGTCCTTTTCACAATAGCATATGTTTCCTAAATTGAAAGTAGATTAATTTAACAGATTTAAAAAAAAAAAAAGGTCTTTGAAACAGAGTTAAATGTAATTGTCTTTTTCCTTCCCCTGTTGTTTAGATAACTACCTAATTCTTCCATCTGGAAACCTGCAGATTTTGAACACATCTTTAGCGGACAAAGGATCCTATAAATGTGCAGTATACAACCCAATCACTCACGACCTCAAAATAGAACCCACTGGACATAAGCTCGTAGTCACTCGTAAGTATTTAATTTGATGCTTTCCAGAATGGATGCACTTCAAATTCAATAAATCACACTCTTGGCTAGATCTTAAATAGTTACTCTTCTGACAGTCGCATGGTTGTCCTCTGCTCTGTATAATGTGGTTAGTAAATATCTGATGAGTATTAATTTTAATTTTCTGTTGTTAAATCTGACTCTGTTAAGGGGAAAAAAATCCCAAAGAGTTTAGCATGGACACATCAGCCTAAATATCTGCTGGTCTTAAGTACCATGTTGTATAAAATCTATTCTGCATACTTGCATGTGTATCTGTTTTTTCTGAATTGAACTCCAAGAATTGGGTGTGCGTAGCTTTGCTAAAGAACAGCAATTTGTGTTACTGCTTCCACAGTTTTTTAACATGCATTAGCAAGGGAGTGCTTTCTGCTTAAATTCTTTTTTTTTTTTTTTTCCCTTACTGCGGAGGAGTAACGGGGCTGCCTCTCACAGCAGAGCTTTGGGGACCGGAGGGTGGGACGGGGCAGTGCTAACGGTGCAGTCTGAAACCTGTGGTAGTGATAAGCCTTGCCTCCTTTCTTCCAGGCTCGTCCCTGGGAGGTGTTCACATACTTCACCCCCGGGCTTCCCAGACTTTGGCAGTGCCCTGGCACAGTCCCCTGACGCTAGAGTGCGTTGTCAGCGGATTGCCTTCAGCGTCTGTCCGCTGGTTTAAAGAGGACCGAGATGCGCTGGGTAGAGGCAGGTGGAAAATGCTGCACTCCCACCTTGTGACAGACAGGCTGGAGGCATCAGACTCTGGCAATTACTCCTGCGTGGTGCAAAATGAGTTTGGAGTGGCRAAATACATTAACTACTCGCTTAATGTACTTGGTAAGGAATAAAGGAAGAAACTTTTAATTGCAAGTTTTATGCTGAAGTCCAGTTAATACGTATTTGCTTTGGTTGTAGGCTTGCTATTTTTGGCCTAAAGTTCTTTTGCGACCTAAGTATATTAAAACAAAGATATGTTCGTAATCATATCTCATGATCTCTCCCCAGTCAAAATCTATAATTATTTATCTCTTTCCAAATCCTTTGCAGTCTGAAATAATTTAACAGTAAAAGATAACAAACTCTGAAGGCAAAAAATGATCGATTTATTTTTCTGCAAAGTGCTGAGTGGGTATGTGATACAGTGTAAATAATGTGACTGTGCTCACATGTTGCTCTTTTGAGGTTGTATATAAGCAAAGAGCTGGCAAGGAGAGGTGATGCGTTCTGATGAGGACAAAAACGTAAGCGAAAGAGGTTTTTCTCTCTATAACCTTAGCTCAGTTGGTTAGAGCGTAGTGCTGCTAATGCCAAGATCGTGGGTTCAATCCCTGTATGGGCTATGCGGAGGGTTAGACTAGATGATCTCCAGAGGTCCCTTCCAACCTTACCATTCTATGATTCTATGTTTGGTTTTGTTTTTGAAAAATACACTTTAGAGGAACTCAGAAAATAGACTGACATAAAATACTTTTGTCATGAGCATGTCACTGAAGAATTATTTTTGAAAGACAAGTGTTCTGTTTACAATGTTGATGTAAATATAACTGTTCGGAATATAAGGAAAAGGCCTTTAAAATACGCAAGTGTTTTGGGAACAGCAGCTTCACATTGCATAGAATGAGAAATATGTGATGCTTACTTAGCTTTTGGTAAGTTTATGTAACATTTTGCATAATGATTCGGGCAGGGTGTTTTCAGGATTTTTGGTTGTGGTAACTTACTTACAATTATTTCTTCTTTTTAGAACCTGCCTCGATTTCTAAAGGACTGCAAGATGAAACCACAGCTGTTGGAGCAACTGTGCGTTTCTCGTGTGACATTCACGGCAACCCWGCTCCTACCCTCACCTGGTTTCACAATGCAGCTTCCATCCCTCTCTCTTCGCGGCATGCGTCAACTGGAAGCAGCCTGAGGATCAGTGGCGTCACTGCGGAGGACTCTGGCTTGTATCAGTGCRTGGCAAACAACGGGATTGGATTTGTGCAGTCCACGGGGAGACTTCGCGTCCAGGCGGGTAGGAACGCTTGTAATCCTCYGGGAACTCAAAACAGACATTTGTATTTTCTTACCTGGAGTATAGAAAATATCTTGGTATTTTCTTTCTTCTGACTTCTTGCAGTTTGTATGTTGATGTGCTTCGGACCACAGTATGCAGCAGACTTTGCAGATAAGGTGCTGACTTAGTTGAATTTGAAGGGCTACATGTATTTCTGGGCTAGTTTCATTACTTGATACTTAAAACCTAAACTAGGAGCTGCAGTTAAAGCAGTTTCTGGTTGGATCTGTCACGGTTTTTCCTCGAGTGGAGTCCAGGCAGTCTGGTGTCTRGTGTTATGCTGGATGAGCTGGTATTCTTAGTATTGCTGGCTGCTGAGTAATTACACTTCTTTCCTATGCTTAAGGTTACAATATGCCCATCAGATCTTGGGTTAATGCAGACTTCCCTGGGGTCACATTAACAGATACCAAGAGATGTTTGTTTGTTTTTTTTTTTTTCAATCTAGGAATAATTTGTAATAACAGYAGAAAATTTCATTTTTGCTACTACCTTGACACTGGGAACACCATCATTGTTCTTGGTTTCTCCCTGTGGCGTGTTGATGGTGCTTTTGAGTTTTTCTGTGCTGAAGGTGGAGATGTGCAGAGGCTGGTTGAGTGGATATTCTGTTACCTAGTTGCCTATAATTGCCAGGGACTGGACTAAACCAGGTAGCTTTGCCTCTGTACCATATTCCTAACTGAGACCAGGCAGCACCGTTGCAGATTGCCCCCTACTTTGCCGTGTCTCAAGCAGGGTTGAGCTTCTTGTACGTTAGAAATGTACCTCCTGACCGTACTGGGGCATATGTGTGTGAAGCCACCAACGAATGCAGTTCTGCAGTRTCGGCAGCATTCTTTACGGACAGTAAGGTTTAAATACAAGATTGGTCTTGAATCCAGTGCTGTAACGTGGAGAGCTGTGGCAGTCAGCTCCCTGATGTAACTGTGGGGTGAGAAGTGCATCCAAACTGGAAACTCGTGCAGGGTTGACAGCGAGGGTATCTTGGRGAAACCATGCAGAGGAGCCTAAGCTATTTTTGTGGCTCAGTTTCTCCCTTCTGCCTGTTGTCAGCTGACAGGTAGAAAAGAAATGACTTTTGTGCATCCTGTGTGAGGCTTAGCGTTCTTGTAGTTGGTAAAGAAATGATCTCATCTTTTCATTATTCCCAGAGACTGCTTCTAAAAGAAGAGAGTCCTTAAACTAAAGGCAGGCTAGGAACAGAAAAAGAAGTCTTTCCTTTCTTCACTCTACAATGTTATATAAATAACATGCTTAAACACCCTCCCCCSACCCCCACCATGATATTCCCTGCATGAGACCTAAGGTAAAGATTTTAGGCACAAGAGTGACTTAAATTTCAGTTTGTTCAACATTGTGTCTCTGGAAGTTATTTGAAGGTGGGTGGGATTTAAGATTCTCAGTATATATGTTCCCATATTTAAAGTTGTTTATTACCACGGCTTAGATTTTTAAACTCACRTATAATTTGAAAAGGTGCTGAAAGTTTCATTTAGAGGAAAGGGGGGGAAAAACCTAAAGAAAGTGATCCCGTCGTGTAGTTTCATAAAATAAAAGTTATCGTTGGACCTTGTTGAGCGGAAACACAAAACTAAATCTTATCCCAGAATTCGGCCTATATCAAATTATAGAAATCCCAGCTTTGCCTCAGAATTTTATGGCAGTAAGTTGAAGTTTAACGTTTTGTTTATTAACTTTTATCGGTTTCTAATACGTTGTACTAGCTGCTGATTATGGTGCAGAGGGTGGTTAAGGCATTTGGTTTTGATATAAAAGTCCTTAAGTAGTTTCTGGGAGCTGTTAAGGTTTGAGAACAGTTTTTGTCCATGCCAAAAGACATGCTCGAACATTTAGAGTTCTTAATGAAAAATTTGTGCCAGGTAACATTTCTGAAGCACCTGAATGACTTCAGCTGTGATTCCAGTGCATTTCTTTGGTGGTAGGATCAACTTAGCTTTCAGCCTGGGCAGTGTAATTTGCCTTGTGCAAGCACACAGTAAGAGAGCTTATTTAGCTGAAAAATGTATATATATATTTCTTCTTCTGCTGGATCTGTTCCATAACCTGATTCATTGCACAGCCTTAAAAGTGGGCAGGGCAACTTAAGCCACCATCATAGCGAGAAACCACCAAAATGTAAAATGATAGCTTTAGGATCCTATAGCCACAACACTTATTTTAAGTCTTTTTTAGACAGTTGTGGTGTTTGCATGYATGACAGGAGCTTTCCAGGACTATGGAACGCAATGTTAACCCTACAGGATAACTTAATATCTGATGGAAGTCAAGGGGAGGAAAACATACTCTCAGAAGTCTGAGTTGTAGGTGGACTAGTACAAAAATGCAGGAAAGAATAACATTTGTGGAGGTAGGTAAATGATATATTGGAAGGCAGGCTCAACCTATCTTTCACAGGGGCCAGACGTGTCTGAGAAGTCTTAGGGCTGATCTGAAAGATTTTTCCAGGCGTGGTCGGCTTTGCTGCTCTGCTGGGTGCAGATTTTTGGAGTGCTTTCCTGGCCTTTGCTAAGGTGCTTAAGCTAATAGGAGGGAGGATCCCGTGGCTGTTTAAGAAGCGCAGGGAAAGAAATGCCTGGGAACGTGATCCGCTTGCACAGCGGAGACGCCGCCGACAAAACAGAAACGTTGCCGTGCTGCCCTGCATGTGCAGCCTCTGRTCTGACTCAGTACGGTGCTGCTTGGGTTTCCCACTGGGCTGTGAAGCTGAGGAAGAAGAGTAAGTTTAAGCAACTGAGGGGGGAAGGAGATGGTACCAAAAGCAAGAGCTGGAGAGAGTTGTGTCATGGCACAGAAGTGAGCAAAAGCCTGATGTTACTGGTTTATAAGGGCAGCAATTATACCAAAAACTCATCAAAAAAAAAAAAAGAAAAAAGGCGTTGCGATCCAAATTGCTTAATGGAAATTGTTACCCGGGGTTGTTTTCTGAAAAAGCAAAACACAAATTACTTGCCGGCTGCTGATTAACCTCCCCACAGGGCAAGACGCGCAGCGATGACTGTGGGTCTGCTGTCACCAACCTAAACCACAGCTAATTCTTCATGCGCGACAGTCCGTTTCCCCGTGCCAGCAGGCATCGAAGCACGCTGTGCCCACCCACAAATCCCGCGAGCCCGTCGCGATACCGCAGGCCTTGCGTCGTGTGGCAACGCATCACTGTCCCGCGGGTTCGCTGACAGTAGCAGATACCCTCTCGCGCCGAGATTTGTCACAGGGCTTCGGCCGCCTTCAACAAACTCGCTCTGGCGTTGGAGGCTTCCTGCTTGCGGTGTTCCCTACCCCGCCTCGAAATTTTGTAGCGTCTCTAAATAAACAGAAAGCAACAAACAACAAATGCTCGCTGAGAACGCGGCTGCAATTTGAAAAGAGAACTTTCCTTCCCTTCCCAGCTTTTAAAAAGTGGCCAAAAATAGCAGCCACACTTGCTGCTGGTATTTTAATGGAGGCCTGAAGGAATCCGCGTCAGCCAGGCTYGCGCTGCCTAGGCTTGACGTTCCCGAGGAATTTGTTTGTTTTGTAAAGCAAGTTCCCTTCATTCCCTTCCCCTTCCAGACCCCGGCCCGTAACATAAACCTACACAAATCTGGAAGGACGGACAGGGCTGAGAACATCTGGCAGGCCCCACGTTACAGCCTGCAACCTTTAGGAGCTGCGCTAGTTCCCCGACGCTCTCGCTCGGAGCACTGACGCTTGCTTGTCCTGGATAATCTCAGATGTCCAACCTGCCGCCCCTTTCCTGCCTGGAATGCCGACAAGCCCCACAGCAGCCTAACAGTATTTTTTCTGTCTCATGGCCTCTTCTCGTACTACTGATATTATTTTTTCGTAGCAGGCAAAGTAAATAGCACGAAGAAGGCCAGAACAGGATTGCTAGAAATGTGCCGGTATTAAATTGCATGTTAGATCTGCCTGCAGACTAAATTTATGCGCAGCATAAATTTCCAAACGAAACGGTTGAGTCGTGCAACTTTCAAAGCTGATCGAAATTACAGCTAAAACCTCAAAAACTGAGGTAGGAGAATGTCCTCTTGTGTGCGCGCCAGTTCGAGGCATGAAAAGTTCCTTGTACGACTGTGAGTAACTCAGAATTACACAATTTGTGCCACAAGTGTGGCTGTGTGACTTTAAAAGAAAAGTCTGCTGCCGCTACTTAATTAACCTGAGGCACTAATCTAACCCTGCTTGGTGATGTTGTGTTTCAGACTTTCTATCTTTGTTACTGTGAAATGCCATTTGACCAAAAAATTGCCCCGTTCCGCCCTGGAAAAACAAAACAACAAAAAGCCAGGACGCGAGGGTGCGGTTTGGCGCTGCTCTTAAGCCTGCTTGGGGATCTCTTGAACTGGCTTTGCAGCAGAGTGTGTTTGGGGAATGGTGTTCTTAAACCATGCGGCGTTGCTTCTGCGGGGGCAGGGGGAATAAATGGCATCTTGAAGATGTAACTGGACTCCTCCTTTCGCTCTTCCTTTAGAAACCAGTACGAAAACCCAAGAGATCGCTCCTTTGGAGATGGTCCAAAGCGATGAAGGCAACAGAGGTTCGAAAGCGATGACGGAGGTTTTGAGCTTGCCTCCAGCAAAGCAGAATGTGGGTGCAGTTGCGACAGAGAGACCYTTGAACGGTGTTTCTCCCCCCGAAGCCCCCATCATTCTCAGCCCCCCTCAGACGCTCAAGCCGGACGTGTACAGCCTGGTGTGGCGTTCAGGACGGGACGGCGGCTTGCCCATCAATGCTTACTTTGTGAAGTACCGCAAGGTAATGTTTCTCTGCAGCGTGGAAGTATTGCCCCACAGCAGCTGGATTTCATTGTTTTAGGTTTCTCGAGGAACCAATAATTGTTGCAATACTGGTGTTAACAAGAACGTGGGGTCAGGCCGGAGAGAATACAGAATAGAGTCGAACCACAACTTTGCTGTGGCCACACAGGCAGCTTATTTTAGGGATGACTGAAGTTGGTCACAAGTATGCTGTTCTATCTAGATTTAAGTGAGATTTATTCAGCAGAGCCCAAGTTTTTATTTCTTTATGGTATCATTATGGTATATGGGGAATTGGGCTCCAGGGTATGTTACAAACTCCAGTGACTTTAAAATTGCATTCATGTGAGCAAGTGTGAATCTGATTTATTGTGGGCGCATTTGAGATCAGAAGGTAAGCTGAATATTAGCCTAACGTGTCAAAGAATTCACTACCCTGCATCTGGAGAACCTGTGTTTAACTGGAATTATCAAACACTAAGGTGAGCTAAGACTTCTTCAGCAGATCCCTAGTGCGTCCTTGAAAATGGTGTGTCAGCACTGAACTACTTTCATTAAAATTAGAACCAAGAGATGCCTGTGCCCGTGCTTCCAAGCAAGCATGTTTTCTGCATGGCAAATCTGTTCAGTTTATTTTTCATAAGCTTTTTAATCCTCTGCATCCTGATCTTGTCTTAGCCTGGAAGGAATGCTTAGATTTTTGACCTGCTAGTTCCTGAAAACCAAATGCCAAATCTGTTGATACAATTTCTCATCCAAAGAGAGTTGGTTCACATAAGCACTGACAATCTTGAGTACTGATTTGATCCTTTTGATGCATACCCTTCAGTCATAACAATACTTTCCATGTTGAATGTGCTCACTCATTTTTCTCGGTAGTGGTAGTCTTTTTGTCATAAACCTATTTTATTGATTTCCTCCTTTTAAAAGATCTTGTGGGGGGAGGGAAACACTAGAGTGGTCTCTTCAGAAGAGAATACTTGAACAAAGACCTCTGGCATAACCTTTTGATAATCCATAGCTTTTAGATCTGCCTTCCCTGCTTTATTGAAGTCTTATATTGTTTAGTAGTTTATTTTTGGTAGAATCTCTGTCTTTTCCTTTGGGATTTGGGGTAATGTTTTCCTGAAAAAGGTCAAGCATTAAGAGACTACCCTGAATCTCTTTCCTTTGGTTTCCTCAATGGTGCTGAGGATTGCACTGTTAAATTAAAAAGCGTTTTTTTCAAAAAAGGGAAATGTTCATTAATTAAAAAGAAAGAAAAAAAGCTCTTTGATTTCTCCACTGAGACCAAGAGGTAGAGGGGACGCAGGTCATGTCTATTGAAGGACCATTGCCAAAAAATTTCCCAAAGTGCAGCTTTGTTGCAAAAGCGTTCCGAGATAACACTGCCCAGAGCAGAGGCCGCTGCTAAACACAGCAAAACGTGGGGAATTTCTGCAAGCTGCAGTGCTCCCGTGGATGCTTTGGTGCACTAAAGGGATTAGGGATTTCAGTATTACACTGGGTTTCGCGTGAGTCACTGCCGACACCGAGGTTTGTCTTCGTGTCTTGTGGTTGTGTCGCATGCAGCTGGACGATGGCGGCAGCGCAGCGGGAAGCTGGCACACGGTGCGTGTCCCTGGCAGCGAGAACGAGCTCCGGCTCACGGAGCTGGAGCCGTCGAGCCTGTACGAAGTTTTAATGGTGGCGAGGAGTGCTGCTGGCGAAGGGCAGCCCGCYATGCTGACGTTTCGCACGAGCAAAGGTAGGTGCAACACAAAGTTCCCCATGTCCTGGGCTTTTGAGAGGACCTTTATTTGAACTGCATCCACTGTACATTGTCTGTTAATACATTTATGAAGTGCTCTGCAATTTAGTTATTAAAGAACAGCCTCTAATAGCTATGATACCTGTGGAGCAAACCTCACTGAGCAGTACCGGATCTGTTAGCAAGTTAAAAGCCATTAAATGCTTGATAGTAGTATTTTGGGGGTGATTGCTTAGACTTGTACTGGGAAGTTCCTTTTGCTTTATGGGAGCTATCTCATGTTAGGGGCAGCCTGTCCTTGTTCGGTTTTTTGAGTGCCACAAAAGCAGCTCTCTGAAATGATAAGCCACCTTTGTGTTTTCCCATCTAAATGAGCAAAACTGCTTCTGGTTTGATTTGTAGGAGTTTCAGTAAAAAGCCTGCAGTGGTTTTTGACCAGAAGCCAATTGTTTTGATACTTGTGTGCAAAGAAGGACAAACAAATGAGCATTTCCCAGTGATTTTTTTTTCTACTCTGGCTTAGAAGCTACTGGCTATATTCTTAGGCATACAGATAATCAGATATTTTTCATACTTCTGTACAAAACACAAATACTTTAAAATTTAATTAAAAAGGTAATGATTTTGTGAGATCTGTGAAATTCACAGAACATATGAATGGCTGCCTGGGCACAGGCCAGATGTCTCTTCTCTTGCTCCCCCTGAAGAAACTCTTTAATAAATTGCTATCCTCTCTGTTCAGTTGTGATTTGAAGCTAGGGCTTTACCCTATAGCTAGCAATCTCATGGAAGAAGCATATTGCAAGAAGCAATAAATACCATTTTCCTTTCAAATACCCTGAGTTTATTTACTGTGTATCAAATCTTTCTTAGAAAGAACATCATCCTCAAAAAACACCCAGGCTCCGTCCCTACCAGTTGGCATTCCTAAACACCCCATCATTCACGAAGGGACAAATAATTTTGGTGTCGTCCTTCCGGATCCGTCTCGACACAGTGGAGGTAGGTGTATGGCTTGTTTGTGTTACAGGTTACTGTGCAAGCCAGGATGCATCAAAGTTAACTTCCAAAAGGTTTATTGCTATTCTAGATATTTCTGTCAGCTACTTTATTTCCTATTTATTCCTTAGGACTCTTTGACACAGATGAGTTGTGTTTTTTTTTTTTTTTTTTTTTTTTTTTTTTTTTTTTTTTTTTTTTTATAAACCTGTCTCTCTATTTGCATTCTCCTTGAAACAATCTCTTGCTTTGTGGAAAAAATCAATACTACCTTTTAGTGGCTTTCAGGAGCTCTTTCCAAATTCTCTAACTCTTCAATAAAAATCCANTTTGTGTGTTTGTTTGTTTTTTTCCCTTGTGAGACCTTCTGTGAGTGAGGTCAGATCTTAACAACTTCAGCCTGCCAGATTTTCTGTTCTAATATGTGTTTCCAGAGTAAAAGACCGTAGTTCATGGTTACGGGGTTAACCGAAAGGTTAGTTTATTTCAGTCAGCAAGTCAGTGTTTTAAGTAACCGCCTGTGTTACCTAATTGATGCTTCTATGGCAACTTGATATTACCAATAACGTGTCTTTTCCAGAATTTAGCTTTTTTGGTGAGGTACTTGATGCTATGGGTTTAGCAAATGCATGCTCTAGCCCAGCGAACATAAAAGATGCTGTTGCCTTTGTATTTGCTTCTTAAATATGAGATAAAAGTAGTCTTTCATATGTACCCCACATTCTTGCTGCTAATTTTTAAACCCACAATTGTTTTTTCTCCTCACAAATACTCTGATTATCTCTTCTCTTACACTGTGAAACTAGAATCTAGAGGAAGAGCCAGAGGTGACACCCATATCCAAAGTTCTGCATTCTCAAAGTGAATTTTGTCCACCCTGATCATGTTTTGGGGGGCTTCCCAGGGACAGGTTTGTTTCCTTTCACRAAAAGGTGCAGCCAGATAGGTGTGACTCTTAGCCTGCCTTCCGGTGAAAACAGGATGATTAAGGTCCTTTCCCTCTTCACCCCAACCTTTGAACCCATTAGCCCGATTCAGGCAAATTTATTCAGGGGCAAAGACCTCAAAGGCGATTTGGTATCTGAAGTCTAGGTAAAGCAGCAGTTGAATGGCAAGGCTTGGCTGTCACCAGGTGAGGGAGCTGAGCCTTGAGTCCCGTCCCATCCTGTCCCGTTTTCCCCCCCCGGCATTGCTAAATACCACAGGAGCCACGCAGGGGCTGGTTGGTGTGGCAGCTGCAACCAGCTCAGCCTGCTCCGTGCCCCTGGAGCTGCCACCTTTCTGTTCCCTACTCAGTTCCAGTTCCCATCATGATGGCATGCTCTGCGTTAATGAAAACAAGCCGGTTTAGTCAAGCCTGACAGCTCAGAATGGTTATAACCAGTTTTACTAACACCACCTCTTTCCATTCTCTCTATTCCATTGCTGTCTGTAACTTCCAGGGAGTTCAGTAAGTACTGCATTTGTTGCATGCTTTGTTTGCTCTTTGTTCTTGTTTTTCCCAAATGATATTTTTGGCACTATCACGCTCATTAGTGTGTATGGATTAAAGCCTCATTGGGTCTGTGGGAATTTCTTTCTTTCTTTCTTTCTTTTTTTAAATAGACCCAAATTGTTCCCATTCATTTAGTGTGTGTTTCCATTCCCTGTGCAGATGGGCTGGGGCAGTGTACTGCCGTATCCTTTTGGATTATTTTGCTGATAAAGTAAATGTTTTATGATGAATTCCTGCTCTTCAGGGGTATTTCTGTAACCTCGTAATTTGTTTTTCTCCAGTAATTTAAATATCAATATAGAGGCAAATGCAGTCATCAACATAGAGACAAATACAGTCATTCCTTTCGACTAGGAATGTTGTACGCCTTTTCYGGAAGAGTAAAGGGAGCAGTTATTAAAGGAGGATTTAAAGGTTCTCCGTGTTAATACGTGGAGTCCAACTTAGGCATCAGCATTTAGTTTAATCAGTCGCTGTAAAAAATGGAGCTTCATGTGGCTCTAATCTCCTTGTAATGGAATTTCTCATTTCAGTTCCAGAAGCTCCTGATCGACCTACTATCTCCACAGCATCGGAATCATCCGTCTACGTCACTTGGATACCCCGAGCCAATGGCGGTTCCCCCATTACCGCGTTTAAAGTAGAATATAAACGCCTGGGCCGAAACAGTCACTGGCTGGTTGCAGCTGATAACATTTCTCCGTCTAAACTGTCCGTGGAAGTTCGTAACTTGGAGCCAGGTATTAAAAAAGATCTTTCCTTTGCTTCAGCAGCTGCTGGTGCCGTTTTCCTTGCGTAGGTGACTGTGCTGCTGCTGAATAAATACTTCAGATTTGTGATCATTTTCTTACTTCTGCTTGGATTATCTTAGTCTTGTTTTCCTGTGGGATGGGAGTTCATTAGCCAAATTAGTGTTGATTTCTTAGCTTTYCAAGTGAAAGAAGATGCCATAATCCAACACGTTTTCATATGGAGATGAAGGTTATGTATTCTGGCTGCTTTGAACTTAACTCTCATGCTGGTAAGCACTCAGAACATAAAAACAAAAACGTATTAAAGAGACGATGTTTCTCCTGGTTTCGAATGTCTTACAGTGTTAAATGCATAGGGAAAGAGTGTAAGACTAGGGAGGATGGATGATAATAGGTATCCTCTGTCTGCTCCGTGCTCACCGGTTTTTGCAGTTCAGGGACTTCTGAGCTGATGGGGGCATGTCCGACCCTGTGTGTCTTTGGATTTTTCTTCAGTGAGTTTCCCTCGTCGCTCTTACAAGCTGTTTATGTTTCTGATGTCCGCATCAGTTTGTGGCAATGGGTCCTGCATTTTTTCTAATGGGATGTTGTGCAAAAAGTACTTCCTAATCTGTTTAGTCTCTCCTTGAATCCYATTTCTAGTGCTTGCTTTGCTGTAACTCCTTCTTTCTCTCCCTTTTTTCCCTTAAAAGGAGAAATGTATAAGTTTCGTGTGATTGCCGTGAACAATTATGGGGAGAGCCCACGAAGTGCAGCCTCTCGACCTTATCAAGTCGCTGGCTTTACCAACCGCTTTTCCAACCGCCCTATTGCAGGACCTCACATTGCTTATACTGAAGCCATCAGTGACACTCAAATCATGTTGAAATGGACTGTAAGTATAACTGCCTTCTGTTCACTTCACAGTTGTGGGCCAATTTTTACTGCTTTGGCTAATAAAAAGCTCTTAAGAGTCAATGATTAAGAGCTAGATAATTGCAGCGTAGCAAGTAATGTGTATTCCCCCCGCCCCCCGAGACCCTGAGGTGATCCGTCTAGAAGACGACCAACGTCCTTCATTCTTGCCTTGTAAAATCAAGATAATTCACTGCACCACGTGCATCTCACGCCCTTTCCCTCAAATGTATTGAGAGGCCACCGGCGGGCTTAACGCTGTCTGGAYCACTGCTAACACCCTGAGTCGTGAGCAAACTGGCCTCTGCTTGCTGCAGTTTGTGCCGCTTGCGTCAGCCTAGGCGGCTCTGGCTAGAACCGCTGCTGCGCTTGGAAACCTGTYGTCTTTCCTTGCATCTGGTAGAAGCTTCGCGGTGGAGAAACGTTTGCCTTTGCTCTGTTACCCTGGCTTTTGTAAACAAGTACTTTAAGGTCCTTTTTGAAAACCCGCAGAAATTCTCTGCTCTTGTTTTGAAATCTAAACCCCTAGTGTACTTTGGAGGATTAAACGTGTAGAGTTCCCGGTGTTAGTTTGCTCTACTAGCTCAGCCCTAAGAGATGCTAAGGATAATAAACTTAAAATAACCTCTGGTTCCTCAGGAGGCTGCATAAATTACAGCAAAAATATTCTGAGACGAATTTTAGAACGATGGTAACTGTTCAAGGTAAAACTGTTCCTGCAACTTCTCTGGTACCGTTTCCATGCTGTTAATGTTCAAACCCTAACTGACCATTTTGAAAGTGAGATGAGAGGACAGTGTCAGGTGCTCTGTGTGCCAACGCTTGCCTCCTCTCAACTGGTCTGAGGAGCTCTGTGCCAGAGATCCTCTCCAGCACTTGCAGCCCTGTAAGAAGCCTTCATCTTCATGCTGGTCTTAGGTATATCTACACGTCTGCCGCAGTTGATAATCCTCTTTTTGCGCTGTAGTTCCCCTCTGTACTTGCTCCTCCGTGTCATCGTGTAGCCACATTAGAAAGTCTGTGGCGTTTGCTCAGTTTGGCTTTTTCCATCAAATAAAATTTAATTCTTCTGCTTTAGGTCCAGCTATTTTCACCCTTCAAAAGATCGTTTGCCTTTGTGAAGTAGTTTGAATGAAGCCCACAAAATTTTTAGCCGGGAGAGGGTCTGATTTTATATAGCAGCAGCACTCTTCAGCGTGTCTAGTTCATCCTGCAGCAAGGAAAAATTGTCAAAATGATTTAACCTCCACATAATTGTGCAAGTGGGACCACAATGCTTGCAGGTCACTGTTTTCAGCTAGCATGAGCTGTCACGCTCTAGCTGCTCCTTCTTGAAAATAGTCTTCCTGGAAAAAAAGAAAAAGACTTTTGAAGTGTTTAGTCAGTGATAATGACTCAGTAGTGTTTGATTTAAGATTTTTATTCTCTAACACAGTCTCTCAATTCTCTTTTAGTATGTTACTTCAAGTAACAACAACACACCCATTCAAGGATTTTATATCTATTACCGACCAACGGACAGTGACAATGACAGCGACTACAAGAGGGATATTGTGGAAGGTACCCTGCAGTATATGCCTCCTTAACAATGTAACTTGTTGGGGAAGAACATTGTGTAGCCATGTTGGCTGTGTTTATATGAAATCTAAACTGCTTCTCCCAAACTAAGCCTTTACAATATATTTCACAGAAGTAGCTATCTCAACTAGATGACGTCAAATTCTGCCCACACATGAACTTGTTTCTTCCATCCAAAGCCTCAGCTGCATTGAAAATTGAGATCTAATACTGTTTTTAAGTTTATCTTGTTATACTGCTGCAAATCCTTAATGCAGATATATTTAAACTGGCTTAACTGAAAGCAACTGAGTAAAGAGAAACCAGCATAAACCAGATTGAAGCCAGAGTAGGTGCATCTGTGTTACATACTGTTATAACTAGATGGATTTTAAGATGTTGAACCCAGCATAGGCTTTTCATTTGCCCATTGAAATTCCTTCCCCTTCTCCCTTGCTTAAATGCTTATCCTGCTATGAGGAAGTTACTTCTAGCCTCAAGTGCAGCAGGACCCTGCCAAAGCAGGTATTTTTGTGCTTCATTTTGCATTTTAATCAGAGACCGTTTTTTTCTGTGAATGTTAGATCATCGTTTTCCTGGAAGAAGTTATTAGATAATGTCTGTGCTAGTCCAGAAGTGGAAAACACTTTTTAAAAATATTTTTACTTAAAATGTCCTTATTGCTTGGGCTGAGTAAACGTAGTGATCTCATTCCGTCCCAATGACGTTAATTATTTTTCCCTCATTTATTTCAGTTACAAGAGGAACGGGCCTTTATTTTGAAAACTTTCCCTGGTGTAGGCAACAGTATGCACAGTACTTTGATGCATGACATAAGCTTTTGCACACTATAAAGCTATTAAAGATCCAGAGTTTCTGCTCAGAGGATTGCTTACGAGAAGCTTATGCAGCCAGCAGCTTCATCTGCAAATGTATTTTAGCCTTCACTAGACAGAACTTGGGTGTTTATAAATCTTATACACTAAGCAGTTAGTTGTTTAAGTGGGCTCCACTGTGCTGTGAAATTAGCTTGTTTCTGATTTTTTTTTCTTTTTTTTTTCTGAGCATACGTGTATTGAACTCTTTGTGGCAGTCTGAAACCATTAGCAGCTGCTCTGCTCTGCCAAAGCCTGGAACAAAAACTCATTTGGTGGAAATATTTAAACTTTTTCTTTACTTCGCTCCTCTGAACCAGCTTTTTGGCGAAAAAGCTATTTTTGATTAAAGTGCAATTGGAAGCATTTGATGTGGCAAAATGTAGAGAACCATGTGACTTGCTTTAGCTATTTTGCCATAAATCTTTCACTCCCTCTCCCCTTCTGTTACCTTTGAATTCATCAGCTTGATCTTGATGGGGAATTTTATCTTGAAACAACTGCAGGAGCTGTGCAAAAAGGGTTGTGATGCCTGTAGTAGTTAAGTAGTCGCCCTAGGCTTTCCTCGCTGCTTCCTGTTAAGTCTTGTCTTTGGAGACATTCAAAACGCTGCAGAAAACTTTTCTTTTATAAATGCTGCTACAGGCAAAATCAGATTTAATTTTTTTTTTTGGGGGGGCTCGACTGGGATGGCTCTGAAGCATCTTTCAGCAGCGTTAAGCAAACACAGGAATCGAACCAGCCCTAACCTGCATTTAGGTTGCTGCGAGAGTCCTGGCGATTGAATTTGAAATGTAAATGCAGTCTGATGTCAGTTGTTTAAATGTTTTTCCTTGCTAATGGTGCACGAAGAGGACAGTTAAAGTGCCTGTACTGATTCCAGTTCCCCTAATGGTTGGAAGCGGAAACCTAAAACCTGCTGCAGTAATTACGGAAAGGAATGCTTGGAGGTGGGGGCGCCCAGGGTGGGGAAGGGGGCAGGAGAAAAAGTAGACCATAGCTGGAGGAAAAAACGCACGGTTTAGGGAAATGCCGGTTCCAGCTTTGGCCCCAGGGCTCACGCGGCCTCGCTTGGGATGCTGGTTCGGTTTTTGCATCCCGAGTGCAACGTGGAGCCCCGCGATGCTTTGCTTCCCGAGGCCCTGTGACAGGGAAGGGGTCCTCGGCGCTGCAGCCCTTGCTGCRGGGCCTTTTGCCAGCCGGCCAGGGCTATCCGTGCCTCGGCTCGGCTTTTGGAGAGTTGGAGCAGAGTCACGGCGACAGCCCCTGCCAGCTGAGTGGCCTTTATTATTACTATTTTTTTTTATTAATGCTTAAATCAGTAGGTGGTATGACAGTTTCTAAGAAACAGTGGAAACAGTTCAAGGTGGTATTTTCCAAGTGAGATTAGAAGTGCTCAAACAGTTAATTAAACTCACTTGGAAAGAAGAAGAAGAAAAGGGGGTCCCTGTTTATTAAAATTTGTCACAAGCCCACGAAAGTAAAACCGGAGAGTGATTTATGTGGAAGTGCTCGGCACTTCAGGAGGGTGTCTAAATGAAACGCTGGCTGGGAGCCAGAGATGACAAACCCGCCCTATTAGAGAAGATTGCTTGGCTTGGAATCCCTCTCCCCAGGGGCAGGCAGAGGGAGAGAGCCGGCCTCGCCATCCAATTTTGTTTCCTGGTACGTTTACTAAAAACGTGTTTTCAGTTATTTGCGGCTTCTGCCAACCAGGTAACCTGGGTGCATCCTGCCAAAGAAAACACCCCGCTTTAGCTGGTGTCTTGCGACTAGAGATCCCGTGGGATTGCAGGTGGTGGTGTTCTTATCACTGTGAAGTTTTTCCCCTATTCAAAGTTRATCTGTTTTTTTGTTCTGCTTGTTTTTCCTTGTTGTTCGCCCTGAATATTGTAAAGGACTGGTGTAAGCCATCCTAGACATCTGAATGCCAGTGGTAAATGAAGGAAAGCTGCTTTTTCTCCCTCCCCCGAGTAAATAGTTCATAAACTGCTATAGAATATTTTGGGGTAGAAGGGAACAATCCCTTGTATAAGACATTGGGAACTGCTGCTGACTTAAAGGATTTGGAGATCTGTTTCGCAGGTTCCGCGACTCTCACCTTCTTGTAGAGAAGGGTACTTAGAGAAATTTCAAATTATAAAATACATAAAATCAAAACAGTGTTTTCATTCAAAGTTGTCTGGCAAAGGAGATTTTCTTTCAACGTTGCAAATTCTGCAATCCTCCCCCACACACACACCAGGAAAAAAAAAACAAAAAAACAAAAAAGGGTTAATGAAGTCTCTTGTACTAAGAGGAAGAGCTGCAGTTCCCCAGCATTTTACCCAGTAAAGCACTACGGCATAAAGTACTTAATTCTGACTCGTGCGAGTAAATGAAATGCAGCTAAATCTTTTTCCATAGGTACGAAGCAGTGGCACTTGATAAATCACCTGCAGCCAGAAACGTCTTACGACATTAAAATGCAGTGCTACAACGAAGGTGGTGAAAGCGAGTACAGCAAYGTGATGATGTGCGAAACCAAAGGTGAGGCCGCGCGGCAAGCGCATCTGCCCGCCCGCAAAGTCTGAAGGTGGCGTTTTGTTGCGTGCAGCTTGCATTGGATTTCATTTTTGCAATGCAAAAATCTGCTTCAAAGACTTCAATTTTCTGGAGGCCTCTGGGGAATTGCTCTGTCTCCGGCAGCGAGGGGAGTTGTGAACCTCTGGGAACTGGTACGTCACGCTCCAAGAAAGACTCTCCGTAAAGCTCTGCAGATCAGTCTGGCCCGAGCGATAGGATTGTTGCTCTGGGTTGTTTTTTGCTGGGTCGATAGCCTCTCCGCAGGACACAGCCAGGCTCTTGGAGATGACAGGATTGATTTGTGCRTCTGTTTTGTGTCTTCAGGGCTCTGTGACACGTATAAGTGCAGACCGCAGCAATTGATGGTTATGTTGGCTGCCTCCATCCCTAATCCTGCGTGCCTCTGGCACAAAGTTTGTACTGTTCTCTGGAAGTGTCAGATATGGCAGTCRCATTTATTTTGCGAAGAATTCCTGTCTCCTTTAATCACTAAAACCAAGTAAGGCTGTAAAGGGGAAATGCAGACAGTAAACTTCAAATGCAGAGCTACAAAAAAATGCTTTTTTCTTAAGCCTCTAGGAGCAGAAGCATCAAAACTCGGTTAAGTTAGTAGCAAAGCCTTTGAGGGGGAGGCTAGGAGCTGCAGGGTTTGAGGAACACGCTTTCCCCTCGTTTTTAAAACTGGCAAGAGCTAGTCTGTCATTCACGCATCCGATTCAGCTCCCATCCCTGYATTGCCATCTGCAGGTGCTCGTCTCTGACCAGCTTCCTTCCTCACCTACGCACCTCTCCTAGGCTTCTGTTAGGTGGAACAAACCAGAGCTTGCGGCGTGTTGGAAACTCCTGCGAATCTCGAGTTCTAGCTGAACCCAGAAGCTTGTTTTCGGTGCTTGTGCTTCAGCTCCTAATATCTGTAATAGTGCGGTTTTAAAACCGGGGTGAGCAGGGTTCACATCAGATAAAAGTAGGTCATCTGGCAGCGGCTAGACGATGGAAATGCATGTTGTGGTTTCTCCTGACCTCAGAAGTGGAAAGATTTGTGCTCTCTCCAGTTGGGAGTGAGTGCAGTTCTGGCCGTGTGTACGTCGAGTTGCTCGTTAAAGTTTCAAGCGACCTCAATGAGAGGGTTAGCAAGCTGGATAATAACCATTTTCCAAGGCAAATAGTTATTACCCAATCGTAGTTGGCCTGCTTATTATACTTTTTAATATTGGCTTGGAAGCGTTCTCTTGGAGGCATTAGGAGCTTAACTCCAGCAGTAATTACTTTCACTTCGTAACTAAAATTAAAAAAAAAAAGAAAAAAAAAAGTTAGAGAACACATTTAATGAACATACCCATACTTGGTCTCTTATTTGTCTCTTATTTCACCTAGTGAAACGCACACCGGGCGCATCGGAATACCCCGTGAAGGACCTGAGCACACCGCCTAGCTCCCCTGACCGGGGTGGGGGCAGCGGAGCCGGGCCTGCCAGCGGCCCAGTTCGGAGCGGTGACATGCTGTATCTGATCGTGGGCAGCGTCCTCGGGGTGATGGTCCTTATTCTGATAGTTTTCATTGCCATGTGCTTGTGGAAGAACCGTCAACAAAATGCCATGCAAAGTGAGTTGGATTTGGGTTTCGTTTTGTGCTGGGGTTCGGTACGAAACTCTTATCCCGGTGAAAGTAGCACCATTCCTATAGCATTTCTGAATGGGAAATGGCTCCCTGTTGTGAGCMAACTGGCATTTATTTAGTGACCTATATTTCTCTAGGTGCGCCTTAGGCGAAGACTTCTTTTAACGGCAATAACGTCCCTCCCTGCATTGCGGCTCGTTGCCCGGCTGTGTTATTGTAGGGTTGTGCCACAGTTTCGTCTAAAGAACAGAGCACGAAATGCCTGGGCCAAGTGCTTGTATTTATGTTTAACTTTAAGCACCTGCATAGGCTTGTGCTTATTGCGATGACCAAACTCATAAGTACTTGCTGAAACGTAGAGACTTAAACCCTACATCTCTCTCTCCATTTTTCTTTCTCATAAGTGTATCTGGAAAGCGAAGGAACTTTATAGCACTCAAAGGACAAGTCCCTCGTTACCTACTGGTCCCTTCCCAATAAAATCGGGTCCAAGTCTTTTAGAGAGGTGTTAATAAGGAAACCTGCCAGTTTGCAAGTAGGAGCATTGAGCAGAAACCTGGGAGCATGAGCACGCTTTGCAAGGTGCTGTATACCCACTAGCCTATTCTGAGCTAACAGACTGTCTTTAGTACTCTTTTCTGTTCCCAGTGCATAAATCAACTTTGTTCTTTCCATAGCTTGTGGTTATTTTTAAATGTCCTTACTCTCTGACAATGAGAAATTAAGCAAAACTTCTCGTAAGATAAGATAGCGTCGTCAACCGCTGGCCAAAGATATTTTTTGGAAGTAGTTCATAAGAGATAGCAGAGGGTCTATCGATTATATAAATGGTCTGTTTTTAGAATGCTCTTCTTGGAGACTGACGTCAACTGAGTCCTTTAAGACTAGTGTTCCTGGTCTGTTTTCCAGGATATGGCTCTTTTCCATTTCTACATTATATATACTAAGCACTTAGACACTGCAGTTAATTTACARCTGTAGAAAGAGAAGATAAGTGCCTTTTGTTCTGTAGAGGTGCTCATTTAACTTCTCATTTGGTAATGCGTATGCTCTCTGCAGCAAAACTATGGCAATGTTGTCTGGATCTTTTGCAGAATACGACCCTCCTGGCTACCTCTATCAAGGGGCGGATATCAACGGGCAAATGATTGAATACGCGACCTTGCCCGGCACGAGCCGTGTCAACGGCAGTGTCCACGGAAGCTTCCTCGGCAACGGCGGCCTCGCCAACGGCTGTCCGCACGTCCATCGTAAAGTCACCAACGGAGTTAATGGGATCGTGAATGGAGGAGCTGGGCTTTACCCAGGGCACACTGGCTCCCTTTCCCGGACGTGCGTGGACTATGAACATCCCCACCATCTTGTGAACGTAAGATCTTACCCTGAGCGAAAGGCCCGACCGCCACCTCGGGGATTTATCTAGAGTTTTGTAGAAGCAGGCTTAGGGGAACTAATCATCCATTGATAACAGCCAGTTCCGCCAAATGGTTTTTCCCAAAGGAGGCAACGGGGCTGATATTTCTGATCCAAGTATCGYATTTCCATTTGAGACTATCGGATGACAGCAAAAATTCCACTTACTCTGGGAAGTCTGCTTTAACCCTCCCCTGAACAGCACGTAAGCTTGGAGAATTCCTCAGCACTGGGTTGAGATACTTTACTTGTGCATATGGTATTTCTCAATCTTCAAGTTAAATAGATTTAATTATAGCTGCTTATTCTGCAGCTTTATGGATCACCCGTTTTCCCCCACCTGTTTCAGATCTGTAACTCTAAGCAATGCTATTAATTATACCGAAGCACGAATATAGCAGGAGGTTCCATAAAATAAAATGTCCCATACGTCTTGAAATGCAACAACGTAATAAGACCCTCTTTTTTTAGCCCCTTGTTCTTAAACTTTTGAGATGAACTCATTTTTTTGTTTGGAAATTTWGAAAATAAAATTAAAAGCTAGTTTGAGTCTGGGATCCAGCCTTTGTATGCTGTGGAAAAATACTTCATTTGCTGAAATGTGCCCCGTTTCCAAGAGAGAATAATGATTTCATTATTGTCTATGGAAACAGATGGCTTGCATTCAAACTTACTAAACTTACTCAAAACTGTGAACATTGCCCAGGAAAACTGAAAGAAAAAGTTCAAAAAGTCTCAGTAACGCGTGCTGTTTCTGGAGGGAAAAAATGGGGCTATTGTTTGTGTTAGTAATTGAACGCAAGCGCTTCATTTTATGGAACAACAAATTAGCGCTTGCACAGTAGTTGTCACTTCAGATAACTCCAGTTTCGTGTCTAGCCCAGTTTGGTTCTTCACCTGCTTTGCTCTGTGGCCTGCTCCTGTAACACAAGTGCAGCGTTTCTGCTGCCTTGCCAAACGCCTGGAGCCCAAACTTGCCTTTTTGTGGCCTCTCTGACCGCCCGGTGGGTCAGACCTGACACTTCACCTGGTGCAAGTGCTCCGCGAGGGGGGGGCTCCTAGGGCCTGAAAATTAGCCTGTAAGGAGCCTGGGCACGCACCACGTAGGGACTTCGGCATTGATGGTTTGACCCTCCTCATTTTATTTTTTTGGCACGGAGAAATTGCAGCGTGGCTCTTGCGCAGAGYGTGCAGTAATGCAGGTGTCTGTTCCAAGCACGTGCGCTTGGAGCCAGCGCRTCAGAGCTGGTGCGGGAGATGACGGCTGCGCAGTGCCGCAGCACGCTCTCTTTGTGCAGAGGTTTTCTTTTTGCCTCCTTTCCGTAGCTCGTTTGCGGGTAACAGGGTCTGTTCCCATGTAGACGAAATCAGGTTGGCGGGCGCTGGTGGGGCAGAGCAGAAGAACAGGATGTTCCCATTCTCATTAGCGCTCTCTTTATTGTTCCCTTGATTGGGCTGAATGAGGAGGAGAGCAACTGGCCAGGATGGCAATCAAGACTAATTATGCATTTCCTCCCTGAGCAGCTTCAGACACGTAGGGCCAGTCGGGGTTTTTTTTTTTTTTTTTTTTTTTTTTCCTTTGCCGAAGAGGACGGTAGAAGCTGCCCACAGCTTCACGTCTCAAAAATCAAGTGGGCTTTCCCCAACTTGCTCCTCTCCCGCAATGCAATTCGGTAGCGGGGCCCCGCAGCCCCACTTGCTAATGGCTCTTGCCTCGGTGTCCGCCTAGTATTTAACAATGAGGTATGTGTTAATCTGGGCATTTTGCTTGCTTGCGATGGCCCCCCCAGCCAAAACTAACAACACAAAATCCCTCTYGCCCAGAGTCATGGCTGGCTAAGGAATTACCCCATCTGTAAAAATATTAAGTGTTTTAAAAATCAGTGTAGCGAAGTCAACTGATCTAATCGGAGTAATTGCAGGGAAGTGGGATGGGTTTATGTTGTGACATCAGCCCTGCAAGGTTAATGCTCCGGCTCCCCAAACGGGCACAGTTTGCTAATGAGCAGGAATTTGCTTTCATGTCTGTCATCAGTGTTAAAAATAAACATATTTACAGCGTGTTTATTAAATTAAACCTGAGTATATTAAGCTGAAAACAGACCAGGGAAATTACCACATGCTTGTCTAAGTTAGTTATTTACTTTACTCTGACGCACATGCTGGCAAAAAAAAAAAAAAACCCACTGCTGCTTGACTGTGTATAATAGCTTAGTGTTGCCATGCCCCGTTGCAGGCCACAGAAGTGAAGCTTGATAAGGTGATTAGGGTTTGAAAATCAAGTTCTGGGGGCGCTCGCATAAACTGATCTGCCTTCTTTATGAATGACTTGAGTGCTTGAATAGCAGTTGATTTCTTGACTCCTTCCTTCTTCAGGGCGGTGGGATGTACACAGCAGTGCCTCAGACTGATCCCTCCGAGTGCATCAACTGCCGAAACTGCCGCAACAATAACAGGTACCGTACAGCTTGCACGGAACTGCAGGCCTCTTGCAAACAAAAGCTCTTGTTTTATGTCCCAGCTTAAAGATGAGAAAGCAAAAGCAGAGAGCTTGAGCCCTGAGTGAGGATGCAGAGCAGGCGCCTGTATTTTGTCATGGCTCTGGAGAAGCAACCGCTTGATATTGGTGAGACAGAGTAAAATGAGTGCAGTGACCTCCGGACCTTATTTTGCTCAAAATAATCAGCTGGTTCTCTCAATTAAAAAAAAAAAAAAAGTAAGTTGGGTGCTGGATTTCTTTTAAACCTTTTATTCTGTGTTTACGTCAATTGTGAGAGAGCAAAATCTGCACCATGTGGAGGGGTGAAAAGGACGGTTTGTCATACGCAATCTAACCAGTCTTTTGTATTTTGCACTTCCTGCCATTCTTTTAAGAATGCCAACAAACTAGAGTGGCAGTGCTGGTTTTGCAGCACGTTTCTCTGTAAAACATTAGATTTAGGATGTTTTGGGCCTTCAGTAGAAGTTGGGCCRGCCATCGTCAGTGTGGGATGTATTTCTGCTTGAGAAAGAAGGGTTTTTTTGTTTTGTTTTGTTTTGTTTGTTTGCAGAGATACAGGAACATCCCATCTTCCATGCTGTAGTTGGCAGTCTGGATTTCTATTAGGTTTTTGACTTTGAAAATCAAAAAAAAAAAAAAAAATCCAAGTTTTCGACAAGATCTCTGATTACTTTAATGATTTAAAATAAAACCTAAAGTTATTTTCCAGTTTTAAGCATATCAACATTTTTAATTGCTCTTTTTTTCTTAAGAAGCTAGGGAAAATGGGATGTGCCCCACGCCACTGCGGCATCCTTCCCAGATGGGTCATCAGCAGTGTTTGAACTTTGAATCTGCAGAACCCTGTTCTATATTTGACTGCTTGATACAGAAACAAGCTGTCCTGTACAGCCGCCCGCCCCAACGGGGAATATTAACCTCCATTTGGCAAGAGATGCGCAGCCATTTGGGAGCTGGGACCACTTAATTCCGCTCCTCGCAGTGGGGGCCTGAAAGGAGGACAAGGGAGAAGGGAACAGAGGGAACCGGAAGCGTGTCTGAATATTGTGCCAGAGGCCTGAGACTTATGTTTACAGGGAGGAGGAGAAAGGCCTTAGCGGTTAGCGTGGTCAAGTAAGTAGGTTTTGGCAGGTGGAAATCAGGGGCTGGGCTTCTTACCCCATCTTTGCACCACTCGGGAGCATTTCGGGTGCATTTGGCCTCGCTGTACACTCCGCCTTGATGCTGCCAGTCCCTAGATCAGTGGGGTTTGTTTCCACCGAACACCTGGAATTGCTGCTGATACGGGGTGAATTTAGTAGCTGGGGTGAATTTTGACGGCGTGCAAAGGAATGGATTCTGACARTTCCGCGTATTTAATTGCCGGCTACCAGGGCTGGTTTCAGCAATAGCCATCTCGGAGCAGGTTCTTACRATGGTGAAATCCTTGGTGTTCTGTTTAAATAAGCACTTTGTGCTCTCATTACTGCTCGTGGAGGCTTGCCACAGAGGTAGGAGTTGCTGAAACGTGAATACCCACCCATTCTGCTGTTGCGGACAAAGCCTGGAAGATGAGCGTAACTTTGGCTTATCATGTTAGGACCAAGAACTGTCTTTTTTTTTTTTTTTTTCCTCTCCATTCTCTGGTAATTTTTTACCGCTTTTTCAAGTTTTGTCAATACACAGTTGTTGCACAGGAGTTCACCTGTTTGCAGGTTCTCTGTTTGCAAATTCACTTTGCTGTGGCACGTCTTTTTTTGACCACAAATCTGAAAAAAAGGCATTCCAAGTGAGCTGCTGTCATCCTGTTTGCCCAACTCTTAAGCCATCCTGATGGGGGCTGGTCGGTCAGGTTCAGTTTGACACTGGATTTGAGCGCAGAGATGCAACGCGAGATGCGTTTTCTGCAGTGGAGGTTTTACATGTGCTCTGCTTTGGACATGTAGGACTAGTTTCCATCGGAATGCGGTTATTTAAAAAGCTGAATGGGACGTTGTGCATCTTCATTCACACTAGTACAGAGAATTATACTGACATCTGCCTTTTTTAAAAAGGAAGTCCTGTAAAACATGCAAAACCAAACATTTTTAAAATGGTTTTCTCTGAGAATCTTTTTTTAAAAAATAATAAGCGAGTGTAGTCGAAACCTCTGTGGAAAGAAATGCAAACTAATAAATGGATTTGTTTGAAGACCAGATGTGTTTCATGTGGATTCTTCAGTGGCTTTTGTGGTATTTTGGTACTTGGAGGAATGATTCGGAGGCCGCTCTGCCAGCGGAAGGACAAAACGGGGAAGCTGCTGCGAGACAAGGTGCTACTCTGCCCTAGGGCTGCTTGAGAGGGCAGCAGGTTTCTGGGGGTGCCCCACCCTGCAGAGAGGTCCTTGGGGGGGACCCAAACTCCCGCTTCAGCTCTCATCTCATGTTTTGACTCGTTCCAAACTGTCTGTGAAAAAAACATCTGCTGCACGGGAAACACGCTGCCCTTCTGTGTCGAGAAAGTTGGTCTGTGTTCAGTTTATAGCGGCTGTTCGGTTTCCCTTCAGTTCTGGCGATACTRATCGCACTTTGCGGGCGAGAAGAGTAAACTGAGGCTCTAAAGAAGCTGGTAGTAAAGGTTCCTCTGCTTTTGCCCATCGCTGTGACCTTTTAATGGAATGAAAACGTTTCATGGGAGCTGGACAGTAATTGCCAAGCTCCTTGGCGCTGCTTGCGAATCTGCACATATTAAACCCATTTTGCGTTTTGCTGCGGGATCCGCTGCTGTCAAAGCAGCTTGTGGTTGCAGCTGCCCTGCCGCCGCTGATGTCAAAAGCAAGCTTTTTGCCCTTGCCAGCAGCGGAAAGGTTGCCTCTGCTCAKTTTTGGGGCAGAATCCTTCAAAAGAAACAGTTTGCGCTACCGGATAAACCAGCTACAGCAGCTCAACAGCCAGCTCCCTGGTTCCAGTTTTTGCATTTTGTAGCTCTATAGATACATCAGCGTCCCAGCTGTTTTCATTCAGTACAGATACGATAGGTATTTTAGCTCTGCGAAAGTTGTGCTGCAAATTGCCCAGAAAGCTCTGAAGCACGCGCGGCCTCTTCTTGTGGCCAGAGATGGTTGTGAAAATGAGCTGACTTGGAAGAAAGCGCTCACCAATTTCCGGATGGATTCCTGTTCAGAAGTAAACCTGTAACTGGTCACGCGCCGGAAGTTTGTCTGCTACTCAATGTTACAAATATATTTTTAATTTGAGCTCATCCTAACACTAAGCATTTATTTTCTAAGGTGCTTGAGTAGGGGCTGCAGACTTGAGGCCTTTTTCTCGGCAATGAAAACTTGTTTTGTGGGGCCGATAGAGAAGTGGCCTTGCGGTTTGGGTCATCGGGCCACAGTAGGTGGGGGAAATAACTGTGAAAATGTTTTGAATGTTTTCAGCTGCCTGTTGGGAGGGGGAAAAAASGCTTAATCCTTTTACTCACGTCATGATTGATCCAAAAATATATTTAAAATTTATTTGGCAAACTCACTCACTGTTGTTACAGTAAATGACACRTGGTGAAGTACTTAAAAATTGCAGTTTCTCAAAATGTCTTCAGCGGTGGGAAGCAGAAACGTGTGAGYGATGAGGCCTCTCTGAGTAATTCTGGTTTTGCCTTATGTCTCCAGGTGCTTCACCAAAGCCAATGGCACTTTCGGCAGCAGCGCCTTACCCGTCRTGCCCGTCGTAGCACCTTATCAGCAGGACAGTTTGGAGATGAAGCCCCTGAACCACGTCATGGTGGCCATGTGCTTAGCCTCCGCGGTGCCGGAGTGCAGCGCCCGGCTGGAGGACGGCAGCAAAGAGCGAGCGGAGCAGCCCTGCGGCCAGCATTCCTGCTGTCAGGAAAGCACGCGTCGGCTCTCCGTAGATTACCCCGAAGGTAAGCGGAACAGCGCCTGGCTGTGCTTTGCACGGTGTCTTAACCTGCACTTTGTGTGTGTGTGCTTGTGGTTTGAATGAGCTGAAAGTGGAGAGAACATGCCAAAAGAAAACCCRACCCCGACTCGCTGTCGCTTTGCAGGTGAGCACTGTGTGCATTCAGAAACATCGAACCACATCCTGAGCTGGAGTCCCCTTATCCTGCAGCCTGTTGCAAGGGACTGTAACGAAAAGCCAGCGTGGAAATCATCCGGAGTCACTTTAAACAGTTCTGGGGACCTTCGACAGCTCCAGCTACAGGAGACCTGAGGAAGTGACCGTTTTCTCCACCTAAAGCCAGTAACTGCACAGCAGAGTTCGCTCAAAGGGACTGATGGAGGGAGGTTAATTATAACAGAGAGAGTCACTATTTATTTTTTTGTAGTAGTGTCATATGAATGTATCTCGTTTTTAAAATGGTTGCCTTTTTATATTATTTATGCCTTGAAATTCCTTCCCCCCCCCGCCCCATACACAAAGAAACTGACCTGATTATGTGTTTAAAAAAAAAAAAGTAATAATATAAAGAAAAAGGGGAAATACGTAGTATGCTTTCCATGGAGTATTACCAGTGGGAGAAGCACTTCGGAGGAGGGAGGCAGTGAATGTTTCCACGAACGCCTTACGGTTTTGCTAGGAAGAACCTGATGGCAAGAGGGCAAAAAAGAAAAAAAAAGAAAACAAAAAAGAACTGTGGGCAGGCGAGCGAACCCCAGCTGACGCGCCGGAGGGGAGGACCGGGCGAATTCGGTGCGGCTTCGGAAGTGGAGCTCAGGAAACGCGGCTGCTGTCTGCATCGTTAGCCGCTGGCTGGTGTTTAGGTAGTCCAGCGAGCGCAGAAGCACGCGGCCTGTCTCGCCTCCCGAGGGCCCCCTCCGCTCGTGTCTGCGCCGTTCGGAGCGGCTCGGTCGCGCGGCCGGCGATCCCTGAGTCCCGCGAGACGCGCTCCCAGCGCGCGGCGCTCGCGTGCCCCCGAGGACGTCGCGCCGCGCCAGGCTCTGCTGCTGCTTTTCCSCTCGCCACCGCAAAAGGCGAAATCGGCTCCTTTGCAACCCGCCTGGCAGGGCGCAGCGAGGTTCGGCTGCGATTCGACTCCTGGGTCGCGGAGAGAGAAGGGAAGAGGAGGTGCTGCAACGCTTGCCTTTGCCTCCGGAGTTAGAGGAGCYGCTCCGGCTCGCCCGCCGGCCTTGCAGAAACGGCACGCGTGGCATGATGTAGGTGTTGCAATGTCAACTGCTTTTTATTTTATTTTTCCCTTCCCCTCCCCTCCAAATTTAATCAGTAAATAAAACAAACCTGCGCTTGTAAAGCGCCCGGTCCAAAAATCAGAGCACCTCACCCCAGAAATGAGGTGCATAAATTAGAATTACAGCTGCCCCCAGGCGACGCATGTGCAGCCTCCTTTTAATGGAACAAGTGTGTATGCATGTATTATGTATAATGTGTAATTCTCTCTTTTTTTTTCCCCCCCCCTCTCTCTCTCTTTTCCCCCCCTAGCTCTGGCTCCGGCGTTGGGGAAGGGAGGAGGCGAAGCCGGCCCGGCGCCTCGGGGCGATCGCGCACCGCCGCTGCAGGTGCAGCGGGTCCTGCCGAGAAAACCGCTCTGCGCCTCGCCAAGAGCCCCGGGGGCCGCGGCCGTCAAAGCGCCGTTGTGCGCGCAGCACGAGGGTTCCTCCATAAAATCCGCAACGCGCGGTTTGTGTGTGATATAATAGTACATATTTATATATAATCCAGAGCCCTTAAGGAGGGCTTAGGGGGTGGGTGCGAGTTGCTCCGCAGGCCGGTGCCGCTTCTGCTCGGCACCAAGAGGCGAGCAGCAGCCGCCGGCTTTGCCGAAGGAGCGATTCGATCCGGCGCAGGAGGAGGCCGGAGGCTTCGTTTGTATTGAGCGACACTGTTCTAAGTGTGTTTTTACTCCCCCCGGTCCCCTTTTAATCGTATTTTATTTATGAAAACATTATGTTTTGCCTTGAATTTTCTTTCAGGGGTTGCGTGTTGTCCCGGCGTGATGCTGGGTGCGTAACGCTAACTCCTTCTCCGCCTTGTGCTCTCTGGGCTGCAAAATCCGTAGGCTCCGACTGCCCCCTACCCGGGAGAGGCTGGAAGGCCCCGCTCCCCGCGCATCGCCGCTCCCTGTTCGTTCGGGAGCGCGGCTCTGCGCCGGCTGCCTTTTCCTAGCTTAAAAAAATAAAAGTGGGAAAACTTCCCCCCCTCTCTGATCGCCTCTGAAAAGGCCGTTCCCCTGCGGCGCGATCCCCTCTGCCTTGCCGCGGCTCCCCCGTGCCGCGGGTCCTGCGGCGCACGGAAAAACGGGAGGTGTTTTCCGAAGGGATCGCGCTGTCCCTCGGGGAAAMGGCGCGTAGCTCGGCCGGGCCCTTGGCAGGAGCTTCGCTCCGCGGGCGCCTCGTTAGTAACCGCACGCCGGAGGGACTGAGACGAAACGTTTATTTGAGCTTCGGGATGAGCGCGGAGCGGCGGCAGGGCCGGCGGCAGAGGGGAAGGGGGCGGAAGGACGGGGACGGGGACAGGGCCCCGGGCTGCCTCACGGCGGCACCGCCGCGGCCACGGTCGCCGGCGGCTCGGCGGCCTCCCTYGGCGCCGCGGCAGGGCCGGTCCGGAACAGCAGCTCGTGCAGCCCTGMGGACAGACAGACAGACGGATACGGAGGAGGCTCCCAGCAGGAGCCCCGCGAGCGGCAGCGGTGCTGCCGCACACGCAGATGGACGGGCGGCCGCGCCACTCACGGGGGTGCTGGTCCCGGTGGCGGGCGACGTAGCGGGCGGCCAGCAGCGCGGCGGCGGCGGCCAGCAGCATCCCCGCCGCGGCCGCCCCCGGCACGGCCACGTAGGAGGCGACGGGCTGCCGGGCTGCGGGAGAGCGGCCGCCGTCAGCCCCGGCGGCGCGAGGAGGAGGAGGAGCCCCCCGGGGCCGGGCCCTGCAGCACCCTCCCCAGCTCGTCCCACCCCAGGGCGCTGAGGGAGCAGGAGCCTTGGCCTGTTCACTCTGAAACCTACTGAGGGTTCCAAACTGGGAGCGGTGTGAACAAGGGAGAGCTGGGACTGGGCCCGGCACCGGGGGCTGGCGAAGGGGCCGG
>NW_028186793.1:55020-66764 GCF_003343005.1 Rhea americana | reverse complement strand
CCCACCCAGGAACCCCTTCCATTTCTGCTTCCACCTGCACTGCTCCCTGAGCTTGGACAGATTCACCCAAGGGCCTCCCGCAATGCCACCCTTCCCTCTATTTACCCACTTCCACACACTTCCGCAGAAAGCRGGAGCATGACCACCCCAGCCCCTCACCAGCTGTCAGGGTCATGGTGGAGGACAGCCATTTGAGGACAGCCAGTGTGGGAGGGGGGAGGAGCGGAGTTGTTGGGAAGGTGCACAGGTTGGTCTCCTCACTAGTTAGTGAAATACCTGAGTGCAGAGTGCTCAGAACAGCACATAAAATCAAACAAGGAGCAGCAGGCCACCTCTGGGAAAGTGGTGCTTGCTGTTGAACGCTCCCCCTTCCCCTGGGAAAAAACTACTGGCAGTAGAGCATTCTTCGCTCTACAACATACAAGGAAGAGTGCAAACATTTATGGCTTAATAAACTCAGTCATCATTCCCTAAAAATGAAATGATAAACAACACAAGTTTATATCTGCACTGGCTTCATTCACTGGTTTGTCCTGATCACACACATTTTCTGCTGGTCTGTAATTCCTGAGAGAAGCAGAGAAAGACAGAAATTGAGCCTCTTCAATGTCAGTAATCATCTGGATATTGTGTCCAGTTCTGGGCTCCCCACTACGAGAAAGACATTGAGCTCCTGGAGAGAGTCTAGCATAGGGCTACAAACATAATCAGAGGATTGGCACATCTGCCCTCTGAGAAATAGCTGCGACAGCTGGGCCTGTTTAGCCTGTAGGAGAGAAGACGGAGGGGATCTTATCAATGTGTATAGGTACCTGAAGGGAGGGTGTCAAGGGGAGAGGGACAAAGTCTTTTCAGCAGTGCCATGCGACAGGATAAGAAGCAACAGGCACGAACTGAAATACAGGAAGTTCTGCCTGAATATGAGGAGGGATTTCTTTCCTGAGAGTGACGGAGCACTGGAAGAGGTTGCCCAGAGAGGTTGTGGGGTCTCCTTCTCTGGAGATATTCAAAACTCACTTGGAGGCAATCCTGCCTAACATGTTCTAGGTGACTTTGCTTGAGCAGGGAGGTTGGACTCCAGAGGTCCCTTCCAACCTTACCGAATCTGTGTAATGAATTGCCAAACTAGCAAATTAAGCAACTAGAGAATTATTATTTTAGGCCACAGGGAGAGGATTAACCATGTCTTTTTTTTTTTCCACTTAAGGAGTGCCTACAAATAGTCTTACTTTCACGAAGAAGCTCTGCCATCATAAAACAAACAAAAAGGCATACACACACAAACACACACTTCAAACARTCATAAAGGGATTATTCAAGAGTCTTACCTCAACCCTACATTTATTGAAGTAAAGGGCTCCTGAGGGGACACAAGGTATTTATCATCTGTCATCACTGCAAACAGCCAGACACTGCAAAGGTCACCCTATGACAACAGAGTTTGGTCTGCACCTAAACAAGTCACTAGCACACTCAAGCCCCTCTCATGCACTTTTAATATGCATTTTCCCTTTCACAAAATCCTTACAAARCCACTTCAACCAACAAATASCCAGGAGGGAGTTTTCTCTCACATTTCCGCTCCCCCCACCACCACTTCTTTCCAGACACAGTTTGTGTTATCCCAAGGCTTCCAACAGAAGCTATAGCAGCACAAATGCTCTGGATTATTTAGATTTTTGACCAAGAGATTTGAACAGGTGAAATGCTCTTGCTGCTGCCCATGAGTAGAGGCACACAACCAGAAAACAATGCTGTGCAAGTCACTTGACTGACTTTGGCTGCCTCCTGCTGGCACTAGAAATAGCGTGTCCTCTTGTATTCACTCAGCATAGACAATATCATGCCTAGGGCTAGCCCCCACAACACCTCCACAGGTCCACAGGCCCCTGGCCACACACACAGTCACAAAGGGACAAGAACAGATGAAAATCTACACAACTTCAGTAACAATGGTTTAGCAGAACAACCGGAGTTTTCCAAAGTACATGTCACCAAAGAACAGTAAGGCATATGAACTACTTGAATAATGGGTGACTCCTGATTTTTACTTCTTTCCCTGARTCTGGCAAAGGTCCTCCACACAAGCCTCAATGCTGAGGATAAAACAGGCAGAACAGGCTGTGGCAGCTGCAGGGACATCTCTCAGAGACACACTGCCCTGCACAGAGCCCACACTCCTAATATTATGTTTCAGGTCCCAAAGTTGCCTCCACCAATCACCTCATGGATCATCTCCCACACAAACATGGAAAGGTCTTCAGCAGCAGCAGCTATTGCCACCACTGCAGCATCTCAGCAACATCCCACACCTCGCCCAGGCCAACAGACCACTCACACACAGCTACTTCTCCCTTCAAACCAGCTTCAGCCTCTTCTTCACAGGCCTCCCAGCCACACCTCCTTCAAGCACCCAAGGTTTCTGGTGTTACTAACAACAGACTACCCCAGCCTAGATATAAAGTTTGCCTCCTTCCTCAAGGAAGGCAACACACTAAGGGTTACTAAGCCAGCTCAGATCAGAAGGAAACATGTAAAGCACCACCTTCTACAAGTCCCAGAATAGGAGAAGCAACTCACAGGCACCCACTGAAGTAATGTCCTGCCAAAGGAGGGCTCAGGAGCTAGGTCTTTCAATAAGTCTCAGCTGCACACTTCCTCACCAGGCAGCGAGGAAGGCAACACTCAGGTGAAGTATTTGGTCAACAAATACAAAGATGGAGGCTTGCAAGTAGTTCTGCTTCATGAACAGAGACTGAAAGCTGTTGCCTAGTCTTCTGCTTGCGTTCCAGAAAACCAGGCAACACTGTAGGGATTCTTCAAACCTTCTTCAACAACAGCACTTCCTTTGGACACTTTTGCTCCCAAATCCAGCCGGTACCGTCACTACAGGACCACCTCCCTTGTGTGTCAGGTGCACAGAAACTTCCTACAACAGAACTGAGATCCTTACCTGCACCTTTCACATAGTTGCTGTCAATGGACTACTTAAGCCAAACAGAAATCCTTGGGAGCTAGAGGGCAAACATAAATCTATTCCTATAAAAATGCATTCTCATTCAGCAGGGTCTGCTACCTCAGAAAGGAAAACTCAAGCAGGCAAAACATTACTGTATCCTGCAGGCTAACTTTTAGCAAGACACAAGTTTCTGCTGAGCTCTCTTCAGGCACAACTGGCCAGCAGAAGAACACCACAGCCTTCTCAAGGTGACATTCAGGGATAATGACAGTTTAAATTCCTGGATGCAGTAACAGTACTTGCTGTGCTCAATACTTGAACAATTTCTGCTCAATATCTGAACAGAAGCACATCTTTCTCCAGTTTTAGGAGAACACTCACCATGCAGGAGAACTTGTTCTGTCTTTCCCAAACACTTTTGGGGGTCAGAAGTAGTTTGACCATACAGGAAGAGCCATTTTGTCTCCATATTCAAGAATGGATGGAGAGAGCTTGCATTTGCTAAAGCAGCTGCAGCCAGGGAACATGGATGGCCACAACGCAGAAGGAAGAAAAAAATGTATCTATGATTAGGTATCTCCATCTCCAACAGCAATGCACACCTTATGCTCTGGCTTTAAAATGTAGGTTTAACCAAGGGCCTGGGAGAAAGGAATAAGGACACTGCAGTCAAGGAACAGTAGAAACAAACAGAAAAAAATGGGCCCTGACCTGTTGAAAAAGCTCTCCATGCAAGGGTGTGTTCACATCCTTCTCCTTGGTCTAGCAAGGACAGTGCCCAATTGCAGCCATCCTTTTGCTTTCCTCCTCAGCAACAGCAGGAAGAGAGGAAGCTACCAAAAAGCACTAGAGCTCTACATATACTTGCCTCAAGGCTCAGGGCCTGCTCTTTTCACAGCCATCTTCTTTCCTCATTACTGCAGAGGACAGACTGCTGAGGTTTGTAAGTTAAAGCTGAAAATAAATCAACTTTTCACAGGTTAATAATGAAAACTGAAGGCTGCACTGCCCCGGCACAGTACAGCAGCAGCTCCTGCCTGTCCACTTTCCCCATCAGTTTCCCCATCCTCACCCAGGGCGTTTCAGCTTTCCAAGAGGGCAGAACATCCCAGGGCAGAAGCAGCACAGGAAGCAGCTGCTCTGTTCCTCTCCCTCCTGCCCTGCTGCCTGCGGGGTCACTAGTGCTGCAGCTCTCACAGCTCAGGGCTTCTCTGCACCTGCCATGCCACAGCACGGGCTGAAAACCCCTGCTCTGTCCCCGGGATGCTCACAGGCAGGAGCCGCCCCCACCACAGTGCAGAGCTTTCTCTCCCGTCCCTCCCCTCCTGCAGACTCACCCCAGCCCCGGAGCGGAGCAGAGCAGAGCAGCACCCAGCCTCAGCATCCATGGACACACAAGCCCCACCCCCACAGCTGGAAGTGACACCTTTCACACCATAGCCCCTCCCACCCCACACTCTCCCATTGGCTCCCGTGGGGTGGGGCCTCCCAAGTCAGACACCAGGGAGAGGAGGGAGGGGGCCGCAGTGCACATGCGCTGTGCAGGGGCCGCGTAAGGAGAAGCAGGCAGGAGAGCCGAGGGGAGGGGCCCTGAAGGGAGGGGCGGGGTGGGGGCAGGTCCGGGTCTGCCCAGGCCCTGTGGGGGAGAAGAGAGGGCAAAGAGGGGAGGGGGCGAGAGGGAGCGAGAGGTGGCGGAAGCTGCTGCAGGGCAGCGTCTCCCGCCATGGGGCCACCCGGAGACTTTGGCTGCAGTGCTGGCAGCTGCCATGCCGGGGCCCTGGGCCAGGCAGAGCAAGCGGCCGGGAGCGCAGGGAGCCGAAGCCGCCACGGCCCGACTGTGTCCAGCAGTGGCTGTGGAAGGCCCAGCCTGGCCTGGGCTGCCTCTGGCCCCCGGCAGCCCCCAGTTCTTGTGCACCTTCTCTTGACAGCCCAGCGGCTTGGTGCTGGCCGCGGTGGCCATTTCTCAGCACCATCCTGCCTGTGAGGAGAGGCCACAGGTGCAGSGGTGCTTGTGGTGTCTCCAGGCTGGAGGCAGGAGGCTGCCAGMRCCCCAGTRCCCCTAAAGACARCCCTGCTTTTCCYGGGGCAACTCCCCWGCTCCTCTTTGAGCCCAGCCTGGTGGTGGGCACTGTGAGGAGCAGGATTCTTTATTTATACACACATTTCAGGGAGTACTACACACGAATTCCTCCATTGGTTAAAATTTTATTCCATCAGGTATTCACTCTGTGCTTGCGCTTTAATATTCCTGTTAATTAGAGGAGGAAACAGAGAAGAAAGTGGTAAAATTAACATGTTATTACAATCTCATTATTCCTTTAGAAGTGTGTACCATACTATGCTAAAAAGTCTTGATGAAATTAAAACCCAGGGTAATTCTGTTGTTTCGGCTTGTCTCCCTCTAACACTCTTCAAAGTGCTGCAGCATTCTCATKATTATTCAGGGAAACTGGCTGTCCTGTCCAATACTGTTTTACGAAATCTTCTCTACCTTCTGCTTGGGTCTATTAAGTATCTCCAGGCTTTTTCCCACMACATCGCTCCAACACAGGAAGCTGCACTGTGGGCCRCACAAGGAGAGTATGATGCTGAGGATTAGCAGGCAGAGCGAGGGGTGTCYTTGGAGTGGCTGCGTGSCCACTGGAGTGCYGGAAKAGTGCTGGAAGAAGGGCAGCCTGTGCAAGGGGCACRGAGTGCTGAGCTGGAGAGAGGAAGCTTGGTGGTGCTGCCCAGCTGTGAGCTGCCAGGCAGRCTCCCAAGCTGAAAGCAGAGGCTTGGAGGCAAGGCCATSGTGTTGGGTGTGCCCATGCAGACTGCCGAGGCTTTGTGATGGCGATGCCCACAGCGATCCCYGGGGCTTGGTGAGGGGTGTTGCCACRATGAGGAGCAGGGCTTTGTGATGGTGGTGGCATGGTGCCTACAAGGCCATTGGGATGGGGTGGTCTGCATGGGGACTGTGTGCCTGCTGTGAGCAGAGCCCCTGGGGTCCTCATTCCTCACTCCTGGAGAGCTGTTCCCAGAGGAGGCAGCAGCTGCCCTTGGGGCCAGAGTAGAACGTGCCCAAGAGAGGCTCCCGCAGAGGCACAAGGAGCCAGAAGCTCCCCACCTCCTCCCCACCCTCCACTCAGGCTTTCTCAGTGTTAGCGTGCTGCTGGAGAAAGGAAAGGACCTGGGGTGTGTGGGGGGGCGTAGGCAGGAAGACAGAAGGTGCTGGAAAGGCACAGAAAGCAGGTGTGTCAAAGTAGGGAAGCCTGCTAAACGGGCCAGATTTTCTGCTGTCTCGCTGTGGGGAAAAGCAGGAAATGGAGAGCAAGAAGGGAAAAGAAGCTTTTGTCTTCCAGAGAGGACATTAGGTTGCCTATTAATTGCCAAGAATTAATGGTATGAAGTCCATTCCCTGAGCCGTCCACGTCAAGGGCTGCATTTCCTGCTGGCTGTGCCAGGGGCACAATGGCAAAAGGCAGTCAAGGGGCTAGGGCCTGCCTCTGGAGTGCAGTGCCGGGGCAGGGGTCTCGGGTAGAGGCAATGAGCATGGGGAGAGCAATGAGCCCAGCTCCTGAAGCTTATGGATTGATCAAGGAGCTCAGCTTTCTTTCCTCCTGTCATGGACAGATGTCCGTGTGTCCTTCTGGCCACAAATTGGCCATCAGCAGCTGCTCACCGCAGTGTAGCGCAACCGGAGCCCAGCTTGCTCACTTTTTGAGAAATATCCCAATATTTTTTCTGGAGACAGGATCTCTAATGAGGTAGATTTATTCACGGCTGCAATGGTGGGTGGTCTGCAAGCAGAACTGCCCAGAGGCAATGCATCATAGCCTTATATCCCATATTTCCCGATGCCAAGGTCCTCCCGTTTCCTCATCGGCTGAGTACTTCACCCGATGCTTGTTACTATGCCCCGTATATACAGCTTTGTTTGACCAAGTCTTAGTTTCTCCTTTTTACTTTGAATTATCTTATCTTGCATTTCTGCTGATTGGTATCTTGCTCAAACATATCTGTTACAGGACCACCTGTTTTAGCATTTTAATCTTTCGCCACCACTTCACTTAAACAACCTTGCCATTGTAGCCTGTTGAGTAGAGGAGTTTTCCAGTACTGATTTCCCTTTTCTTTACACTTCTGGTCTCTTTCGCATTTCAAACGTGTGTAACTGCTTCAACTTAAGCAATTCTGGTGGAGGGTTCTACTGCAAAAAACCCAACTTATACTCTTACTTCTGATAAATGTCCTCCCCTTCCCCCCCCCTTATTTTTATTGTTGTTTTTGCATTTTCATATTCCATAAATCTTACTAGACAACTTTAATTYCAAGGGCTGGATCCTGTGTTAGTAATAATATTTTCCGCTCTTGTCCAGTGGTGATTGTGACCACACTCATAGACCTTAATGTATCCTGTACTGTTTTCTGAAGAAATTTAACTATACAAGGTATTAAACAAGGAAGTGCCGTTAACATGACAACATAGGAAATGAAACAGTAACTTAGGTCCTGGAAGCCAAGACCATAAATCAAACTCAAGATTCCATCTTTTCCAAGTCTGCACTGGAACATGTGCAAGTTTTCAGACTGCAGTAGTGGCTTCCTTCACTACCTATCCATTATTATCAAGACAACAGTTAGAACCGTTCAATTTCCCACACACTCTGCCTTCTTCAGCTAACAGATAGTCAAGAACCACGCGGTGCTCTAATACTGCAGTTCGCATTTGAGTGGCCTGGTCAGCCAATAGGTCAAGGGCTTTTGCCACTTGATTGGTAATGATTTCTAAGATGGCCTGTAATCGAATAATCCCATTTAAATTATAAATGGGTGCTCCAGCCCCACTTATAGGTTCATTAGGATTCCAGGTAGCTGGCCCRTAATGTTGTATAATCYGCTCTGGGGGCCATTCATGTTCACCCCAGGTCTGGTCACCCCTAGCTGTTATAGGTTGATCAAGTGACCATTGTGATCTTCCCAGGTCTTCATAGAGCCTTACTCCCAACTCTCCACCCACCGGTGCAGGGAGTAAGAAGAACAACGGACGGATTATCCCAACATAACAGGTACCTGACCAATTTGCTGGTAATATTTTATATGCATACTGACCACACACCCAGTAATAGCCCTTTAAGGCTCGAGTACCATACTCAAACAGGCCTGTGGAAGTCCAAGGGGTTTGGAAGTAAGTAGTATTCCTTGTTTGCAGATGATAGGGTTCCCAGCTCTCGTGTCCATCGGGGCTGCAAAACCAGGAGCCGAAGTCTTTCCTCCAGTTACACCGAGTGCTAGTGTTATAAATCAAATTGTAATCATCAAAGAGATCTCATCTATACCTGGTGTGAAGGCTCCAACACAAAGATTGCTCATTTGGCAGACAGGTGAGTGTTCCAGAATATTTACTGTCGTCACCTTCGGTGGGAAGGATTCCCCAAGTTATCGTTACTCCCTCGTAAGGTGTATCAGTATTATTATAGTAAGTAATTTCTGATCAATTGACAGGGGACCAAAAGCCAAAAAAATGTTTCTGGTATCCAGTCTCATTTATCCAAGACCATCCTAGATGACGAGGTACAAAAGATTCATTAGTAGAGTTTCCACAAGCTATTGGCTTACTCTTAGGTTGTGAGCAATTAAGTGGCGTACAACTATCGGTAAGGCAGTGGTTTCCGTACGTATAAGTCCAGTTGCGTTTACTGATTCCCATGGGAACACCATCTTTCTGAGTTCGATTCAGATAATATTGGCCCTGTGCTGGATATCGTCCCAGCCACGGTGGTGGGGTGTCTTCCTCCCAGTAGGCATCATTCTCCATTTCACTGTACCTGCTCACCAGCCATTCAGGAGAAATGGGGACAGAGGTCCATGGCCAGCTTTCTAGGCCAAAAGGCCCTCCACATACCCAGCAATTGGTAAGGTTAAATATATGGGCCACGGAATAACCTAAAGTCACACATTCATTTTCCCATTTTTCTTTATCTCTTAGAGAGTCAAAACCTCCCTCAGAACCAAGGGCATAAAGAATGGTTATCCAGAAAAATATTGATTGCATTATATGCGGCTTGCACTAAATTTAAAATTTTGGTTTCCAAATCCCCATCAGTAAGCACTCTAATTCCATATAATCTAACCCGCTCTCTCAATCACATGTAATATTCATTGATTTTCTGGAGGAGAAATTAAAGGTTAGTTTACAGTTATAGTTTTACACCTTCCTTCTGATTTTTGTCTTCAGCGACTCTCCTGTAGAAACAGTCTCCCAGGTCTCAGGGTCGGCAGATGCTTTTACTGGAGTGTCATGAGTCCAGCCCTTCTCAGCTGTTTGTACTGCCGTCTCAGTAGTCAGGAGCACTTGAAATGGTCCCTCCCACTCAGGTTGTAGCTTTGACTCCGTCCACATCTGTATTAGGACCCAGTCCCCGGCTCGGAATGGATGGATCGGAAATTCTAATAGTGGGGTCTGCGCCAGTAATCCCTGAGCCCTAAGAGAGGATAAGGAATAGGACAACCCGAGTAGACAGTTTTTAAGGAAAGCATCTTTAGTTTCAAAAATCAGCATTTCTTTCCCTTTACCCAAATACAGTGATCCAAATCACATCTTGTAGGGTGAAATCCCTATATCCTTCCTTGGTGTGGTTCTGATTCTTAAGACTGCTAATGGTAGACACTTTGTCCAAGGGAGTCAGGTTTCCAGAACCAACTTAATCTAATGCTTTTTCATTGTTTGATTCATCCTTTCCCCCTTCCTGGGAAAAGGGGGGTGCCAGGGGGCGTGAAATTCCCATTTAACTCCTGCATTAGTCCTTGCAGTATTTGTGACCTGAAATGACTGCCCTGATCAGAGTCAGCATTTTCAACAATCCCATACCTGGGAATTATTTGTTCTAGAATTATTTTCCCTACGACATTTGCAGTAGCGGATGCTAAAGGGAAGGCTTCCACCTGTCCTGTCAAATGATCAACTAGAACCAGCAGGTATCTGAGCCTGCCTACTCTAGGAAATTCCGTAAAGTCTACTTGTATACCCTGAAAAGGTCAAATTCCTGGTTCTCGCCCCCTCCCCACCTTGGGTTGGCTACAGAGGATTTTCCTATTTATCCTTTGGAATACTGCACCACTCCTGCACATTTGCTTAGCTAAAGTGTATATTCCTGCACATACGTACTTTTGTAGCACGGCATTACATATTGCTTGAACTCCCCAGCGGCTCCCCTGAAGTAAAACTGTTAAGATTTCTCTCATTATTACCTTATTCATCTTTTCCCTCCCATCAGGAAGTGTCCATTTTCCTCCAGACTCTATAGCTCCTAGTTCCCTGAAGGTCTCCTCCTTGCTTTCACTGAACAGCTGCTTCTCCGGTGGGGAGGGTATCTCACATGTAAGGTAATTCATAGCAACTTCTGMCTGCAGGGCAGCTTCACAAGCTTTTTTGTCTGCCATTCAATTTCCTCGGGCTGTAGCTGAGTTTCGTTTTTGATGTCCTTTAACATGGACTGTGGCAATCTCAGTGGGTAGCAGTAAGCCATTCAGAACTTGCCCCACAAGCTCCTCAKGGACCAGTTCTTTCCCCTTACTGTTGATCTACCTACGTTCTTTCCAAATCTTTCCAAACGTGCGAGCCATCCCATATGCATATAGAATCATAGAATTGGAAAGGTTGGAAGGCACCTCTGGAGATCATCTAGTCCACCCCGCCCTGCTCAAGCAGGGTCACCTAGAGCAYGTCAGACAGGGTTGCAGCAACAAGRACCCCCTTTGCTGAAGCCCAGGCTTGAACCGGGGACCTTTAGAACTTTAGGCTAGTGCTCTTCCAGCTGAGCTACATACCTCAGATCGGTGCGAAAAAGAGGAACCTCATGAGGTTCAACAAGGGCAAGGGTCCTTGTTGGGTCCTGCACCTAGGGAAAAATAACCCTTGGCACCAGGACAAGCTGGGGGCTCACCTTCTGAAGAGCAGCTCTGCAGAGAAAGACCTGGGAGTGCTGGTGGATGACAAATTGACCATGAGCCAGCAATGTGCCCTTGTGGCCAAGAAGGCCGATGGTATCCTGGGCTGTGTCCTATTTGATTCAGAGAAGGCTAAGACTAGTACTGTAATTAAACTATGTTTGAGTATCCCTACCAACCCTTTCTCTTCCTCTGTCCACTCAAGTATATTGGGCTCCCCTTCCAACAATTTAAGATAGAGTCCCTTAGTTTTCTGAGCATATGCCTCTATCCACAATCGACAATACCCTGTTAATCTCCCAAATTTCCTTAATTCCTTCTTAGTTTTGGCTAGAGGTAATTCTACAATSCCTTGAATTCTTTCTGGATTTATCTGTGTCTTCCTTCAGAGAYCAAGTGGCCTAAATATTTAACCTCTTTCTCTGYGTATCGTAGTTTGCTCTTTCAGACTCTCAGGCCCTGTTTCCCAAGAAAGTTTAATAACTCATTAGYAGTCTCCCTTACTGCTACTTTCTCTTGCCCTGATATTAAAAGATCATCAACATATTGTAGCACCAGCACTCCTTCGGGTGGTTGAAATTGCTCCRAAATGTTCTTGAGGGCCTGCCTAAATAGATTTGGTGATTCAGTAAACCCCTGAGGCAAAACTGTCCACTGATATTGCTGCTTTTTGCCCTGTCTCAGGGTCTTCCCATTCAAAGGGGAATATATCCCTACTCTCAGGGTCTAACGGACATGCCCAGAAAGCGTCATTTAAATCTATTACACTRAAGCACTTATTTTCATGTGGAATTTTGCTCATTAGGGTGTATGGATTTGGGACCATTTCTCAGGTCCTGCACTAACTGGTATGAGC